>NC_091064.1:135362134-135673459 GCF_000393655.2 Nicotiana sylvestris | reverse complement strand
GTCGTCAGCTCTGCTTCCCCTTTCTTTATTATTGTGTATGGGCTCCTCGGGGGAGTTTTGTAAAGACACATTCTGTAAATGTATTTTTGGGATGCAAAAGAGACCCTTTTGTTTCAAGTCTTCAAATTTTATTTTTCAGTGCTTATACAAAGCTAGTCTTTTTAATTTTGATGTTGGCTTTTTAGAGCTCATACATGAGATAACAGGGACCCTCGAGATAGGGCACCATCCAAAGGCTAGATTGATAGCCCTTTTAGATCCCATTTTGTAGTATCAAATATCCTCGAGATCGGGCACCATCCCGAGGCTAGATTGATGTTGATAGTTTCTTAGAGCCCATAGTTATAGTAAAAGAGGTCCTCGAGACCGGGCACCATCCCAAAGATAGATTGATACGGAAATCTTGACCCTTCGAACACTGTATGGCCATGAAGTGACCAAGGTGGTCCCGCTGGTACACTTCCCCAAAAGTGATAATGGCCAAGTCAGAATTAATTGGCCTTCAGAGTAGGCGAACAGTTACCGCTTGCTCTATATATGAGCTTGCTTTCCTCTCATTTTAGGACTTTGCTATTTTGATCAAATATCCTTCTTGTAGAGATTTTCTTCCTTGCATCAGCGCTCCTATCATTTTAATTCGAAGCTTTCATTTAGTTTTTTATCTCCTTCTTTTTGTTTCACCATAGTCATGGCTGCTACGCCCAAATAAATTTACCAAGAAGAGGATAGTTCCGCCTCCACTTCTCACTCGATCGGTGATACATGGCTGGAGTCCGGTGAGCTAACCTCAAGATGCTTTGTCTTGAGGAGGGAATGTTCAGGGCCATTGGGAGCATGCATCGAGGTTCATCTCATCAATAGTAGAGGAACACCTCAAAGTGGTTAGGAGAGACTGCAGATGGGGAGAAAAGGTGGTACTGAAGGTACCTTCCATGGAAGAGATCATCATGGCTCATGTAGAGGGGTTTTTGAATGTATACACGTACCCCTTTACATTGGGACCTTTCGATAGAGTTGTGCTCGAGTTTTGCAGAAGATATCGGGTTACCCTAGCACAAGTTCACTCGTTGTTTTGAAGGATAGTGTTGATGATAAGGTACTTTGGAGATAAAGTTGGGCTCGAGTTCACCCTCAACCATCTTGTTAGGTTGTACCAACCCTTTCATTACCGAGGCATGGTAACTCTACGATGTTGCTCCATCTTACCCTTTGTTGCTAGTAATAAAGAAGACGGGGATCAAGGGTGGATGAGTCAATTTATCCGAGTGTGGACTATCGATATTATCCCTTCTAAGTTCTTGCCATTTCCTAAAAAATGGAATTTCACACGTAAGTGGAACACTTGTGTTTTTATCATTTTTGTTCATGGTGGAGGCAAACTCTGTAAAGATGTTTTCCTTCTCATTTCTACAGTAATCTTGTGGCTGCCATATGAGGTCCCCGACCTGGAGGATTGGACTCGAAATCTGGCAGCTTGCTCGACTTATGATGAGCGTAAGTGGCGAGATCTGTCCAAGGGTAGATGGGAGGCAAAACACCACGGTACGTGCTGTGAGGTTTATTTTCTTTGAAAAGTACTTTCTTTTATGTGTATTAACTCCATCACTGTAGGCATTGGAGAATTTTTTGATATAAGACCGTGCTCCCTCGGATAGGAGGAAGGATCGACGACTTCAAGGCCGTAGAATGATAACAAACGAAAGGAATCCTCGAATGACGAGGGTGCTCATAACGAGTCAAGCACTGCTCGGAGGCGTAAAGGAGATGTATCGATTGAGCTTGCAGCACCCAAGGCTTCTAGCATTGGAAGAATGACTCCTCCTTTGCCGCTGTATTCTTTTCCCGTTGAAGGTACTTCGAGGGATAACAACTTTCAGCCGCCATATTCTTCTTCCGTCGAAGGTACTTCGAGTGATGCAGGTTTTCTGCCGCCGTCTTCATCTCATGTCGAAGGTACTTCGAGGGATGTTCGAGGCCAGGGGCCGCCTAAATCAAGCGGAGCCTCGAACGGCTATGTCCCCACCGAGATAGGTTCAACTAAGGTCGGTGACACCTGGCCAGTAGATGCACGCTCTACTTTTGAGAAGGCTCAACAGCTCTATTATGTGGTGAGTTTTGGTTGACTTTGTTGGTTCTTTGGTTTTCCATTTTCATTTTCTTACTGAGCTTCTTTTTTATAGGCCTTTGTCAAGCTCAAGTCCGAGCTGCTCCGTCGTGAAGCCAGTTTGTGGAAAGCCTTTGGCGAGGCTAAATCCCCCAGGCTTCGTTATGATAAATGGGCGAAGGAGCTGAGACACCTTCAGTACGAGATAAATCAAAGCCTGAACTACGAAGGCCACCTCAAGAGACAGGTAACCTTTGTTTCGAGGGGATGCATGTTTCTTCCCCTATTCTTTAGAGATTAATATTTTGATATTTCAGTTGCAGAGTAAGACGTAGGACCTGGAACGCCTTTGAGGCAAAGTTGGTCAGGCTAAGTATGAGTGTAACGAGCTAAGGGCTTAGATAGATGCCTAAGTTGTGGACAAGAAGAATGCTTTGGCCAAGGCTTCTGCCCTCGAGGTGCAACTCTGGAATGCTCATAAAAATAACTTGGTCCAGATGAGCAGGATTGCAAGGCCTGAGTCTGAACATTTGAAGATGAAGGCCGAGGTCGTGGATGCCCGAGATGTAGCTGAAGTGATATGGGCTAAGGCTGATAAGAAAGTGGCCATCTATTTAAAAGATGTTGCCGACGGTCGAGCTGAATTGAGAGGGGCTTCCGATCAGGATAGCAGAAGCAATGATTATGCCCGGTGCAAATCTCGAAGGAAAACCCTCGAGGAGATCCATGCTAGGGGCTTCGATCACTTGGAAGAGATAGAGCAGGCCAAGGCGGATGAATAGGACGCCAAGTTCATCGCATCCGATGCCGAAGATAATGAGTAAAAAGCTGATGGGGCCGCAGTCCCCGAGGGGAACGTAGGCTAGGCCTTTCCTTTCTGATTCTGCGTATAATGCTCATATAGAACATTGTAAATGAAGCTTTGTATTTTTTCACATATACATATAAAAAGAAGCCTTTCGGTTTTCTCCTTTCATGAATTTCTCTTTGCATGTGTGTTTCTTTCTTTATCTTGTATTTTGACGTTTGTCAATGATTAGCCAGATGAATTGGTCTTCGAGGTAAAAACCCTTAGTTTTACAAATTGGCCATGAGGCTTGTTAGGCTGGTCAGTAGGCTCTTATGCATTTGCCCTTAGGCATTTTTTAGTTAACCATTTCGGGCTCAGTTTTCAAGTCGGGTTTCGACTTGAGCTCATCGACCCTTATGTTTTTGAATTTTAAGCTGGATCTTAGGCTTGTATGCATTGGGTCGGTACGACCTCTAATATAGGTTGGCGCTTAGGCTCTTACACGGTGGGTCAGTACAACCTCTAATATGGCTTTATTTTTCCCTCGTTAAAGACTTTTTGAAATTTTTGTGTTCGTCCGACTCTTCGACGGATTGTTATAAACCTCGATTGTAAGCCGTTATGTGACGATAAATGAGCACATTAGTGGGTTTCGCTCGATAGCTGAATTATCTCTGTCACACCTCCTTTTTCCGCCCCCGCGAGGTGTGAAGGAGTTTTTCCAATTAAAGGACAATCGAAATGGCATTTGTTTGTTTATTTCAGAGTCGCCACTTGGGAGATTTAGGGTGTCCCAAGTCACCAATTTAATCCCGAATCGAGGAAAAGAATGACTCTGTATTACAGTCCGCGAACCAGAAATCCGGATAAGGAATTCTGTTAACTCGGGAGAAGGTGTTAGGCATTCCCGAGTTCCGTGGTTCTAGCACGGTCGCTCAACTGTTATGTTCGGCTTGATTATCTGATTTTATGCAAATATGAACTTATGTGCAGATTTTAACTCTTTACCGCTTTCATTATTATTTATTATTATTTTACGGGGAATTGCAACGTTGTGAAAATATATCTCAAACCGTGTCACAATCAATGTACCCGTGGTCGTCGACCCATTTTGACTCCGCTGAGATTTGGATTTGTCACATAAATGTGCACCCGAACTTAAGAAAATTAAATTATTAAAGGCGCGCCTAAAGCGACTAGCATATCATTTACTTTTGGGTAGGGCCGTGAAATTTTACTAAACGGTCCATCCAGAAGTCTAAACCTTTTTTTTTTAAAAAATGTTTACTGAGGGCCCCGCAATTTTTGTATTTTTATTCGACGAGGCTCATCTCATTTTAATATAAAAGGTCGTCCTATAGTGGCTATGTTTCCTATTGAGTTTGTCTCGAATAATGCTAGAAGAAGAATGATTCAACTTTATTTACATGCTCACAAGTTAGTTATAGTCGGGTTCCTAATATGATTTGCAAAATACGCACATGAACGCGTATATGGGCAGTCGTTTAGATATTACGGGCCCAGGCCCAATGTGCATAAAGTTAAACTCGGCCTGGGCCACCCTTATTCCAATTGGGCCTATTCAACTTATTTGATGTGTGTTTGACATTTATAAACAGGGGGGGGGGAACTGAAATGCGATGTACTACTTGCCTTAATCAAGCCATATTCCTACCAACTTAAAACAGGCCATTTGTTTAAAGAAGGAACTATTGGTTACCTAACATGCTTCTTGACAAAACAATAATGAACTAATAGAACATGGCTACTACAACATTAATCACTTTCAATTATAAGCAACACATAGAGTTTTCCAACTAAATGATAGGTATAAAAGTTCAATTACATCACAGCTAACCACATAGTTCTATTAGGGAAAGTAAACTATCATGCAGACATCCTATTTTCAATATATTTCTAAAGCTAATTCGAAATAACTTCAACTCTTCCAATTTTCTTTGTATTCATGCTTCATATTTCAGCTTACATTAAAAGTGTATCAGTCGTGTACCTGGTATAGGAAAGCAAAAGAAGAAAGGGAATGATCAGCAGAGCAATATGCAACAACACAGCAACAGCAGAAAACAGCAGCACACTCAGTCGAATAGCCCCAAACCAGTAACAGTAAAAGAGACAGCCCAAAAAAACAGACCAAAGCTCAACAACAATTTAAGAGAAAACCCGACAGCAATTTTAGAAAAACAAACAGCAACAACCCAAAGAAACCAATAAGAATAACCAGTAGAGACAGATTCATAAAACCAAAGCAGTATCCCAGGAGTAGCCTGATGGAACAGTATTCAGCCAATAGAAAACTAGATACTACCAAGCTGAAAATCCATCAGTACAAACAGCACACAGACTGGTGCAAGAAGCAGTGATTTCTGATTTTTGTTACACACTCAAAGGCAAAGACAAGTTGAGGCTCTTTGATGTAAAGCTTAACCTAGAATGAGGAGACAAAAAAAACTTTAACACTCTTGTTCTTTTCTTTTTAAATTCTGAAGTCCTGGTCTTCTCCCTCTATTTGTTCTAAATGAGCCTATTTATAGGCCAAAAATGGGCAAGCATCAGGCTGCCTTCTTACTCTGCCCATACCCCTTAAAACTAATCAGAAAAATGCCCATCATTCCTGACAGCCCTCTATCATGTGTTTTATGCCTCAAGGGTGTGAGGGTAGCCTATAATATTCAATTACCCCATGCTATCAAGTTTTGTTCCCCACTATTGTATTAGTTTAATCCTATTTCAGTACCCTATGTAAGCCCAACTTAAACTAAACATTTCTGGTCTTTTTAGACCCCCAAACTACCCCTGTTAACCCATGATTATTACTGCTTTACCATACTACAACAGCAGGAAATTTCGAACTTCTGAAAGTTCAAATCCAAGCTACCCTAAACTGAGTTCTAGCTATTGCATTGCAGCTACAAACCATTCACAGATAATGTCAAACAATCCGCTAAACGACAATGATTCGATCAATCATATGAAGCTATACGAATCAGAATATTTGAACATTCAGTCCTATAAAACTAATCGAGGATATTTATCTAATCGACTATACTAATTATAACATAGAACAATCAGTTGATTAAACAAACAACACGAATAGGGTATCAACTGCCTTCAACAACTTTGCACGACACAGGGAATCTATATGAATTATCTGTTCGACGATATTAATCAAATCGAATATGTATCTCATCATACGTATTTAACAAATAAGCAGAAGAATAATCGACCAAATAAAAAGGTCTTACGAAGATGGAGGGAATTGAAAGAACACATCAGAAATATCAAACAAACTAATTAAACATGCTGACAAACTCAAACAACACTTAAACAAAATAAAAAAGGAAAACTCACTGTGGAAGCTCATAAACCAACGACCTAGGCCTGAACTGGATTTGACCATTTGAGGCCGAACAGACTTTAATCGAGGTGTTCTCAACCGAGAACACTTTGATTAAGGTCTATTAAACCCCAACCCCTCCGTTTAAACTGGCCGGATTCCAAAGTTCTTGTGTTCTAGGGTTCGAACAGTCCGATTTTGGGGCTTGAGGATTTGTGGGTGGATTCGGACCAAACCAAGCTTGGTTTGGTCACGAGTGAGGGCAGTTTAATGGCTGGTATGAATCCGGGTTGGGTTGGTGTAGATCGTGGTTTTGCTCGAACCTTCAAACGAAGATTCGAGACGATGGGGACTGATTCGAACCCAACGGTTTGCAGATCCGTGTTCAGGGTAGTTGGGTGCATCAGGGGTGTTACTTTGGTGGTCACCGGCATCGTTGCCACCGAGTTCATGGTGAGAGTGTATGGGGGCGGCTAGGGTTTGGAACAGGGGTTTAGGTTTGTGTTTGGGACGATGAAAGGGGGGTGTTTGGATAGGGGGCTGGGTAAAGGTTTGGGCTTATATATGTAATGGGCGGTTAGATCCTGGCCGTTGGATGAAGTGAGATCGATGGCCAGGATCTTTCACTTAAGGTGGAACGGCACCGTTTGGCCTTGGTTGGGGGTCGGTTTGAACCGGTTACTGGGTCGGGTTTGGAAACGGGTTGCTGAAAGGGATCTTGGACCGTTGGATTGGACTGGATGGATGGCTTAGATCAAACGCCCTATGCGGCATCGTTTGGGGGCGTGCCTGGAAGGCCTGGTTTTGGACTGGGTCATTGTGTTGGTTTGGGCCTGATTTCAGTTGAATTTTTGGGCCCAAATCCGACATCTTCCTTCTTACAATTAAACAAAATTCCTAAAACCCAAAATTAAACTACACGAATATTAATTAACACTTAACAACGGTTATCACACGAATTAAAACCATTTAATTAACACTTAACAACGGTTATCACACGAATTAAAACATTTAATAAAAACACCATGACAACAAAATAGAATAAAATGTATATTTTTGTGATTTTCGCTTTTGAAAACCAAATAATGGTTAATTAATTCCCAAATGTACCATTTTTCCTAAATGCATGCAACATGTATTTTTATATTTTTAAACTATAGCAAGGCGAACATTTACGGTCAAAACAATTATCAAAATGTCACACAAATCCTCAAAATTGTACCCGAAGGTAACTTGTTTTATTTCTTTTCCGATTTCTTTTGGAGTAGTTTCCGTGAAGCAAAAATCACGTGCTCACAGCTGCCCCTCTTTGTCCGAAAGCACAAGGAGCTTTCGTGCAAAGATAAAGTGAGCAGACACGAGCGACTTTGCTCGTTGGAAGACTCCGTGTAAAGCATTGTGTTTTGAAAAAGATTTAACCGAACCTTTTCTTCAAAGGTTTCCTACATATCCCTGGCTAAAGGGAATCAGGTTAATGTAGTTCGGGAAACTTTGGTAGCTGGGACTACCATGGGACTGCAATGTTACTGCTGTTGCATGCTGTTATCACTGCTTACCGATCTCCTTGTTACACCGTGCTTAAAAGAAAAATCAAGAAGCTAGGCTAGACTACGGATCATGAGATCTCATATATCTTCAACTTGTTCTTGTTTCCTTGCTTTCTTGTCGGCTTCTGTTTCTTCCGGTGCTTTTCTTCCATGAGTTTGGGGGATGACACTGGCCCTTTGCCTTTCTGAATACGAGTTTTCCTCATTTTGTTCGGTCCGCTGGGGATATGGCTTCCTTCATTAAGCTTTTGGTAGTTCCTCTGGGGATACGGATTTCTTCATCAGATTTGTTATGCTGGGCATAATTTAATGTTCATCGGCCGCTTCTTTCAAGACGCGTCTTTTCTTCCTTTTGACTCATGCGCTTGAATTTGTGCTGGGACCTCTTGTTGCAACCTTCTGATTTCTGGTGATGGGGATTTTTATTGTTTTCTGCTGGGGATTCCTGTTGTAACCCTCTGCCTTCTGGTGGGTTACTGATTTCAAGATCTGCAGTATAAGACTGAAGAGTATTCCTCTCGTTATACATGTGGGCTCCTATTTAACTAAAGCATAAAAATATTCCTCTCATTATACAGATGGGCGCCTATTTAACTAAAGCATAAAAGTATTCCTCTCATTATACAGGTGGGCGCCTATTTAACTAAAGCATAAAAGTATTCCTCTCATTATACAGGTGGGCGCCAATTTAACTAAGACATAAAAATATTCCTCTCATTATACAGGTGGGCGCCTATTTAACTAAAGCATAAAAATATTCCTCTCATTATACAGGTGGGCGCCTATTTAACTAAGACATAAAAATATTCCATTCATTATACAGGTAGGCGCCTATTTAACTAAAGCATAAAAATATTCCTCTCATTATACAGGTGGGTGCCTATTTAACTAAGACATAAAAGTATTCCTTTCATTATATAGGTGGGAGCCTATTTAACTAAGACATAAAAATATTGCTCTCATTATACAGGTGGACGCCTATTTAACTAAGACATAAAAATATTCCTCTCATTATACAGGTGGGCGCCTATTTAACTAAGACATAAAAATATTCCTCTCATTATACAGGTGGGCGCCTATTTAACTAAAGCATAAAAGTATTCCTCTCATTATACAGGTGGGCGCCTATTTAACTAAGACATGAAAATATTCCTCTCATTATACAGGTGGGCGCCTTTTTAACTAAAGCATAAAAATGTTCCTCTCATTATACAGGTGGGCGCCTATTTAACTAAGACATGAAAGTATTCCTCTCATTACACAGGTGGACGCCTATTTAACTAAAGCATAAAATATTCCTCTCATTATACAGGTGGGCGCCTATTTAACTACGACATAAAATATTCCTCTCATTATACAAGTGGGCGCCTATTTAACTAAGACATGAAAATATTTGAATTTGTTTTCTCGTTCCTCCGAGAAATTTTTTGACAAAGGCAGAAACTTTTCTGCCCCGGTTTTGGTGACCTTTCTTGTGGCGTGTCTTTCTTCCATCATCAACCTTTATTTTCCTGTAGCAATCAAAGAAAATTTTGTTAGTTTTAACATGGTGAGTGGTCGTGTCACTCCCGCTGGGGAATGATTTTTCCTTTCCCTTTCCCTTGCTATGTGCTCCCAAAACTGGTTGGGGATAAAGTTGCTTGCTGGGGATGATATGTCTGTTGGGGATCGTATTTCTGATGGGGATGGTTTTCCATTTATCCCTTCCCCGCTGTCTTGTTTCAAAACAAGTTGTGGGAGTCCTCTTCAACTCCAAAACTACTCTCTTAAAAGTTTATTTCTTCCCAGCACTGCAGGGCATTGAATGTTATCACCTGGGGATAACGTTATTGAGGATAGGACTGTTAGGGTTATCTTGCTGCGGATTAATTCTCCCTTCCTCCTTCCCCCTTTCTGTGGTGTCTAACCACCTTGGAACTTGGTCCACAAGTCCGTCAACCGTCGTTTTCCGCTTTTCTTCATGTTCCTCTCAACTTTCTAGGCCAGTTTGTCAGTTGATTTTGCAACAAACGCCTTTTGTCTTATTGCCTTGGCTTTGGCCGGTCCCATTCGCATTTTGCTTTGTACCATTTTGGCCCCTGGTAGTAAACTCTGAAAAATTCTTTTCAAAACAAATTTCTGGAAAAAGTCCTTTAGACAAAGAAATGAAAAAGATAGAAAAGAGAAAAATCTTTCTGAACAAATGCTGGGAGATAAGAAAAAGAAAGAACTTATCTGGACGGTATGACTGGTCCCAACGATCATGTCGTGCATTACGGATTAATCGACCCAGTCTATTGGTACCAATCAATCTTCCTGATGGCCTCCCTTGCTGGGGATTAATAGGTGCCCGCCTCTTCGCAAATGCGGATCCTTTTGCCAATCTATCTTGTCGCCTTATAGTGCCCTTCGAGGGGTTTTCACTAATAACACTCTCTCCTTTCTCTCAGCTCCCGTCGCCTTATGGTGCCTATGAAGGTTTTCACCGATAAGACTCTCTCGTTTTATTTCTCTCATCTTTCGTTGCCTTATGGTGCCTGTGAAGGTTTTCACCGAGAAGACTCTCTCATTTTATTTTCCATCGGGGGATTGAAGTGCTGCCGATATGACTCTCTCTTCCGGGGATTCCTTTCGGCTATCAATTCATTTTCAGTTTATGATCCTCTTCTTTGCCGGGGATCAACGTATTATTCTCGGCTTCCATTTGCCTGACTTGGCACCTCTCGGAAAATTATCGGGAGGTCTTTTTGGGACATCGATGTTGGTTTTGTGTGGGTTTAAAGAAAGGCTATCAAAATTCAAAAATAACTTCGACGGGTGAACACTACAACTTTTGGAATTAACCCCTTTTTGAAACTTCAAAACATAACTCCTGCCCCAGTTTTCTTGCTTGGGGATTTTTTTTATATTTACACTATGTGGGGTTATGCACACTATGCACACTATGCACACTATGGTGCACTATGGTGCCCTATGACCGAGCCGTGAGGCGCCTATGTATCCTCTTTGAGGAATCCGGTCAAACGTAGTTCCTACGGTTCCTTTGTTTTCTTATGATCTTTATCTTGTTTTCATTTTTCTTTTCTCTTTTTTTTTTCATATATTTTTCCCATTAGTGATTCCAAAAGAGGGGTATGAAAGAATAAATAAGGCTCAAAGGGGGAAGGGAAGGTTAAAAGTGTTCGGATAGAAGAAAGAATTGCCTTCGATATTTCATTATCCAATAAGTACCAAGTACAAACAAACGAACCAATAACTATCATAATCAAAGAAATTACGCATAATATCTTTTGACTGCATCAGAATTGATAGCCATGTCGCCGCATCTTCCTTCGATATCTGTTAGACATAAAGCCCCGTTGGACAACACTCTGGTCACGACATAAGGCCCTTGCCAATTTGGGGCGAACTTGCCTTTTGCTTCGATCTGATGTGGGAGGATCCGTTTCAATACTTGCTGCCCTACTTCGAATTTTCTGGGGCGCACCTTCTTATTGTATTCCCTTTCCATTCTCTTCTGATGCAACTGGCCATGACACACTGCTGCCAACCGTTTTTCATCTATTAAGTTCAACTACTCCAGTCGAGCTTTGACCATTCATCGTCGTCAATCCCGGCTTCAGCGACAATCCGGAGGGACGGAATTTCGACCTCTGCCAGTATTACTACTTTAGTTACGTACACCAACAAATAAGGAGTTGCACCTATGGAAGTCCGGACTGTAGTGCGATAACCCAACAAGGCAAAGGGTAATTTCTCATGCCATTGTCTAGATCCTTCTACCATCTTCCTCAGTATCTTCTTGATGTTCTTATTGGCTGCTTCAAATGCTCCATTCGCCTTGGGACGATATAGGGTGGAATTGCGGTGTGTAATTTTAAATCGTTGGCATACCTCTCTCATCAAATTGTTGTTAAGATTTGCACCATTATCCGTGACAATCACTTTTGGGACCCCAAATATGCAGATGATATGGGAGTGAACAAAATCCACCACCGCCTTCTTGGTTACCGATTTGAAAGTTTTAGATTCAACCCACTTGGTGAAGTAGTTGATGGTCACCAGAATGAACCTATGGCCGTTAGTCACCGCCGGCTCAATAAGCCCAATGACATCCATGCCCCATGCAACAAATGGCCATGGCGTTGACATTGTATGCAATTCCGTTGGCGGAGAATGAATCAGATCTCCGTGTATCTGACATTGATGGCATTTCCTCACAAATTTGATGCAATCATGCTCCATAGTGAGCCAATAGTACCCTGCTAGTAGAATCTTCTTTGCCAATACATATCCGCTCATATGTGGCCCACAGACTCCCGCATACACCTCTGCCATAACTGTCGTGGCTTGACCTGCGTCTATACATCTTAGCAATCCCAAGTCTGGGTTTCTTCTGTACAACACTCCTCCACTGAGGAAGAAACCATTTGACAAACGCCGGATGGCTCTTTTTTGGTCTCCGGTGGCCTACTCCGGATATATCCCCATCTTGAGGTACTCCTTTATGTCATAAAACCATGGCTCGCCATCCACTTCCTCTTCTACCATGCTGCAATAAGCATGCTGATCACGAACCTGAATGTGCAAGGGGTCAACATACATTTTGTCGGGGTGGTGTAACATTGATGCTAAGGTGGCTAATGCATCGGCAACCTCATTATGAATTCTTGGGATATATCTGAATTCCACTGATCGAAATCGCTTGCTCAGATCGTGCAAACATTGTCGATATGATATGAGCTTCAAATCCCATGTTTTCCACTCACCCTGAATCTGATGTACCAGGAGGTCCGAGTCTCCCAAGACCAAAACGACTTGTACATCCATGTCTGCAGCTAGTCGCAGACCCAAAATATATGCTTCATACTCGTCCATGTTGTTGGTACAATAGAAACGTAGCTGAGCTGTAACAGGATAGTGACGTCCTGTTTCCGAAATGAGTACCGCTCCTATTCCAACCCCCTTCGCGTTTGCGGCTCCATCAAAGAAAAGCTTCCAGCTTGGTTCCTCGGGTAATTCCAGCTCACCTGTATGCATTACTTCCTCGTCTGGAAAATACGTCCTCAAAGGCTCGTATTCTTCATCAACGGGATTCTCAGCCAAGTGGTCGGCCAACGCTTGGGCTTTCATGGCCGTCCTCGTCACATAGACGATATCAAACTCTGTGAGCAAAATTTACTATTTTGCCAACCTCCCTGTAGGCATAGGTTTCTGGAAAATGTACTTTAATGGATCCAAATGGGAAATGAGATAAGTAGTATACGAGGACAAGTAGTACTTCAACTTCTGAGCCACCCAAGTTAGGGCGCAACATGTCCTCTCGAGTTGAGTGTACTTGACCTCATATACTGTAAACTTCTTGCTAAGATAATAAATGGCCTGCTCCTTCCTTCCTGTAATGTCGTGTTGTCCCAACACGCAGCCAAACAAATTCTCCAGGACCGTCAGATAAAGAATTAATGGTCTCCCCGGCTCAGATGGAACCAACACAGGTGGATTGGACAGATACCCTTTGATCTGGTCGAATGCCTCTTGACACTCCGCCGTCCAGTCTACCGCAACATCTTTCTTCAGCAGCCGAAATATGGGTTCACAAGTCGCCGTGAGTTGAGCGATGAACATGCTGATATAATTTAGTCTTCCCAATAGACTCATTACCTCCGTTTTGTTCTTTGGTGGTGGCAAATCTTGGATAGATTTGATCTTGGATGGGTCCAACTTAATACCCCGTCGACTGACGATGAATCCTAACAGCTTTCCTGATGGAACCCTGAAGGCGCATTTGGCCGGGTTGAGCTTAATATCATATCTTCGTAATCTTTGAAAGAACTTCCTTAAGTCTGCTACGTGGTCTTCCTGACGCCAAGACTTTATGATCACATCATCTACGTACACTTCAATTTCTTTGTGTATCATGTCGTGAAACACAATAGTCATTTCTCGCATGTACGTTGCCCCATCATTCTTCAATTCGAATGGCATTACCCGGTAGCAGTAAGTTCCCCATGGCGTAATGAAAGCTATCTTTTCCGCATCTTTTTCATCTATTAAGATCTGATGATATCCTGCATAGCAGTCCACAAAGGATCCGATCTCGCGCCTAGCATAATTATCGATCAAGATATGGATGTTGGGCATTGGAAAATTTTCCTTAGGACTTGCTTTGTTGAGATTGCGGTAGTCGACACATACCCTGATTTTCTCATCCTTCTTCGGCACTAGTACCACATTGGCCAACCAATCGGGATATCGAGTGACCCGAATAACTTTTGCCTGCAGCTGCTTGGTCACTTCTTCTTTGATCTTCACACTCATATCCGTCTTAAACTTCCTCAGTTTTTACTTGACCGGAGGGTATGCCGGGTCAGTGGGCAACTTGTTAACCACTAGATCGGTGCTTAATCCCGGCATATCATCATAAGACCATGCAAAAACATCTTTGAACTCAATGAGGGTTTTGATTAATTCCTCCCTGAAGTTTGGCTCAATGTGGATATTGATTTTGGTTTCTCTAACATTATCTGCATCCCCTAGATTCACGGCCTCGGTGTCATTCAGATTAGGCTTGGATTTCTCTTCAAATTGGCACAGTTCTCAGTTTATTTCTTTGAAGGCTTCATCCTCGTCATATTTAGACTCATCATCGTAACTGATTTCTTGTATAATTAAGTCGAAGTCATATTGATTTATTAGACTAGGTCGAAGATCCGTTGTGCATGCCATGTCATTAGAACCAGTAAAAAGAGAACTATTCAGAAAGAGAAAAGAACAAAACAAAATTAAAATGCGACAAGAAAAGAGAATTTCATTAGAAATGCAGGATAACAGGGTTCACACTTTACAAAATAAAACTGAGATTTGGATTACACCCTAAAATAATCCGAAAAACAAGAAAGAAAAATCAAAGCCTACTACCAGGACTCCCCCGGGTAGGAAGAGGAGTAACCGTCCAATTGTTGGTTTTGGCCTCAGGCCCCACAAACTGTATGTCTGCTCTGCTGGAACCCTCTCCAACTTCTATCACATGGACATCAGCAAATAGTCTTTCAAAGCTCTGATTCAAATCCCCGTCCATCCCAATCAATGGTCCGAGAATTTTCGGGACCGGTGAACCCTTGGCGTTTGCTCTAATAAAGGATTTTGAGAGACGCGGAACGGGTTTGGGAAGAACCCAAACTTTCTTCTTCATTTTCTATGCTCGCTTTACATCTGCCGCAGTCGGTTTGAACCCCAATCCAAAGGTCTCTAAATTCTTGTGCAAGGAGACAGGTTGAACAATCCCCTGAAGCTCAGCCCCCAGGCATTTTCCTGGCACAAACCCATTACCCAGCATCTCTGAAACCATCATGACCGTTGCGGAAGCTACCCTGGGGTGTGGAATGATTTCACCCTCGGGAATCTTGTTTGCTGACACTGCATCGAAAATCTGGTAAACCCAGGGACCTTTGTCATCATTGGTTTCTATAAAGGGCACAATGGCGCCTCCTATGGTGCACGCAGTGTCTTCCCCATGCAGCACGACATCTTGTCTGTCCCATTCGAACTTTACCATTTGATGCAAGGTGGATGGCACCGCTTTGGCTGCGTGGATCCACGGTCATCCTAACAACAGGTTATAAGACACTGCGGCATCCAATACCTGGAACTCCATAGTAAACTTGACCGGGCCGATGGTCAATTCAAGTATAATATCCCCCACGGTGGCTGTTCCACTTCCGTCAAATCCTCAGACACAAATGTTGTTCTTGTGGATTTTACCATGGTCAATCTTCAACTGGTTCAGGGTGGATAATGGACAAATATTGGCACTCGAACCGTTATCCACCAATGCCCGAGTGACTGCCGATTCTTCACATTTGATAGTCAAGTAGAGAGCTTTATTGTGTTCCGTGCCTTCCACTGGCAGATCGTCATCCGAGAACGTTACCTTGTTTACCTCAAAAATTTTGTTGGCAATTGTTTCAAGGTGGTATACTAAAATTTCATTGGGCACATGAGCTTTATTCAGTATCTTCATCAGGGCCCGGCGATGCTCATCCGAATGGATCAATAGTGATAACAACGAGATCTGGTCTGGTGTTTTCTTCAACTATTCAACAACAAAATAATCCTGCACTTTCATCTTTTTCAAGAATTCCTCCGCCTCTTCTTCCGACACGGGTTTCTTCGCTACTGCTGGGTTGGACCTTCTCAACTCCACCGGAGCAAAACACCGTCCTGATCGAGTCAGTCCCTGCGCCTCACAACTATCCTCCTCCACTTGCTTTCCCTTGTACATTACCACTGCCTTTTCATACTTTCAAGGCATGACCTTGCTATCAATCACTGGCAATTGGACTACCGGCTTTATGGTGACCAGTTCCCTGTAGACCCCTTTTAACACAACTACGAGTGTGGATGATGTCCCCGACACTACGAATTAGGCTGGTTCTGGTTTCCTTGTTGTGGGGGATGGATTCTTCCCTAATATCACCATTGGCTCGACATCTTCCCCCTTCAACTGTACCCCTGGTTTCCCACCGGTTGATTCTTCTTTCGGAGCAGCCTGGATCATCATCACAGTCTATGAGGGCTTCCTCGGCTCTCCTTACTTATATACCAACTCGATCATGTGAGCTTCGCGGTGTACTGGCAGTGGGTTCTGATTGATGTTGGGTGAATTTGCCGTCTGGACCTCGATCTTGTTGGCATCAATAAAATCTTGTATCACATGCCTCAATCTCCAACATTTTTCGGTATCATGCCCTAGCATTCCTGAGCAGTACTCGCAGCTTATCGATCGGTCCAAATTTTGGGGTGGGGGATTTAGCTCTCTAGGCTCGATAGGACTCACCAAACCTAGCTTCCTCAATTTGCGGAACACGGTGGTATAGGTCTCTCCCAACTCAGTAAAAGCTCTATGCCTCTGTAGCCTGTCATTTCTAGCAGCTTGACTTCCTCGAAAGCCCGCCCTTGGAGGGTTCCTGTATGCCCTTGGTGGAGGATAAGTGTTTTGTGGTGGAAGGTATGTGTTCTGTGGTGGTGCATATGTGTTTTGGGGAGCCGGCGCGCGCCATTGCGGGCGAACCGGAGGCTGAGTCTATGTTTGGGCTTGGTGCACGGAGAAGTGTGGTTCTTGATATGGATAGTAGTGTTGTGGCGGGCTATATGGGTAATTTGGCCTGTGGGATATGGGTTGGTTGTAGTATGGTTTGCCGGACCTGGACCAACTGCCTGCCTCAACCGTGGCGACTTCTTCTTTATTCTTCCTTCCAAGCGCACCTCCCGTGCCGCTCTGAATAGCCTGGGTCGTTACCTTGACCGCTGAGTAATTCAGGATTTTATCAGACCTCAGCCCCTCCTCTATCATAACCATTATATTTACTACTTCATTGAAGGATTTTCCAACCGTCGTCACCGAGTGACCAAAGTAAGTTGGGTCCAGCGTTTGCAGGAAGTAGTCCACCATTTCTCCCTCTCTCATGGGAGGATCAACCCTGGCTGCCTGTTCTCTCCAGCGGAAACCAAACTCACGAAAGCTTTCCCCAGGCTTCTTTCCGGTCCTTAATAATGTAAGACGGTCAGGGACTATCTCGAGATTGTATTGAAAGTGACCCGCGAAAGACTGCGCTAGATCATCCCAAGTGTACCATCTGCTGGGATCTTGCCTAGTATATCATTCCAATGCCGATCCACTTAAGCTTTGACCAAAATAAGCTAACAGTAGCTCATTTTTGCTGCCTGCGCCTCTCATTTTGCTACAAAAGCCCCGCAAATGTGCCATAGGATCACCGTGCCCTTCATTTAAGTCAAACTTAGGCATCTTGAATCCTGTCGGGAGTTGGACGTCCGGAAAAGGGCATAGATCCTTGTAGGCCACGTCCGGAAAAGGGCATGCTCCTGAAGGATTGCTCCAGGCTTTTGAACTTCCTCATTACCTCATCTTGCTCTGGGACCTTAATCGGCTTTTCAATCTCCGCCGGTACCTCCACATGCGGATTATAGGTATGGGGTTCTGGTGCATTGAATGTGGGTTCAGGGGGATAGTATTGCGTATCGTGAGCCTGAAACAACGGCGCACTAGTTGATCTTTGTAGTGTGGCTGGTGTGGGTACCATAAAGGTGGGAACATTTGGTGGTGGGAAAGGTTGATGGGGCGGTGGAGCTTGTGAATCATAGGGGCTTCTCTCCTGATAATAGCGGTGATTCGGGAGGTTTGTTGAAGGGCCAGGGTGAGGGTATTCCAGCACATGCCCTGGTGTAAGAGCAGCGGGTGTTCAGGGCTCTTTTGTACTTTAGCCAAGGCTAACTGCATCGCATTCATCTCTAATCCCATCCTTTCTATCTTCTCCATCGCTTCTTTCAACAACTGGCTTACTAGCCTTTCTTCCTCGGTACTGTTTTCCCAAGTACTCATGATTATTGGTACAGGTCACTTGGATCTGGTCTGATAAGGGTGTGTTACCAGAACACTTTAACGACTAACTGTCTGATATTTGTGGAAAACAACAAACTTGTTAGCGTTAGAGTTTAACAGATTTGGTAATAGCATAGTGGGGATGCAATGCTTCCTAAACAGTTAACCATTTCTAACATGTTTTTGCTTCAAACGCATGTGTCATCCCGACTTGCTTTATTTGTGCCTTTAAAGTGTTTTGGGAACCCCCCCCCCCCCATTTTTCTCTCTATTATTCTTTTCTTTTTTCCTTCTCTCTTTTTCCTTTTTCTTTCTTTCTTCCTTTTTTTCTTTTTCTTTCTTTTTAGTGGCGATCGAATCTTATGTTTATTGCCTACGTATCACGTCCCCGCGTAAATCAGACCGGGCGTAGTTCTGCCACAAAGTAAAGATGCAAAATTCTTTTGGAATCATTCAATTCATCACCAAAATTTGCTATTACAAACTACTTATTTTAAACAAAGAACAGCAATAGTACAGATTCCAAAATTCTTAACCTGACTCGATAAAAGAAACAAAAAACAACATATGGGAAGATAACGGACCCATAAAGTCAACAAACAAGACTCAAACTAGGGATACATTAAGGATTTCAACTTAGGTGCTCGCGAGGCATCGTTTGGCCTTTCCGCAGGCTTTGGTGTGAGACCTATTTGTAAGCTTTTCAACTCATTCATGATCCGGTGAACATAGCCCATGACGGAGGCTAGTAGGGTATCATGAGGCATCTACTCACATGCCAAGCATCTCATGTAAATGTAGTGTCCAATCTCGTCAATCCTATATCGGATGCTGTCCCTTTCCCTGAATAATTGCTCTATTTGCCAGTTTTTCAGTCCCAGTGTTTGAGCATTGTCGGCGAGTCCATCCTGGAACCTTTCCATTTGTTTTTCCATTCCGTTCATCACATCATAACAACGCCTTCTGTCAGCTTGGGCATCTCGGGCTTGTTTGAAGATCCGCTCTTGAAGAGTGGAGTTCATTTTCCTTAATATCCCGATGCTCATTTCAAAATCCCTTATGACTTGTTGCAGATGCTTCCTCTGGGCCATTGTACCTTTTGCCCATCTGACCCTCATTCTTGTTATGCAAGCTTCAGATCTCCCCAAGTCCTCTCGGCTTTTGCTGACCTGACTCCTCAGCTCTGCTATCAACCTCTCATTGGACCGATTTTTCTGTTGGTCACCGGCATTCTTTCTGTCTTGGCGGATTCGGGCTCTCAAGGCCTTGTTTTCTTGAGTCAACTTGCTTTTCTCCCCTGTATCAGCATCAATTTGCAAGCTGCTTTGATATTTAAGCACCTCAATTTGATGTTTTAGTTTGCCAACCCCATTGTGCTTGCGACGATTCTGCAAAGTCTTGGACGTGAGCTCTCTTAGTTGGTATTTGGTGCTCAAGTTCTCTTCTGTACCATGTGAGGTATTTTGGCGATACTTCGCCCTTGGCCCAATTTTGTACACAAGTATCTACTTTCAGGGTTTGACATTCATTCCAGATTCTCCGAACGACTACTTCAGGGAACTGCCCACCGGGCCCGATTTCGACCAACTGGCTACTAAGATCCTCTTCCTTTGGGACTATTTGACATCGCCCCAACTGCCTCAATACTCTGTATGGCGCATAAGGCTGGATACTTTTGAGACTCATCAACAACAAATGAGATTCGACAGCTGACATGTGTATGATCTCATCTATGGGTAGCCACACAAATGCCCACTCTATCTGGTTTGCTGAGACGGAACGCAGTAGAGTGACCCATTCAGCGACCCCTTCTGGCAGGCTGAACCCGTCGATCCTGGTGGAAAACTCTTCTATACAAGTCTTTTGTGATGACCCATATTTCAGAAACTGAGGGCGATGACATAGGTGCTCTATCATCCACATTTGCAGTAGCATATTGCATCCCTCAAAGAAACCTCCTCCGGTTTTGCAAACAGTGAGAGCGCGGAAGATGTCTGCTATTATCATCGGTGCCAGAGTGCTATTGTCTTGTTTGAGCAAAGTGCTGACGACCCCAGTGATTTGTATGTTAATTTTCCCATCCTTTCTAGGGAATACCAGAAAACCCAGAAAGGCTACCATAAAAGCAATACACCTATGTCTTTCCCATTTCAGCCGGCTTTCCCCGCTGTAGATCTTGCTCTCAGGATTGTTGAATCCTCCAAGATGACCGTACATGTCGTACAGGAATGCCAAACTACAAAAGCCTTCTAATAACTCTGGGTGGTGTACAGTTCTGTGGATCTTCACGGTGTCTAGGAATCTGTGTATAGTCACGGCCCTTGGTGCAATAAGATACTGCTCTCTCATAGGGATTTTAGGACATCCGATGTACCCTACCAGTTCCTCTAGCGTTGGTGTGAGCTCAAAGTCTGAGAAATGAAATACATTGTGTGCTGGGTCCCAAAATGAAATTAAAGCCCTTATAATGTCCCATCGCGGATCGATGTCCAGTAATCCAACCAAGTTTCCTCGGTATATCATGACTGTGTCTCGCCCTGATTCTTCCAAATCGTTCCACCACATGCGTAAGCCGAAAGGGACTCTGTTTATAATGGCCCCAGATGAACTCTTACTCGTGCTCATTCTGCACATTTATTAAGGTGATTTAGACAAAAGCAAAAATCTTTATTTTGACTCCAAAACTATTTTTCCCATTTTCCTTAATTTTGAGAAGAGAAAGACTGATTTTCCAAATACGGCCTTTCAGCTCTTCAGGGATGAAGATATTAAGGCTGTGGGGTTTTAATCTGGCCAACAGGTAAGAAAAATGGCCAAAGGTGTCTGTTTGTGCAAAGACAGCCTTCCGGCGTCCCTTTTTGGAACATTCAGCTATTTTCGCAAAAATGGCATCACCTGACTTTTTCATGATAGCGGCAATGTTTTGTCATTTGTTTTTTTTTATTTGTTTCTTGCAAAAATAGGAAGTTGGACCCGATGAGGGTTGCCTACATATCTCACATCCGGTGAGAATCAAACCGACGTAGTTCGGGTAAGAAAAATTAATTAAATCACGAATCCAATTTTCTTTCTTCAAAAATCAAAATTTTGGCAGCGTTCTCACATTATTTGGACATTGGTTTTTATTAAATGAGCAGCTCTCAATTTTTCAAAATTCCCTTTTTCACCCACCGGTCAACATGCAAATTCGAAGCAAATTAAATGCGCCAACAGACAAGATGCAGCAGGATGGTCTTTTTGTTCCAGGTTGCTTTTCCTAGATGGGCCCAACCCCTGTGTTGATCCCCCTAAGTCAAATGCCACGTGATGCAAATAAACGTTTCATACTAGGGATCCGGCATGAAGTCATGTTTTACTAAGTTTCAAACTGGGCTTTGTTCTAGACCTGGCTTACCCGAGCAGACAACTCGAGTCGAGGAGGGGGCTATGTACCGGGGACCCGCGGGGTCGTCCGGCTTTGTAACTTATTCGAGCCTCTTTCTACTTGGGCATGACACTAATAGAATAGGGAGTCTCAAACCAGTGAGTTGCATCCCCGAAGGTAAGAAGAGAAGGGTTTCGGCACAGTTTATATATACAGTCAAATAATATCAAAGCGGTAACACACATCATTTTGCACATGAAGCACATATCACATAAAAATATCAGATAATAAACAAAGCCAAATAGAATAATTATTCTATGCTCGAATTTCTAACCCTGAACCAGTGGTTCTGGGTTACCAAATCCCCAACAGAGTCGCCAGAGCTGTCACACCTCCATTTTCCGCCCCCGCGAGGGGTGAAGGAGTTTTTCCAATTAAAGGACAATCGAAACGGGATTTGTTTGTTTATTTCAGAGTCGCCACTTGGGAGATTTAGGGTGTCCCAAGTCACCAATTTAATCCCGAATCGAGGAAAAGAATGACTCTGTATTACAGTCCGCGAACCAGAAATCCGGATAAGGAATTCTGTTAACTTGGGAGAAGGTGTTAGGCATTCCCTAGTTCCGTGGTTTTAGCACGGTCGCTCAGCTGTTATGTTCGGCTTGATTATCTGATTTTATGCAAATATGAACTTATGTGCAGATTTTAACTCTTTACCGCTTTCATTATTATTTATTATTATTTTACGGGGAATTGCAACGTTGTGAAAATGTATCTCGAACCGCATCACAATCAATGTACCCGTGGTCGTCGACACATTTTGACTCCGCTGAGATTTGGATTTGGGTCACATAAATGTGCACCCGAACTTAAGAAAATTAAATTATTAAAGGCGCGCCTAAAGTGACTAGCGTATCATTTACTTTTGGGTAGGGCCGTGAAATTTTACTAAACGGTCCATCCCGAAGTCTAAACCTTTTTTTAAAAGAAAATGTTTACTGAGGGCCCCGCAATTTTTGTATTTTTATTCGACGAGGCTCATCTCATTTTTATTTAAAAGGTCGTCCAATAGTGGCTATGTTTCCTATTGAGTTTGTCTCGAATAATGAAAGAAGAAGAATGGTTCAACTTTATTTACATGCTCACAAGTTAGTTATAGTCGGGTTCCTAATATGATTTGCAAAATACGCACATAAACGCGTATATGGGCAGTCATTTAGATATTACGGGCCCAGGCCCAATGTGCATAAAGTTAAACTCAGCCTGGGCCACCCTTATTCCAATTGGGCTTATTCAACTTATTTGATCTATGTTTGACATTTATAAACGGGGGGGGGGGGAACTGAAATGCGATGTACTGCTTGCCTTAATCAAGCCGTATTCCTACCAACTTAAAACATGCCATTTGTTTAAAGAAGGAACTATTGGGTACCTAACATGCTTCTTGACAAAATAATAATGAACTAATAGAACATGGCTACTACAACATTAATCACTTTCAATTATAAGCAACACATAGAGTTTTCCAACTAAATGATAGGTATAAAAGTTCAATTACATCACAGCTAACCACATAGTTCTATTAGGGAAAGTAAATTATCATGCAGACAACCTATTTTCAATACATTTCTAAAGCTAATTCGAAATAACTTCAGCTCTTCCAATTTTCTTTGTATTCATGCTTCAAATTTCAGCTTACATTGACAGTATATCAGTCGTGTACCTGGTATAGGAAAGCAAAAGAAGAAAGGGAATGATCAGCAAAGCAATATGCAACAACACAACAACAGCAGAAAACAGCAGCACACTCAGTCGAACAACCCCAAACCAGTAACAGTAAAAGAGATAGCCCAAAAAAACAGACCAAAGCTCAACAACAATTTAAGAGAAAACCCGGCAGCAATTTCATAAAACCAAACAGCAACAACCCAAAGAAACCAATAAGAATAACCAGTAGCGACAGATTCTTAAAACCAAAGTAGTATCCCAGGAGTAGCCTGATGGAACAGTATTCAGCCAATAGAAAACTAGATACTACCAAGCTGAAAATCCAGTAGTACAAACAGCACACAGACTGGTGCAAGAAGCAGTGATTTCTGATTTTTGTTACACACTCAAAGGCAAAGACAAGTTGAGGCTTTTTGATGTAAAGCTTAACCTAGAATGAGGATCAAAAAAAAAAACCTTAACACTCTTTTTATTTTCTTTTAAAATTCTGAAGTCCTGGTCTTCTCCCTCTACTTGTTCTAAATGAGCCTATTTATAGGCCAAAAATGGTCAAGCATCAGGCTGCCTTCTTACTCTGCCCATACCCCCTTAAAACTAATCAGAAAAATGCCCATCATTCCTGACAGCCCGCTATCATGTGTTTTGTGCCTCAAGGGTATGGGGGTAGCCTATAATATTCAATTACCCCATGCTGTCAAGTTTTGTTCCCCACTATTGTATTAGTTTAATCATATTTCAGTACCCTATGTCAGCCCAACTTAAACTAAACATTTCTGGTCTTTTCAGACCCTCAAACTACCCCTGTTAACCCCTGATTATTACTGCTTTACCCTACTACAATAGCAGGAAATTTCGAACTTCTGAAAGTTCAAATCCAAGCTGCCCTAAACTGAGTTCTAGCTATTGCATTGCAGCTACAAACCATTCACAGATAATGTCAAAGAATCCGCTAAACGACAATGATTCGATCAATCATATGAAGCTATACGAATCAGAATATTTGAACATTCAGTCCTATAAAACTAATCGACGACATTTATCTAATCGACTATACTAATTATAACATAGAACAATCAGTCGATTAAACAAACAACATGAATAGTGCATCAACTGCTTTCAACAACTTTGAACGACACAGGAAATCTATATGAATTATCTATTCGACGATATTAATCAAATCGAATATGTATCTCATCATACGTATTTAACAAATAAGCAGAAGAATAATCGACCAAATAAAAAGGTCTTACGAAGATGGAGGGAATTGAAAGAACACATCAGAAATATCAAACAAACTAATTAAACATGCTGACAAACTCAAACAACACTTAAACAAAATAAAAAAGGAAAACTCACTGTGGAAGCTCAAAAACCAACGACCTAGGCCTGAACTGGATTTGACCATTTGAGGTGGAACAAACTTTAATCGAGGTGTTCTCAACCGAGAACACTTCGATTAACGTCTATTAAACCCCAACCCTCCGTTTAAACTGGCCGGATTCCAAAGTTCTTGTGTTCTAGGGTTCGAACAGTCCGATTTTGGGGCTTGAGGATTTGTGGGTGGATTCAGACCAAATCAAGCTTGGTTTGGTCACGAGTGAGGGCAGGGTAATTGCTGGTATGAATCCGGGATGGGTTGGTATAGATCGGGGTTTTGCTCGAACCTTCAAACGAAGATTCGAGACGATGGGGACTGATTCGAACTCAACGGTTTGCAGATCCTTGTTCAGGGTGGTTGGGTGCATCATGGGTGTTACTTTGGTGGTCACCGTCATCGTTGCCGCCGGGTTCATGGTGAGAGTGTATGGGGGCGGCTAGGGTTTGGAACGGGGGTTTGGGTTTGGGTTTGGGACAATGGAAGGGGGGTGTTCGGATAGGGGGCTGGGTAAAGGTTTGGGCTTATATATGTAATGGGCGATTAGATCCTGGCCGTTGGATGGAGTGAGATCGTTAGCCAGGATCTTTCACTTAAGGTGGAACGGCACCGTTTGGCCTTGGATGGGGGTCGGTTTGAACCGGTTACTGGGTCGGGTTTGGAAACGGGTTGCTGAAAGGGATCTTGGACCGTTGGATTGGACTAGATGGATGGCTCAGATCAAACGCCCTATGCGGCGTCGTTTCGGGGCGTTCCTGTAAGGCCTGGTTTTGGACTGGGTCATTTTGTTGGTTTGGGCCTAATTTCAGTTGAATTTTTGGGCCCAAATCCGACATCTTCATTCTTACAATTAAACAAAATTCCTAAAACCCAAAATTAAACTACACGAATATTAATTAACACTTAACAACGATTATCACACGAATTAAAATCATTTAATTAACACTTAACCACGGTTATCACACGAATTAAAACATTTAATAAAAACACCATGACAACAAAATAGAATAAAATGTATATTTTTGTGATTTTCGCTTTTGAAAACCAAATAATGGTTAATTTATTCCCATATGTACCATTTTTCCTAAATTCATGCACTATGTAATTTTGTATTTTTAAACTATAGCAAGGCGAACATTTACGGTCAAAACAATTATCAAAATGTCACACAAATCCTCAAAATTGTACCCGAAGGTAACTTGTTTTATTTCTTTTCCGATTTCTTTTGTAGTAGTTTCCGTGAAGCAAAAATCACGTGCTCACAGTCTCGAAGCCTTTTTATTATTTGGAGCTGATATGATCGAAGATCTTTTGCTTATGCTGAGGGTAGCCTGATTAACCGGTTCTTGTCGAAGTTTTTTCGAAGTAATTGAAGTCTTGTGATTTTATGGCGATGGTCGGGCATCCTCGAGTCATGTTATTTTTGTCGTAGCCTTATGACCGTAGTCATTATGTTTGGTCGTAGCCTTTTAGTCCCCTAGTGTGGTAGCCTCAGCGTTTATATAGAGGGTATGCCTTTTTAGGGGTCTTAGAAGTTCGAATATATAGCCTTGACTTTAAGATCGGGATTATGCCTTTTGTAAGGTCTTATAAATTTGAACATGCCTTACTTGAGGTCTTACAGATGGGTTACTTGGTACAAGTATAATTCATGCCTTGCTTGAGGTCTTACAGATTTAGTATTGCCTTATGTAGGCCTTTCGGGCTCAAGGTTGCCCACTTGGGGTATTAGGGCCTCGAGTTTTTGATAGCTCGATGAGGTGACAGTCGGCGACAGTCCCCGAGACATCAAGAGTTTTTGGCTCGGGAGCCATGTTTTGGTGTTGCCTCATTAAGGTCTTATGAGCTCGAAGTTTCCGTCTCGGAGGTTTTATGGCTTCGAGTTTTTGTTGTCAGTTCCCGAGTGTTCGGGAAATTTCTGGCCTTGCAGTCATTTCTTGTGAGAATAGTAAAATTCTTTGAAGCTCAAAGTGTTTTGTTGGTAAAAAATCAAAAAATATTCCTTGATTACTTGGTACAAGTATACATAGTTTTCGCCGTTGAGGGTTCGATTGTTCTATGAGGACCCGGTTCTTTCGACTGTTTGGCTCGATACATATTTTTTCTATTGAGACCCTCTTTAGTTCGCCTTGATTTTTTTGGGGAGATGATCTCCCGGGGGGATGTCCCCCAGTATTCGAGGTTGATTGAAGAGAAGCCATTAATACTTGTTAAGTTCTCCTTAGGTAGCATATAGATTTTGCCTCATTAAAAACCTTGCCGGTAAAACCCTTCTTGGGATAAAATCCGATCGAAGGAAAAGAGTGAAATGCATTCTTTAAAACCTAGGTCTTCAAGCTGGAAGGTGCTTCGATTCTTCTTAATCGGACGCCTACACATAGGTTAGTGTAAGGTGTAAATAAAAAGGGAGACGGTTATATCTTAGTTGTGATGGTGCTCGAGCCTCGATATACTTCAACAGCTTGCTCTGAGGACGCGGTACGGTCTTTTGCGCCGAGAATGTAGCTTGCAATTGCTACTTTGTTGTTTGCTTATCCTTTGTCTTCTTCGATGTTGAAGGTGTCGATGTTGGTACCACATCGTGAACCGCGAATATCTCTCTTGCTGCATGTTGCTCCCCATATATAGTTTTTATTCCGTACTTTGTTGGAAACTTCATCATTTGATGAAGGGTTGATGGTATTGCTCTCATACAGTGTATCCATGGCCTTCTGAGCAAGGCATTTTATCTCATGTCTCATTCGATGACATGAAACTTGACATTTTGGGTTATGCCGGCCACGTTGACCGGGAGGGTTGAGTTCCCCTTTTGTTGTCTCACTCGCCATGTTAAATCCGTTGACTCGAGAAGCGGGCATGATCTAGTCTAGCAGTCCGAGCTGCTCCACCACCCTCGACAAGCTAATGTTGGGCAAGCTACCTGGATCCACAAGTACATGTTGAATTTCAAATGTATTCACAAGAAAAGAAATTACTAATGCGTCATTATGAGGCTAAGACAAGGTCTCGATGTTCTCTTCGTTGAATATGAGAGCGTCCTCGGGTATGTAACCTCGAGCTCACTTTTCCCTGTTGATGGATATTTTTGTTCGTTTGACAATGGGTTCATATGGGATGTCGATTCCTCTAACGATCATGTGGATGACGTGTTGTGGCTCTTTTGTTTCATTTTTCCTATTCGCCTCACATTCTTGAAATTGATTTTTGGCCCGGACACTGAGGAACTCTAAGAGGTGCCCTTTGTTAATTAGTTAGGCTATTGTTTCTCGGAGCTGTCTGCAATCTTCGGTCCTATGACCGTACGTGCCATGAAATTCACACATCAGGTTAGGTTTCCTTTGCGACGGATCTGATAGTATGGATTTTGGCCACCTGGTATCTTTGATTTTACCTATGGCTCATACGATGTCTGAAACAACAATGTTGAAGTTGTACTCAGATATTCGGGGTGCCTCCGTCGGTCCTGCATGTCTTTCAAATCCGGCTTTGCTCACAAGTCCCTGAGGATTCTGACCTTGATCTGCCCTTCGGTCATTTCGGGGTATGTTGCGCCTTGGGGCATTTCTTTGATCTTCAGTGTATGGTTGGTACCTTTCCTTGTTTGGATTTTGTTCTATTGCTAGGATCCCGCTAGGTTATACTGAACTCGAGGGGGCTCCTAGTTAGTCGTCCTCGACCCTAATCTTTGATTGATACCGGTTGTGGATATCCGCCCAAGTTCTGCTTTAGCCGCTTTGAGGCTATCAATCTTTGTTCGTTCAAACCTTGCGTGAAAGCCTATACTGCCCACCATTGGATACTGGTGGTAATTCCATTCGTTCCATTTGATAGTGAGATACAAACTCACGTAGCATCTCGTTTTCTCTCAGTTCAATTTTGAAAACGTCGGATTTCTCTGTAGCAACCTTGATGGCACGGGCATGTTCCTTTATAAAAGAATCTTCCAGCATGGCAAATAAGTCTATCAAATTCGGGGATAGGTTGTGATACCACATCATGGACCCTTTTGAAATTGTTTCTTCGAATTTTTTCAACAAGACGGATTCAATCTCCTCGTCCTTCGGGTCATTTCCCTTTATAGCACAAGTGTAAGAAGTGATGTTCTCGTTGGGGTCTGAGGTTCCGTTGTACTTCGAGAGATCGGTCATTTTGAATTTTTTGAGGATGGGCTTCAGAGCAGTACTTGATGGGAATGGCTTTTTTATGAATTTCTTTGAATCTACACCCTATAGAATTGGGGGTACGCTCGGGATCTGGTCGACCCTTGAATTATAGGTCTCCACCTTTTTGTCATTAGCTTCTATAATCTTTTCGCCTGATTCAATCCTCTTTGTGAGGTCCTCGAGATCTTCATAATACCGGGGTCGGCTACTGACTCGGTATTGCTCGATCTTTTTGGTACATATTTGGCTCGAGGAGCCATTTTCGGTGCTGCTGTGCTTGGAGTTTTTGAGTGGATTTGCAGTTGAGCAATCCCCAGCTATTGTGCCTATAACATCTCAAAAATGGCGTGAAGGCTAACCTCTCATTCCTCCCGAGTTGGGGTTCTCTGAGCTTCTTGTTGGTTTTCTTAGCGTGTACTCCCGTTAGTGTGGGAGCTTATATTGACTTGCTAGGCATTGCATGACACCACATCCACGAGGATTGGCTCTGGTGCAACCTCAGGGTTTTGAAGTGGTACACCGACGCTTGGAACAACTACACCATTCTCTCCAAGGTCCTCAAGACCATTATTTTCATGTGCATTCACTGAGTAAGACATTTTGACCTGAAATCAAAGATTCTTGGACAAGAAAAAGTGTGAAGAATAACTTGTGTTTTTCAGTAAACTAGCACTAAAACAATCACTATTATTTTTAGCCCCACGGTGGGCGCCAAACTGTTTACCTTGAAATGGTAATTAGAATTAGATTTGATTTAGTGGTTCTAAAAATACGTGATTTGCTTATATACTAGTTGTAATGCAATATATGCTAAGTATGAGCTAAGAAAGTAAAGTAAGAGTAAGAGGCAGTGTGCTTATTCAAACCGAACGCTGCAAGTCGGGGTCTCGGACCAGCCTAAGCGGGGCCTCGAGGTCGAGCTAGATGGGCTTGATCTAGGACAATCGATGAAGGACTAACAGTCATAAGGGTCTTGATGATGGCTCTTTATGATCAATGATGAATAATAAATTATTCACCTCTCAACATTTTTTGGGATATCTATGGGAAAGTGTGTTCATCTGCATATCAGTTAACACTTCCTTGCTTGTAATATTCTTAAGAGATTGTTCATCAAGTACAAATGCACCCTTGGGTTATTATAGCATCACATTTATTTCTCCCACTCCTTCCGCCTTTCTTAAAGCCTTGGAACTTTAGGTAAATCACAAATCCATGATTAACCCATCCTAAAAAATTGCAACCTTTCACATTTGACCTATACTACTTCCTTGGGTTCCATTGTCCCTAACCCTCTAACAAGTATAAAATCCCTTTACAAACATTACTTTTAGTTTCTTGGATCGTTGACCCTGTCATTTGCATTGCCATATATGAAGAATTTACCTTCCTTAACCTTCCACCTTATTGGAGTACTAGTGGTCTATCATTAGCATATCATTTTAGAGAATAACGTTACCCATTATCTCTTTTCTAGACTACACATGTCTTCAACAAAATATTCAAATATCATAGCTACATGGTCTTACTCTTGTTTCATTGTAATTAAAGGGGCCTCACTATGGCCCTTCCTCCCCCACTTGGGGCAAATGTCCCGGATTTTGACAGAAGTCTTGAATTTAGCAACCTGAGGGATATATGTCTCATGTATCTAGCCCTTATATATATGATCGACTATTAGGTAGATTTAAGTCTCCATGGTATTAATCTCACAAGTGCTATACTCTTATCCGGCCATACAGGCTTGGGATTCTAATTGCCTCATGTCAATATCCTTTAGGAGTGTAACACAACTTCGTATATTTCTGGATTCTTATAAAATTCATAATACAAGGGTCTCCTCATTGTGGGTGCAATTGACTCTCCTTTCATAACTTATTGTCTCCTGTGAGAGACTTACACTCTCATTATTAATCTCCTGGTCATGCCTTTCATATATCAGAAGCTTATATAACAAATTTTCTTTTTCTCCTTAGGGTCATATAATGCTTCCTACATTATCCACATGTGCTATTTAAGCTTACGTCTCATTTATCAAGTTAATGTCTCTTTGGAGGGGGTAATCACTTTTAACGCTTTCCTCATATAAAGTATGCTCGTTGTACTATGCACTTATCTTATATGTCCATATCATTCATTCAATATGATACATGTGTCATCTCTTTAATATTCAAGAATTTGCCCATTTGTCAAGTCATATGACACCATTAATTGGAATAGACGAAAGAGCGTTTAAACTTACCTTGAAACTTAACGCACGAGTTAGAAGACAATCTTATAATCAAGCTTTATCACACAATCTGGTGTGTTTAAGAAGGGTAACATTCCTAAATGTCCATGTAGCCTCCAACTTATAGATGTGGTCGACAACACACCAAGAAGAAGGACTCTAATAGACACGCTCTGAGACATCTTAGGAAACATTAAACCTTAGGCTCTGATACCAAGTCTGTCACGCCCCAAACTCGGGGAGCGCGACTGACACTCAACCGAGTGAACCCGATCAAGAAAGCTTATTAGATACTTTCTACCCAAACTCACTCATGAATAAATGGAATACATATCTTCATTAATTAGCAAATAAGGAGATAAAGTATACAATACCAATTTCTTTACCCTTAGTTACTTCATTTAATAAGTCTCAAAATACACACACTTTCATGGTTCGAAGTGGAACAAGTGATTCAATCATAACATGACTTGTTTCACATTCCCAAAACCAATATACAACCCACACTGTGTCTACGGGGCATCTAATAAATACAAAGAGTACAATGATAATGTTGGCAACAAGGCCCCGATTATACCTCAGACACAACAATTCATGAATAAAAGATATATGACCACGAGAGAAGTGGGGCTCACCAAGTCAACTAGGAAGAGAGTTTACCGCTATCACTGATCAATGCCACCTGTTGTGGAACCACCTGCATCCATTAAAGATGTAGTGCCCCCGAAAAAGGAATGTTAGTATTGTCGAATAGTAGTAGTATATATGACTATACGCCATCTCAAAAGAACGAGTAGTAATGCAAGTAAGGACAATCATAATATCCGTTAAAGCCTTAAATAATTACCAAATATAAAACTAGGAGTAAGATGCGTTTTCAAGAAAATTGACATATTTTAAGTTGGAAATCTTTAGTACTGATATACTATTATTCACCATTTTGATTACAATTCCCATCACAGTTACCACCATGTGTGCGATATGGCATCCGATCACGACTCGACCGGCTAGGCCGTCTCATGTGAGACATCAACCACAATCAAAATTTCAATTATAATTTCCAATACGGTCACCACCATGTGTGCGGAAAGGCGTCCGATCATGGCCCGATCGGCTAGGCCATATCCCGTGGGACATCAACCACAATCACAATCATGAATGCCGATTTAAATTACAATTTCTAGCACAATTACAATTATGTGTGCGGCATGACATCCGATCACGACCCGATCGTCTAGGCCATCTCATCCGAGACATCATCCTTCTCTATCAAACATCCCATTTTATACTTCATGCACATCTCTTCATTTTATTGGCACTAGTGTTCATAATTTTATTATTTCTCTTGGCACGTTGGCCGTGATTCATATTTGACATTTCACGTTTCGTGTTTCGTATTTCATGTTTTGTATTTCATGCACACCTTTTTACTTTCAACCATCATCACGGGTTTTTAACAGTAAGGCATTTATGTTCAAGACATTAAGCATACATATGAGCAGACAAGAGTCTTAAGTGCATTGAGATTTCTTTCACAATTGGCATTAGCTATCATTTGAAACGCAACTTGAAGCCATAGTATTTAGATAAGCAACACCTACTTTGAACACATTATCATATAGTAGTTCAACATAACAAAAGCATTTTAATTACATATTGATCAAGGATGTCTTTTGACACAAGCTTATCTGGGTTAATCAATTCACAATGAGCAACTCGGGACTTATATGGATATTGCGGGGTTCAATTCTAAGAAAAGGGTTTAGCTAACATACCTGAAATTTGTCCCTTAATGGTACTACATTGATCTGCTACACTAAGTAAGTTCAATCTAGAATATCAACATGTAATGTAACCATCATTAGTAACAAATTCCATAGTTTATGCCATTTAGACACTTTATCAAACATATAGTAAGCATAAATCTCTACATCTCATAGGCATAGAATTAGATCATCCAACTACAATCATTTACCAAAAATTTATCCCCCCCCCCAACATCATTCTTAAACATTTTATAACTTCCAACATTGCATGCATGACCATCCATCCACACCCAACAAACAAAATTTCATCAAATAACTACCTTTCATTCTCTACAATGATTATGTATTTAAATCGAGAAATTATGGCTTCCAATCACCATCTCATGAGTTCCAATACTTAATCCATACTCATATTCCCATAATAAATCCATGAATGTAAGACTAAGGGTGTAGGATTACCTTTTGGAAGATATTTTGCAAAACCCTCCTTTTGAGTTCTTGAAAATCTAAGGATTTTATGGAGGATTTATTTAGTTTTAGGATGTAATTAATAGAATGAAACACCAAATTAGTAGGGATTACTCACCTTGGAGATAGGGGAAGTTTGAGGTCTTGAGAGAGTGGAGGAAAACCCCAAAGTTCGACCAAGAGAAATGGGGAAAAATGAACCCCGAAATAAGTATATAATGTTACGGGCGCCAAAAGTAGCGTGGGCCACTGCCTCGGCGCTGGTTCCAGAACCTGAAGATTCCCAGTGCTAGGGATAGCGCCCCACTCTACCCTGGGGAGTGGCGATGGGAAATCGTTTATATTTCACTTGGAAATAGGCATAACTCTCTCATACGATGTCCAAATTCGACGATTTCTTTTGCTATGGCTCTATAATTTACATAAGAATCTAATGTTTTGATCAAAAGTGAATTTGGAGCTCATTTGCTTAATGTGATACAACTTATGTTTGAAGAAACTATGTGTTATTTAAAGTCATAAATCATTAGGGAATTTTTTTGACGGGGCCTTATATATGCCCAAATAGTCTCAGCTGAATAATGACAACATGATCTATAATCTAGCATAGTGCATATAAGAAAATGGTGTATAACTATGCAGTTCTACCATTTAAGCAAATATATAAAATTCATAATGTTAAACTAGCATGTGAAGGATATCTATAATATTATTCTAGAATAAATAAAATGCTCAAATAGTCATAAATGACATAAAATATACAAGTAGAGACATATAATTAGACGAGGCATAAAATCTCATAAAAAGTTATCCCAGATGATGAATAAACCATGGAACTCGTATATACGTTCATCACTTTGTGTATGTGCCCACTCAAAATATGTAGCATGTAGGGCATACATTCATTTTTTAGAAATTCCTCAAATTGTGATTAGCCAGGATATTTATCTTTTTAAAAGCAGACTTGAACCTTCCAAAATATTTTTTCCTATATCCCCAACATCTCAACATCCCAAATCTAGTTAAATAACACTCAACGATGTCAAATAAAGCTATAGAAATCAATTCTAAATAAAAAAGTTTTAATTTTTATCAAATTTTTATAAATCAACTAAAAAACAATCACGGAACTACATGGCCAAAAACCAGAATAAAACTCGGATCCTGTTGATCCATAAATTTGCAAGTCCAAAGATGTTATTAGCTTCTATATTCAAGTCCAAGCCGATGCTGAGAATTCAAAAATAAACTATCTAACTTTTAAGTCAAAACCTTAATTTTTTCTCTTTTAGATTCCTTAATTTAGAGGTAAAAAGATTATAGATCTAAGTAAAAATTATAGATCTAGGTTAAGTTTTCTTATCCCAAATATGTAGATGAAATATCCTTTAAGAATCTCCCAAATTCGTGTCTTGCGGCTTCTAAAATGATAAAATAGAGTTAGGGTTCAAAATGGGGATATATAGAAAAAACTTAAAATTTCATCAATTGGATGATCTCGTCCACCTCCCTCACATTACAAGAACTCCCATACGAGTTGCCTCCTGGATCGTCTCCTCCCTCGCAACGCGAGCCTTTGTGACCTGGTGTTGACATGTTCTTTATTCTCTTCCAAATGACTCCCAAACACCCTAAAACCTACTCGAGCCCCCCAGGACCTCTCCAAGACATCCAAACTAGTCCAAATACCTTATATGAACTTGTAAGAGGGATCCAAATACATATGAAAATATCACAACTAAGAATCAAAGATCAAACAAAACTATGAACTCTCTTAAGTTCATCAAGTCCCAAGTTTCATAAGATAAGCCTGAATCGCGCCCGAGATTCCAATTTAAACATACATAGAAGTCCAAAATTATTTTATGAACTTATCAGAACCTTCAAATCATGAATTCGAGCTCGTTTACCTATTAACTTTGGTCAACTCCGCTCAACTTGATGTGACGACCCGGCCAGTCATCTCATGAGTTATCACTTTATTTCCCCTATTTTTTCTTCTTATTGCTTTGTTTATCTGTTCTATGTGTGACCGGGTTGGTTGACTTGAGTTTGGAAAAGTTTTGGTAAGGGTTGAGACACTTAGTCTCTTTTGAGGAAGCTTAAGTTCAAAAAGTCAACCGGATGTTGACTTAGAGGGCTCGGATGTGAGTTCTGATGGTTTGGATAGCTTCAGGAGGTGATTTGTGATTTAGTAGCATGATCACAATGTGTTTTGGAGGACTAGATCAGATTTAGTCTTGAATTGGCGAAATTGGTATTTTGGCGTTTTCCGGTTGATAGGTGAGATTTTGATATAGGAGTCGGAATGGAACTCTGAGAGTTGTAGTAGTTCCGTTGGTTTATTTGGGATGTTTGTGCAAAATTTTAGGTCATTTGGACGTGGTTTGGTATACTTTTTGATCAAAAGCGTAATTCGAAAGATTTTAAAAACTTAGGCTTGAATCTGATGTGTTTTGGTTGATTCGATGTTGTTTGAGGTGTTTTGAAGATTGGTACAAGTTTGGATGGTGGTATGTGACTTGTTTGTGCTTTTGGGTGAGGTCCAGGGGGCCTCGGGGTGATTTCGGATGGTTGACGGAGAGATTGGGAGTTTGGTGAAGCTGTAGATTTTTACTGTTTCTATTGTTTCCGCACCTGTAGATTGGGGACCACACGTGTGACACCGTAGATGCAGAAGACCAATTGCAGAAGCAGAAGAGCTAAGGAAAGGAAGGAACTGTAGAAGCGGTTGAAGAACCACACCTGCGATGGCGCAGGTGCGGAGTGTGGATCGCAGATGCGGAATTGAGGACTTAAGTGATTTGTGCAGAAGCGTACCTGGATCCGCAGAAGCGGTTTAGCTAGGGTAGAACATATAAATTATTTCCTTCACAAAATTTTGGGTTATTCCACCATTTCTAAGTCGGTTTTTGGAGCTTTTGGGCGATTTGAAGAAGGGTTTCAAGGGGATTTCATTGAGGTAAGGATTTTGGACCTTAAACTCGTTTGTGTGGTGTTATTTCACGTATTAGAGCTATAATTAATAGAAATTAAGGGTTAAAAAAGGGAAACTAGGGCTTGGTATTGGAGACCTAGACTTCGGGATTTGATGGGCCATTTGTGGTTAGATTTTGGGACTTATGTATGAACTCGCGGAGAGATAAGGAATCTATTGATGTAAAAATTTATCGAAATCCGAGACGTGGGCCCAGGGGTCGAGTTTTGATAATTTCGTGATTTATGTTGTAAATTGATTATTTTTCGCATGGGTTTCATTTCCTTAGCATATTTTGACGTCGTGATTCTGATTTTAGATAGATTCGACACGAGTGGAGGCCGATTCGAGGGGCAAAGGTGTCGCGGGCTGGAGTTTCGACCGGATTGAGGTGAGTGATGATTTTAAATGTTGTCCTGAGGGTATAAAACACTGGATTGCACATCGTGGTGCTATATTGAGGTGACGCACAGGCTCGATGACGAGCGTGGGGTCGTGCACCACTGGGGATTGTGACTTAGTCCATCATGTATGACTGTTTTACCGCGTATTTGATTGAAAGACTATTTGCTATCATCATGTTTTGGGATGAATGCCATATTTGGGCCTCGTGCCAACTATTTGAACCTTTAGGGGACTTTTCCTGATATTTCTTCACTATTTTGACTTTATACTTATACTCAGTCATGTTATATTCTGCTATTTTCATAACTCAGCCATGTTTACTCTGCTTTATCACTTAAAATGATATTTTAAATGATATTTGGGCTGAGCATCATGTTTTACTATTGCCCGAGTGGCTTATGAGATTCTGGCTGAGTAAGGCCGAGGGCCAATATTGTGAGGAAATACTGATTATGATTATGAGGCCGAGGGCCTGAGATTTGTACGCCACGAGGTGGCTTGTGATATGAGGCCGAGAGACTATGTGATTATGCCACGAGATGGCTTGATATTGCGCTTGGGCCGTAAGGGGCCCCTCCAGGAGTCTGCACACCCCTAGTGAGCGCAGGTACCCATTGTGATATGAGATTTAACCCGAGGGGCTGGTTATTGTTCCATGTGTTGCCCAAGGGGCTGATTCTGTTGGTATTGTGCTCGAGGGGCGTTCCTTTATGTGTTTACCTTTTCTAGTTGCCTGTCTTTTACTTGCTTAACTGATTAAAAAGGCATTTTAAGAATCTTAAACTTAACTAAAGCGACTTTGCATATTTTCACTATTTCATTACTTGTACTGGCTTTTACTGCTTCCTTATAGCCTGTGATGTACCTTACGTGATTTCGTATTTTTCAGTCATCATTTATTATTGTTGCTCACTTAGTTGGAGTACTCACTTTACTCCCTGCACCCCATGTGTAGATTCAGGAGCTGCAGGTCCTACTTGCAAGGGTTGAGAGCTTTCAGCAGATTTCAGAATTCATGAGGTTGCTGCTTGGCGTTCGCAACCCCGTGCTTCTCTCCCCCCCCCACCCCCCACCCCAAATCTTATTTCGTTTCTCTTGTTAGTGATTCTGCAATAGATGTGTAGACTCCTCAGACTTTTAGTATATTGATAGATGCTCATGACTGGTGACACCCCGATGTCGGGCTGTGTTGGTTTTAATTCCGCAAATTGTACTGTTTACTACTTATGTTGGGATTTTATCATGTTGAAGACTTAATAATTATTATTTTAATTGCTTAAAATGAAATGGCCATGTGTCGGCTGGCCTTGTCTTCAAGAGAGGAGTCATCACGACCGAGTCCTAGTTTAGGGTCGTAACAAGTTGGTATCAGGTCTCACTAGTCATGAGCAAGTTTAGTAGAGTCTCGCGGATCGGTACAGAGACGTCTGTATTTATCCTCGAGAGGCTACAGAACCTTTAGGAAAACATATTCTTGAAATTCTTGTCGTGCGAATTTGTTGATCCAAGTACTAAACTTCTGTCATTCTATTCTCTCACAGATAGTGAGGACACGCGCTACCGGTCAGGATGGACGACCACCATTACCACCTGCTATGGACACTAAAGCCCGAGGATGCGGTCATGGTCGCGGTAGGGGCAGAGGTGTGGCCCGCACAACAGCTAGGGAAGCACCTGTAGATACACCAGCCATCCCAGTTCAGGATTAGGTCCCAGCTGTGGACGCTCCAGCAGCACCAACTCAGGCACCACCTGTGCCCATTGTGATTCCGGGTCTTCAGGAGGCCTTGGATCAGATTCTATCAGTATGCACTGGCCTAGCTCAGGCGGTCTCAATTACTATAGTCGCAGCTACTTCTCAAGCCGGGGGAGGCACTCAAACTCCCGCCACTTGCACACCTGAGTAGGCTGTGCAGGGACTTCAGACACTGGGTCGCATCCAGCCCAGGCGGTTGCGGTTGCAGTTGCTCGGGACTATTTAGTTCCTACCATGCCAGAGGACAAGCAGCATAGGTTGGGGAGGTTGGGTAAACTCCACCCTCCGACCTTTAGTGGTGTAGAGGGCGAGGATGCCCAGGGTTTCTTAGATAAGGGTCAGAGGATGCTTCTTACAGCGGGTATTCTGGAGACCAGTAGGGTCTCTTTCACTACTTATTAGTTCTATGGAGCTGCCTTCACATGGTGGGAGGCTTTTGAGAGGTGTATGCCTATTGGTGCAGCACCACTTACCTGGCAGCAGTTCTCCGTTCTCTTTCTGAAGAAGTATGTATCGCAGTCACGCAGAGAGGAGCTGCGCAGGTTGTTTGAGTGGTTGTGTCATGGAGAGATGATTGTGACGCAGTATGAGATGAGGTTCTCTGAGTTAGCTCGTCATGCGATTTGGTTGGTTCCGACAGATAGAGAGAGGATTAGGAGGTTTGTGGATGGCCTCACTTATTAGATACATATTCTCATGACCAGGGAGAGGGTGTCTGGTGCTACGTTTGAGGAGGTTGTAGACATTGCTCATAAGATTGAGTCAGTTCATCGCCAAGAGCGAGAGGAGAGGGAGGACAAGAGGCCTCGAGTATCTGGTAGTTATAGTGGTGCTCCTTCGAGAGGCCAGTTTCAGCACGGCAGAGGCCATCCATTCAGGTATGCTCAGCCAGCTCGCCCATGTTATCGTAGGGCGTCATCGGGTCATGGTTCTCACAATTCTCATCAGGGCCAGTCATTAGTTAGTGCCCTTCCAGCTCGCCAGGTGCATCTGCTAGTCATTCTGGTGCTAGGGGTTCCCTTTAGTCCCCGTCTCCATCACCCGGGAGTTGCTATGAGCGTGGAGATATGGGTCATATGTGGAGGCAGTGTCCTCATCATCTTGCGGGTCCATCTCAGCAGAGGGGTCAATCATCGACTTCAGCGCCAGTTACTTCATCATCACCCACCCAGTAGTTATGGGTAGAGGTCAGATAGCTAGAGGCCGTCCCAAAGGGGGAGGTTGATCAGGAGGCGGTCATGCCAGTTTCTATGCACTTCTAACTAGACCCGATGTTATTACTTCTGATGCTATTATCACAAGTATTGTTTCAGTCAGCCACAGAGATGCCTCTGTATTATTTGATCCCGGTTCCACCTTTTCTTATGTGTCATCATACTTTGCTCATTATTTGGATACGCCCCATGAGTCTTTTGTTTCACCTGTTCATGTATCTACCACGATGGGCGATATTGTTATTGTACACTGTTTGTACCGGTCGTGTGTTGTGACTATTGGGGGTCTAGAGACCTGAGTGGATCTTTTATTGTTGTGTATGGTGGATTTCGATGTTATTTTGGGAATGGATTGGCTATCTCCGTGTCGTGCTATTCTGGAATATCATGCTAAGATAGTGACATTGGCTATACCGTGTGTGCCACAGATTAAGTGGTGAGGTTTGATTGATTATGTTCCCAGTAGGGTAATTTCATTCTTGAAGGCCCAGCATATGGTTTGGAAGTGTTGTCTTTCCTATCAAGCCTTTGTGAGAAATGTCGGTGCAAAGACTCCCAGTATTGATTCTGTTCCAGTTTTGAGGGATTTTCCCAATGTGTTTCCTACAGACCTGCCGAGCATGCCACCGGACATGGATATTGATTTTGGTATTGACCTGGTGCCGAGCACTCAGCCCATCTCTATTCGCCATAGCGTATGGCACTAGTGAAGTTGAAGGAGTTAAATGAGCAACTTTAGGAACTCATTGATAAGGGGTTCATTCGGCCTAGTGTCTTGCCTTAGGGTGCGCCGGTTCTATTTGTGAAGAAGAATGATAGCACTATGAGGATGTGCATTGATTACAGGCAGTTGAACAAAGTAACAATCAAGAACAAGTATCCTTTGCTTCGTATTGATGATTTGTTTGACCAGCTTCAGGGAGCGAGAGTGTTTTCCAAGATTGAACTTCATTCAGCTTATCACCAGTAGAAGATCAGGGAATCGGATATTCTTAAGACAGCCTTCAGGACCAGATACGGTCATTATGAGTTTCTTGTTATGTCTTTCGGACTGACCAATTCCCCAGCAGCGTTCATGCATTTGATGATCAACGTGTTCCAGCCTTATCTCGACTCGTTCGCCATAATCTTCATTGATGATATTCTGGTGTATTCGCATAGTCAGGAGGAGCACGCGGAGCATTTGAGAGTTGTGTTGCAGAGATTGAGGGAGAAGAAGCTTTATGAAAAGTTATCCAAGTGTGAGTTTTGTCTTAGTATAGTGGCTTTCTTGGGGAACGTGGTGTCCAGTGAGGGTATTCAGGTTGATCCGAAGAAGATAGAGGCAGTTCAGAGTTGGCCCAAACTGTCCTCAGCCATAGAGATTCGCAGTTTCCTTGGTTTGGCAGGCTATTATCGCCGGTTTGTTTAGGGATTATCATCCATAGCACGCCCTTGACCAAGTTGACTCAGAAGGGTGCTTCATTTGTATGGTCGGATGAGTGTGAGGAGAGCTTTCAGAAGCTCAAGACATCCTTGACCACAGCTCTAGTATTAGTTTTGTCGTCAGCATCAGGTTCATATACAGTGTATTGTGATGCTTTGAGAGTTGGTATTGGGTGTGTATTGATGTAGGAGGGGATAGTTATTGCTTATGCTTCTCGTCAGTTGAAGCCCCATGAGAAGAACTACCCTGTTCATGACTTGGGGTTGGCCGCCATAGTTCACGCGTTGAAGATTTGGAGGCATTACTTGTATGGTGCGTCTTGTGAGGTGTTTATCGATCATCGTAGCCTCCAGCACTTGTTCAAATTGAAGGATCTCAATTTGAGGCAGCAGAGGTGGTTGGAGTTGCTTAAGGATTATGATATCACTACATTGTAGCATCTGGGGAAGGCCAATGTGGTGGCCGATGCTTTGAGCTGAAAGGCGGTGAGTATGGGGAGTTTGGCATATCTTCTAGTTGGGAAGAGACCTCTTGCAGTTGATGTTCAGGCCTTGGCCAATCGGTTCGTGAGGTTAGATATTTCGGAGCCCACTCAGGTATTGGCTTGTGTGGTTACTCGGTCTTCCTTATGTGATTGCATTAGAGAACGCCAACATGATGATCCGCATTTGCTTGTCCTTAAGGACAGAGTTCAGCACGATGATGCCAGAGATGTGACTATTGGTGATGATGAGGTGTTGAGGATGCAGGGCCGGATATGTGAGCCCAATATGGATGGGCTTCGGGAGATGATTCTGGAGGAGGCCCATAGCTCGCGGTATTCCATTCATTCGTTGTTACGCCCCGCAGTATTACGTCAATGTTACGCTCTGCAGTAAAATATATTACGGTGATGTTACACTTCGCAGTATTATGTTACAACGATGTTGCAACCTAAAGTATTGTACGTTGAATTTGTTATAAGAATTATGCTATTTCACAAGTGATTAGTAAATTCATGAAGGTGAAAGGGGAGCAAGTCAAAGAAAATAAATTTTTTCCAAGTTTGGCATTTTGGGGTAAAATATGGCCCGAGCTAAAATACCCAGTATTTCTGGACTAGTACCATGCAAGGTACCATATGACCACGGTAGCATAACATATAAAATATATATGAATTATTTTAGTAATAAATAGAACTTTAAGTAATTTGTGGTAATTTTTAAATTATGCGGGTAATTAGTTAATTACTTGGTAACGGGACATTACCCGGTTAACTAATAAGTGTATAAAAATTTATAATTATCTCCAAAACAAAACGTGGCAGCCCCTTCTTAGTTTTAAGGTGAGTCATAAACCACCTTTACATGTGTCAAGGCTAATTTACAAATGCCTTATCTAGTAAGGATTCATACATTGAAAGAGGAAAGGATAAAGAAACACTTTTACATTCTGATTTTGAAAAGAACGTGAGGACCAAAGGACACTCCATTCTCGTCCAAAGAACTCTTAGCCAAAGAGTTCAAGATCAATGGATCATTAGATTAAACACATTCTGGTTTGATCGAAAACGTTGGAAGCAAAGCAGAACAAGTTCGTCCAAGTGTGAATTTCGTCCACATTTCGCAAAAAGCATATCCATTCGAATAATTCCTGGAACAGGTATGTTAAGTTACGCTTTTCCATCATTTTAGCATGATATTGTAATTACACAAGTTCGATAATGAGGCATAGAGAAAAAATTCATATCACAGAATTTACGTATATTTTGCTAGTCTTGCAAATTGCGTATATTTTCCTAGTTTTGTAAGTTCTATTATTCGCCTTATCGAGACTTCATATTCAGTTGAGTATTTCATTCCTCCAGTCAAGAGAGCACAGAATTTACATATATACAGTATTAAAGGTATTTGCATTACCATAGAGCTATAATCGATGGGCAGACTCCTATTGGGCAACCTCTGATTAAATGGTAAATTATATACAGAGCCTACTGTGGCCGAGCGCTTATGAGCGAGCCCAGTTGGTCGAGATGCAGAGCCAAGTATGGTCGAGCTCCTATGAGTTAGCCTACTACGGCAGAACAACTTATATATATATATATATCGAGCCTTATAGGGCCGGACAACTATTTTACTTACTATATTGAGAGCAGCGTCAGTATCAGCAGGTAAGCACATCTTCAGATTTTCATTGACTTCCAGCTACTTGCAGTTATTATATTATCAGTTCCGCTTCAGCTTTCAATATATTGCCTTACATACTCGGTACATTATTTTGTACTGACGTCCCTTTTGCCTTGGGACGCTGCATTTCATGCCCGCAGGTCCAGATAGATAGGTCGAGAGCCCTCCAAGTAGGCTATCAGTTCAGCGGAAGATGTTGGTGCGCTCCATTTGCTCCGGAGTTACGTGTTTGGTTAGTATGATTTAGACGTGTATTGTTTGGTATGGCGGGACTCTGTCCCAAACTTTATGATATATATGTACTCTTAGAGGCTTGTAGACATATGTCGTGTACGTGAAAGATTGTACGGCCTTATCGGCCTATATTTTGAATTTGTAATTGGTCATGTTGGCCTATTTGGTGCATATATCACGTGTACATGCTAATGTAATAAGAAAGATACGTTACGTTGGTACTCGATTGCGTAAGGTCCCGGGTGCCCATCGCGGCCCATCGATTTGGGTCGTGACAAAAGTGGTATCAGAGCAGTTCTATCCAAGGGAGTCTACAAGCTGTGTCTAGTAGAGTCTTGTTTATGGGTGTGTCGTGCACCACACTTATAAGCAGGAGGCTACAGGACATTTAAGACTGTCACTCTTTCTTATTACTCTGGATCGTGTGGTAGAGCTCACTTATAAGAATTCAAGTCCGGAACTTCTATTTTATTCGTAATAAGACAATGCCTATGTTCAGAAAGATGATTGATAAGAGATATAGTTGTTGTAGTGTTGAATTAGAGGAACTCGACTTTGTATCATGCTTATGATAAGTAAATGTGAGATCTTAAATAGATCATGTGCAGACTGAATGGTGTAAGCCTCTTGATAAGAAGACTTAAGGAAAGAATGCCTATCCACTTTTATGGTGAAAGAAAATGAGAGATTATGAAGATAAATACAAGTTTTAACAAGCAAAAGAAGCAAGATAAAGAATGGTACGAGGCGCCTAGTTAACAATGTTTATAATTCAGGCAGAGTCACATAAGCTTTTTGAGTTATATTCAATAGTAACAGAGGTATATACAATTGGTCACACCCATTCCAGATATGCCCTATGGCGGTTAATAGAAGTAGTATAAGAAGATATGATGGATGAATTGTTTGTGACAGTTGACATTTCCGAAAGATATTGCAAATGTGGTAATAGATCTCCTTGTGAGACACCCAGATGGTACACTTTAAAATAGTGCAGCCAGATATGAGTACTACAAAGACATGCACTGTAAGCCTTGAAGGGATACATATTACCTTAGTGTGGCTCGTATCCCTAGTTAGCGAGAACGTTAAGCAACTTGAACAGCCACGGGAGGGAGCAAAGGGAAGCTAAAAGAAAAGAATGTCTTGTTCAAGTTTTTAGAATAAAGTGATAGGCATAAATGTTGGCGGGAAATAAGAAAAGAGTTAATGAAGCATTATGAGTAAGATGTGGTACGTGGATGACAATGGTAGATCAAAAGATGACAATATTACAAAATCTATAGTCAAGTGAAGGAAGAGACAAGGGGTGATAGGCCTTAGGAAAACAAAATAGTATGGGCCATACAGTTATGTCCTCATTTTGAGAAATAAGTCTGCAACTCTAGCGCGATTACCAAGAGGAAACGTTAGACCCCAGAGTAATAGAAATCAATATAGGCTGGTGAATAAGATAAACTAAATATGAATTAGGGACTGTGTGATTTGGCAATAGTCAGCATCATGAGAATTTCAGATCATATTCCGGCAATAATAGGACGGACAATAGAAGAAGGATCATGAGAAATTTAGAGAATGGTCATTCAAGAAGACGCTTCCCTAAAACGAGCAATGTTAGCAAAGTTAAGCTTAAGGGACCATATGTACCAGTTACATTAAGTGTCACCCTCGCGAGTAAGGGGATTTGTCATCCTTGGTACAGAAGGATTCCCGCAAGGCGAGTAAGTATCATTGATGTTGAGAAATGACGCCCAAGCTGAAGAGGTAAAACATCTATAGGTAGATCCTCGTGGCTTTAGCTCTTAGTACACCCCTAAAGGGGGGGAATATGGAATGTTGTGACATTAAGTCAGAATTAAGTAGTTCAAGTGACTATGGTATGGTAAAGGAAGAATGCAATAAATGAAAGAGGAATGAGACAACACTTATCTAAATCTTACAGATACGCTACGATTCAAGAACATTGTGTAAGCACGACTTCAAGGAGAGGAAGTAATTGTTCTTGCCCAAGCTGTTATTAATAAATAAGGAGCCAATGCGAGAAGTAAGTTAAGACAAAGGAAATAACCCAAGAAAGACTACAATGAATATTGATATGAAAATGGGCCAACGAGTAGTTAGTAATTGGTCATGAAGATCCCATTTATGGCTAAACAGGAGGTTACAGATGAGTTATCAGATCGTGTGAGATAAACATAGTAGAACCCAACATGGAGAGTTCAGCCTCGAATAATATCGTTATAATACTTGAGATATATTCAAACAAGAGTCAGGGTAGCTAAAGATATCATATGAGTGTTACGGGGATAAAAGAAAGTGCCACTGGGAAGGTAGTCAAAATATTAGTTCAGAAGCAACCATATAAGCACAAGGGCATGGAAGTAAGCAACTACGGATGATTACAGGTAAGTAAGGACATCAAAAAGGTCCGTAATAAGCTCACAGCTTTACAAGAGTCAGGGTTTCTCCCTAAGTACTACAAAGAAAGACTAGCTAAGGAGATAAAAAAGCATCTTAAGCACAACGACCTAAAGAGGAAATGGTCGTGTAACAACAATCTTGCAACAACATTGTAAGCATTCCAAAGGAAAGTGGAACCTACCGTGGCTAATGAACAGGAAGTAAGAAGTAAAAGTAATACTCGAGATCATATGAGTTGTATGAGAACTCTTGAAAGTGTGGGCACTTAGATAAGCTAAGTATGGACGCAACAAGGGACAGAAAGACCAGGAAAAGTAATTGCACACATTTAAAGAAAGCTGGGATGGAACGAAATGAATTATTCGATAAATGATCCAGAGTTAGTACATTATGGATACACTCAAGAATTTGGAGCATTATCCAGGCAGCTATTTGTTGATAATCATACAACTATAGAAGACTCCGATATAAGTTAAAAGAAAGAATTGAGCCCGGGGCATAGCCAAAGGATTGAATTGTTAGAAGATTTTATCATGGATATTCCATAACACCCATGAAAGGCTAAGGTAATAACTGATACCATGAGCCACAGATCAGAAGATAGCTTAAGCCTATGTAAAGGCTGGTCAGAAAGAAGAGGAAACTAAAGAATTACATCACCTAAGTAAATCAGGGGTCTGATTATTGGACCTAGAAAAATTATAGAAGTTGTGCTTGAGAACATGACAGAATCACTCTTAATAATAGATGTTCAAGAGAAATAACACAACAACCATAACCTATAATGGCTCTACAAGGAAGCCAGTTAGAAGAAGTACCATCCTCGTAAGAAGTCAGTACGAAGCTCCTACCGGATTGTGTATGTACCAGAGGTGCGAGTATTATAATAGAGATTCAAGTTATGGACGTGAATTACACCTAGGTGGAAGGGAGGTCACGAAAGATATAGAAGAAATAATGCGAGATTTTAAGGTAAGTGAGGTAAAGGTGAACAACGTACGAGATACTCAAAGGCAAAAGATCATGAATAGTCCATACTTCAGATAAAAAGTTATAAGCACGGGGATCCAATAACCGGGAATGATAGCGGCATCGTCAGCGGCATGTCTTCCAGAATATGGTTTCTAAGTACTGAGAGATCTAATTACGAGAATAGAGAAAAGTTGGAGACAATGTGATGTCTCGCTTGACGTTCCATAATAACATAAGAAAATATATGGTGCAAGCAAATTGAAGGAAAGTTTATAAATGGATATGTATAGGTCGCAAGTTAAAGTATGGTAGAGCGATAAAGTTTTAAGGAAGCATGAGTAAGGATGAGGAAAGGTAAGTCAATAGGTAACGAGAATGGATAAGTCTTTAGGATTAAGCCCATGAAAACAAGAAGAGCAGACAGTTTCTCTATGTTATACAAAGCTCACTATAGCTTTAATGAACTCAAAGGAGTCTAAGATTAACAACATTTAGAACGAATGAAATGCTGACCTGGTAATAAAATGAGGGGATAGTTGTGACAGGTACAGGATGACGTTTGGTCCTTCGTTTGAATAATGATTTGAAAAAGAAGGAGAAAAGATTTCACTGGCGTCACGAAATTAGAATACCCCCACAAGGTGAATCACATTGAGACACTATAAAATACGACTATGGGAATCACTTTGAATATTCCTTGAGGTAACGTAAGCCCTAGGGGAAAAGTATTAAGTAAGAAGTTTCAAGTTATCAGTGGCATATTGTAGATCAATATTCGTGAATTCAACAAAGTACCGAGAGAAGAACTTCAGTATACTCATATATGCCCAAAGGGACTTCTTATCAAGCTATATATATGAATCCTAGAGATTGGGCACACTTACAAGGTCAAAATTGTACAGGATGCATGATAAAAGGTAGTAACAGTTACGAGATTGGAAGGATTCCGACTACAAGTTGTGGTATGAGAAGGAGGCCTAAGGGGGGAATGCCCTGGACTTTGGACTCATTCACAAGACAGTCACCTAAATGGCAAGAGAAGTTCTAAAGTATTCGAAATATATAAGTTATGAAAATGATAAGTGCTTCTGTCAACATTCGAGGACCAATGTTCCAAAGAGGGGAATAATATTACACCTCGTAGTATTACATCGATGTTATGCTCTGCAGTAAAATATATTGCGGTGATATTACGCTTCGCGGTATTAAGTTACGACGATGTTGCACCCTGAAGTATTGTACGTTGAATTTGACATAAGGATTATTATATTTCACAAGTGATTAGTAAATTCATGAAGGTGAAAGGGGGATCAACTCAAAGAAAATAAATTTTGTCCAAGTTTTGCATTTTGGGGTAAAATACGGCCCGAGCTAAAATACCCAGTATTTATGGACTAGTACCACTCAAGGTACCATATGACCACGGTAGCATAGCATATAAAGTATATATGATGTATTTTAGTAATAAATATAATTTTAAGTAATTTGGGGTAGTTTTAAATTATGCGGGTAATTAGTTAATTACTGGATAATGGGACATTATCCGGTTAACTAATAAGTGGATAAAAATTTATAATTATCTCCAAAACAAAAAGTGGCAGCCCCTTCTTAGTTTTAAGGTGAGTCATAAACCACCTTTACATGTGTCAAGGCTAATTTACAAATGCCTTATCTAGTAAGGATTCTTACATAGAAAGAGGAAAGGATAAAGAAACACTTTTACATTCTGATTTTGAAAAGAACGTGAGGACCAAAGGACACTCCATTTTTGTCCAAAGAACTCTTAGCCAAAGAGTTCAAGATCCAACAATTAGGTTAAACACATTCTGGTTTGATCAAAAATGTTGGAAGCAAAGCAGAACAAGTTCGTCCAAGTGTGAATTTCGTCCACATTTCACAAAAAGCAGGTCCGTTCAAATAATTCCTGGAAAAGGTATGTTAAGGATAAGATTTTCCTTTATTTTAGAATGATATTGTAATTATACAAGTTCGATAACGAGGCATAGAGAAAAAATTCATATCCCCGAATTTATGCATATTTTGCTAGTCTTGCAAATTGTGTATATTTTTCTAGTTTTGTAAGTTATCATATTCTCTTTATCGGGACTTCATATTCAGTTGAGTATTTCCTTCTTCCAGTCAAGAGAGTAGAGAATTTACATAAATGCAGTATTAAAGGTATTTTCATTACGATCGAGCTATAATCGATGGGCAGGCCCCTATCGGGCAACCTCTGATCAGATGGTAAATTATATACTGAGCCTGATGTGGCCGAGCACTTATGAGCAAGACAAGTTTGTTGAGATACAGAGCCTAGTATGGCCTAGCGCCTATGACCGAGCCTACTACGGCAGAACAATTATATATATATATAGAGAGCCTTATAAGGCCAGACAACTATTTTACTTACTATATTGAGAGCAGCGTCAGTATCAGCAGGTAAGCACATCTTCAGATTTTCGTTAACTTTCAGCTACTTGCAGTTATTATATTATCAGTTCAGTTTCAGCTTTCAGTATATTACCTTACATACTCGGTACAGTATTTTGTACTGATGTCCCTTTTGCCTGGGGATGCTGCGTTTCATGCTCGCAGGTCTAGATAGACAAGTTGAGAGCCCTCCAAGTAGTCTATCAGCTCAGCGGAAGATGTTGGTGCGCTTCATTTTCTTCGGAGTTACGTGTTTAGTTAGTATTATTTAGACGTGTATTGTTTGGTATGGCGGGACTCGGTCCCGACTTTATGACTTTTATATAGTCCTAGGCTTGTAGACATATGTCGTGTATGTGAAAGATTGTACGGCCTTGTTGGCTTATGTTTAGAATTTATAAAGGATCATGTTGGCCTATTAGGCATGTATGTCACGTGTATATGATGATGTAATAAAAAAGATACATTATGTTGGTACTCGATTGCGTAAGGTACCGGGTGCCCGTCACGGGCCATCGGTTTGGGTCGTGATATCTGGGTGACACAAAGATGTATCATGATCTGAGACAACATTATTGGTGGAGGAGAATGAAGAAAGACATTATGGGATTTGTAGCTCGGTGTCTCGATTATCAGCATGTGAAATATGAGCATCAGAGATCGGGTGGCTTGCTTCAGCACATGGATATTCTAGAGTAGAAGTGGGAGAGGATCACTATGGACTTTGTAGTTGGGCTCCAATGAACTTTGAAGAAGTTTGATTCTATTTGGGTGATTATGGATCAACTGACCAAGTCTGCGCACTTCATTCCTGGGTGTACTACTTATTCTTCAGAGCGGTTGGGAGAGATCTATATCCGGAAGATTGTTCGTTTGCATGGTGTCCCAGTTTCCATCATTTCAGATAGGTCACTCAGTTTACTTCACAGTTTTGAAGGTCGGTGCAGCGAGAGTTGTGTACTGAGGTTGAGTTGAGCACAACGTTTCAGCCTTAGACGGACGGGCAGTCCGAGCGCACTATTTAGATATGGGAGGACATGTTGCGTGCTTGTGTTATTAATTTCGGAGGGTCATGGAATTAGTTTCTACCACTTGTAGAGTTTGCTTATAAAAACAGCTACCAGTAGAGTATTTAGATGGTTCCATATGAGGCTTTGTATAGGAGGTGGTGTAGATCTCCAGTTGGTTAGTTTGAGACGGGTGAGGCTAGGCTATTGTGGACATACTTGGTGCAGGATGCTTTAGAAAAGGTGAAGGTAATTCAGGAGAGGCTTCGTACCGTGCAATCGAGACAAAAGCGTTATACTGACAGGAAGGTTCGGGATGTGACCTATATGGTTGGTGAGAAGGCTATGTTGAAGGTTTCACCCATTAAGGGTGTTATGAGGTTTGGGAAGAAGGGTAAATTGAGTCCTCGGTTCATTGGGCCTTTTGAAGTGCTTCAGAGGATTGGGGAGGTTGCTTACGAGCTTGCTTTGCCACCTAGCTTGTCGAGTGTGCATCCGGTATTTCATGTTTCTATGCTCCGGAAGTATATTGGGGATCCGTCTCATGTTCTAGATTTCAGCACGGTTCCGTTGGATGGTGATTTGACTTATGATGTATTGCCAACAGCTATTTTGGAGAGTCAGGTTGGAAAGTTGAGATCAAAGGATATAGCTTTAGTGAAAGTGCAATGGAGAAGTCAGCCCGTGGAGGAGGCTACCTGGGAGATCGAGCGAAATATGCAGAGCATATATCCTCACATTTTTGAGGCTTCAAGAATGTTTCTTGACTCGTTCGAGGACGAACGTTTGTTTAAGAGAGGAAGGATGTGACGACCTGACTAGTCGTCTCATGAGTTACTGCTCCATTTCCCCCATTTCTGCTTCTTATTGCTTTGTTTCTTAGTTCTATGTGTGATCGGGTTGGTTGGCTTGGGTTCGGAAAGGTTTTGGTAAGGGTTGAGACACTTAGTCTCTTTTAAGGAAGTTTAAGTTGGAAAAGTCAACCGGATGTTGACTTATTTGATAGAGGGCTCAGATGTGAGTTCTGATGGTTCGGATAGCTTTGGGAGGTGATTTGAGACTTAGGAGCGTGATCGGGATGTGTTTTGGAAGTCCGGAGTAGATTTAGGCTTGAATTGGCGAAATTGGTATTTTGGCATTTTTCGGTTGATAAGTGAGATTTTGATATAGAGGTCAGAATGGAACTCCGGGAGTTGCAATAGTTCCGTTGGGTCATTTGGGATGTGTGTGCAAAATTTCAGGTTATTCGGATGTGGTTTAGTATACTTTTTTATCAAAAGCGTAATTTGGAAGATTTTGGAAACTTAGGCTTGAATCCGGTGTGTTTTGGTTGATTCGATGTTGTTTAAGGTGTTTTGAAGTTTGGTACAAGTTTTGATGGTGGTATATGACTTGTTTGTGCTTTTGGTTGAGGTCCCGGGGGCCTCGGGGTGATTTTGGATGGTTGACGGAGAGATTGGGAGTTTGGTGAAGCTGCAGATTTTGTTGTTTTTGTTGTTTTCGCACCTGCGGATTGGGGACCGCAGGTGTGACACCACAGATGCGGAAGACCGGTCACAAAAGCAAAAGAGCCTAGGAAAGGCAGGAACAACAGAAGCAGTTGAAGAACAGCACTTGCGATGGTGCAAGTGCGGAGTGTGCATCGCAGATGCGGAATTGAGGACTTAAGTGATTTGCGCAGAAGCGCACCTAGGACCGCAGGGCTAGGTTTGTGACCGCAGAAGTGGTTTAGCTGGGGCAGAACATATAAATTATTTCCTTCGCAAATTTTTGGGTTATTCCACCATTCTAAGTCGGTTTTTGGAGCTTTTGGGCGATTTGAAGAAGGGTTTCAAGGGGATTTCATTAAGGTAAGGATTTTGGACCTTAAATGCGTTTCTATGGTGTTATTTCACAGATTAGAGCTGTAATTAATGGAAATTAAGGGTTAAAAATTGGGAAAGAAGGGCATGGTATTGGAGACCTAGACTTGAGGATTTGAGGGGCCATTTGTGGTCGGATTTTGGGACTTTTGATATGTATGAACTCGCAGGGAGATAAGGAATCTATTGATGTAAAAATTTATCGAATTCCGAGACGTGGGCCTGGGGGTCGGGTTTTGATAATTTCAAGATTTATGTTGTAAATTGATTATTTTCACATGGGCTTCATTCCCTTAGCATATTTTGACGTCGTGATTCTGATTTTGGATAGATTCGACGCGAGTGGAGGTCGATTCGAGGGGCAAAGGCGTCGCGAGCTAGAGTTTGGACCGGATTGAGGTAAGTAATGATTTTAAATGTTGTACTGAGGGTATGAAACCCTGGATTGCACATCGTGGTGCTATATTGAGGTGATGCACAGGCTAGATGACGAGTGTGGGGTCGTGCACCATTGGGGATTGTGACTTAGTCCATCCCGTATGACTGTTTTACTACATATTTGATTGAAAGACTATTTGCTATCATCATGTTTTGGGCTGAATGTCATATTTGGGCATCGTGCCAACTATTTGAACCTTTAGCGGACTTTTTCTGATATTTCCTCACTGTTTTAACTTTATACTTGTACTCAGTCATGCTATATTCTACTGTTTTCATAACTCAACCATGTTTACTCTACTTTAACACTTAAAATGAAATTTTGGGCTTAGTATCATATTTATTGTTGCCCAAGTGGCTTATAAGATTCTGACTGAGTAAGGTCGAGGGCCTTGTTGTGAGGAAACACTGATTATTATTATGAGGCCGAGGGCTTGAGATTTGTATGCCACGAGGTGGCTTGTGATATGAGGCCGAGAGCCTATGTGATTATGCCATGAGATGACTTGATATTGCACTTGGGCCGTAAGGGGTCCCTCCAGGAGTCTGCAAACCCCCAGTGAGCGCGGGTACCCATTGTGATATAAGATATAGCCCGAGGGACTGGTTATTGTTCCATGTGTTGCCCAAGGAGCTGATTCTGTTGGTATTGTGCCTGAGGGGTGTTCCTTTATGTGTTTACCTTTTCTAGTTACCTATCTTTTACTTGCTTAACTATTTAAAAAGGCAATTTAAGAAGCTTAAACTGAACTAAAGTGATTTTGCATATATTTACTATTTCATTACCTGTACTGGCTTTCACTGCTTCCTTATAGCCTGTAATGTGACTTACGTAATTTCTTATTTCTCAATCTTCATTTATTATTATTACTCACTGAGTTGGAGTACTCACTTTACTCCCTTCATCCCGTGTGCAGATTCAGGATCTATAGGTCCTGCTTGCGAGGGTTGAGAGCTCCCGGTAGATTTCGGAGTTCACGAGGTAGTTGCTCGGCATTCGCAGCCCCGTGCATCCCCCTACCCCAATCTCATTTATGTTCTCTTGTTAGTGATTCTGTAATAGCTGTGTAGACTCTTCAGACTTGTAGTATGTTGATAGATGCTCATGACTGGTGATACCCCGATATCGGGTTGTGTTGGTTTTAATTCCGCAAATTATACTGTTCACTGCTTATTTTGGGATTTTATCATGTTAAAGACTTAATACTTATTATTTTAATTGCTTAAAATGAAGTGGAAATGTGTCGGCTGGACTTGTCTTCACGATAGGCGCCATCACAACCGGATCCGGGTTAATGTCTCTAGTTAGGAACTAAATATTTTATATCTTTATCGAACCTCTCGGGACCCAAACTATCCTTCCCACAAGCCGTAAATCACTAGATAAACATAGGGGAAGTCTCAAATAGAGATTAGAACTTAAAATGACTGATTGAATCATTAAATTGATTATGTCGAAAAGGGCCTTAGGTTTCTAGGATAGAATTTGTTTGCCGCAAGTGGTTAGAGGCTTGAATGTCATAAATATAAGCTTGTGGGATACGACTAATATAGTAAAACAACTGTGGTCTATTCTGTAAAGAAAGATTACTTGGGGATCAGGTCAGTCACAACTATTACATAAAGTACCGGCTACAAGGAAGTAAGGATACGACGATATTTATTTAGTGACATTTAAAATAAATGTCGGGGAAAAAGAAATTTCTTGACATTTATGACAAAATAACATAAAAATAATGACATTTGATTCAAAATGTTATAAAAATAACGACATTTGATACAAAATGTCGTAAAAACAATGACATTTTGTATCAAATGTCATTATTTTTACAACATTCAATACAAATTGTCATAAAAAGACCGACATTAGATATAAAATGTAAAAAATATTAGGACTTTATTTTAAATGTCATATTGTAGTCGATAATTACAAATATTTACATTAATGCTGGAAATTTCCCTATATTTTGTAATTGTAAATCATTCTTGTCACGACCCCAGTTCGCCCTCCCTGAAATATCGTGATGGCAAAAAAGAGTTAAGAATGGGTTGTAAGCAAAAAAGAGTTAAGAATCATTACCCGCAAACTCCCACTGAAAATCTCTCTACAATTTGTCTCCTACCGAGCTCCCAATTTAATTTTGTGATATGAACTCAAAACCCACGATTTTGAACTTTATGTTCTGCCCAGACGCGACCTTAATCCCGATCGCAGAAACTCCCACGCGATCATGAAGAGCAGCTTCACTGACCCCCAAATTAACCCTACGCGAACACGATACTCCATACGCGAATGTGATGCTTGCGCTACTCAGCTCTACTTGATCGTTGTTCACCTCACGCGATTGCGAAGAGCAACTTCCACTCCTCATCTGCCTCACTTCTTCCTCTTTGCGAACGCGGCGTAGCCCACGCATTCGCGATTCAACTTCTATCAAAACTACCCGTTCGCACTCCCTTTTCTGCGATCGCGCAGAACAAAAATCCCCTCTGCCTCATCTAAGCCTTCGTGATCGCGAGCCTCCTCACGCGATCACGATGAAGAAAAGACTGCAACATAAAGCCAGAAAAATCTGATCCTTCTCCAAGTCCAAAAATGGTTCGTTGAGCATCTAAAACACACCCGTGGCCCCCGGGACCTCAACCAAACATGACAACCAATCCTAAAACATCATTCAAACTTGTTCCAACCTTTGGAACGCTCAAAACAACATCAAAACACCAATTTATCATCGGATTCAAGCCTAAGAAAAAGTCTATCAAACCTCGTCCGAATGACCTGAATTCTTGCAAGCACATTACATTCAACATTACAGAGCTATTCCAACTTTCGAAATTCTATTCCGACCCCGATATCAAAATCTCACTATCTAATCGAAAACTTCAAAAATTCAACTATCAGAATTTCAAGCCTAAATAAGCTACTGACCTCCAAAAAACCAACTGAACATGCCCCTAAGCCTGAAATCACCCAACGGAATTCCATTCCGAGGCCGTCTTCACACTACTCCGACTACGATCCAATTTCTAAAGCTTAAGCTCTCTTTTAGAGACTAAGTGTCCCAAAACTCTCCGAAACTCCAAATGAATGCTTCCGGCAACTCACAATAGCCAGAACAAACACGAGGAATGCAGTTAGTAGGGGATCGGGGCGTAAATTCTTAAAACGACCAGTAGGCTCGTTACATCCTCCTACACTTAAACATTCGTTCGTCCTCGAACAAGAATAGAGACATACCTAAAGTAGTGAAAAGATGAGGGTAACGGTTGTGCATATCCTACTCGGTCTCTCAGGTCGCCTCCTCGGCCGGCTGACCCCGCCACTAAACCTTCACTGATGCAATGTTCTTTGATCTCAACTTTTGAACCTGCATGTCCAATATCGCCATTGGCTCCTCAACATAATATAGATCCTTGTCCAACTGGACTGAACTAAAATCCAGCACGTGCAACGGATCACTGTGATACATACGGAGCATCGAAACATGAAATACCGAATGAACTCTTGCCAAGCTAGGAGGTAAGGCAAGCTCATAAGCAACCTCCCCAACACGCTGCAATATCTCAAAAGGACCAATAAACCTCGGACTCAATTTTTCTTTATTTCCAAATATCATAATGCCCTTCATAGGCGAAACCCGAAGCAGAACCCGCTCTTCAGCCATATAGGAAACATCACGAACCTTTCGGTCCGCGTAACTCTTCTGTCTGGACTGGGTTGTATGGAGTCTATCTTGAATCACCTTAACCTTCTCCAAAGCATTCTGAACCAAGTAGGTGCCCAATAATCTAGCTCCACCCGGCTCAAACCAACCCACCGAGGATCTACACCGCCTACCATATAAAGCCTCGTACGGTGCCATCTAAATGTTGGACTGATAGTTGTTGCTAAGGCAAAGTCCGCCAGTGGCATGAACTGATCACAAGAACCTCCAAACACCATCACACACGCACGGAGAATATCCTTAAGAATCTGAATAGTGCACTCAGACTGTTCGTCCGTTTGGGGTGAAATGATATGCTCAACTCCACCCGAGTACCTAACTCATGTTGTACGGCCCTCCAAAACATTGATGTGAATTGAGTACCTCTATCTGAAATGATGGAAACTGGAATACCATACAGATGAACAATCTCCCAGATACAAATCTCCGCCAAACGCTCTGAAGAATAGGTAGTACACAGGAATGAAGTGCGCGGACTTGGTCAGCCGATCCACAATCACCCAAATGGCATTGAACTTTCACAAAGTCTGTGGGAGCCCAACTACAAAGTCCATGGTCATCCGCTCCCACTTCCACTCCAGAATCTCTATCTGCTGAAGCAACCCACCCGGTCTCTGGTTCTCATACTTCACTTGCTGACAATTGAGATACCGAGCTACAAACCCAACTATATCTTTCTTTATCCGCCTCCATCAATAGTGCTGCCTCAAATCCTGGTATATCTTCGCGGCACCCGAATGAATGGAATACCGCAAACTATGGGCCTCCTCTAAAATCAACTCCCGAAGCCCATCAACATTGGGTACACATACCCGATCATGCATCCTCAATGCCCCGTCATCACCAATAGTCACATCTCTGGCATCACCGTGCAGAACCTTGTACTTGAGGACGAGCAAATGAGGGTCATCATATTGACGCTCCCTGATAGGGCCAAATAAGGAAGACCGAGAGACCACGCAAGCTAGAACTTGACTAGGCTCCGAAAGATCCAATATCACAAACTGGCTAGCTAAGACCTGAACATCCATCGCCATGGGCCTCTCCACTACTAGTAAATAAGCTATACTCCCTAAACTCTCTGCCTGGTGACTCAAAGTATCGGCCACTACATTGGCCTTGCCCGGGTGATACAAAATAGTAATATCATAGTCCTTCAGCAGCTCTAACCACCTCCTCTGACACAAATTAAGAACCTTTTGCTTGAACAGATGCTGCAAACTCTGGTGATCAGTATAAATCGCACAAGGCACATCGTACAAAAAATGATGCCAAATCTTAAAGGCGTGAACAATAGCAGCTAACTCGAGATCATGGACAGGGTAATTCTCCTCATGTACCTTCAACTATCTGGACGCGTAGGCAATCACCATACTTTCCTGCATCAATACCTCTCCAAGACCAATCCTCGAGGCATCACAATAGACAATATAAGAGCTCGAACATATAGGCAATATCAAAATTGGGACTATAGTCAAAGTTTTCTTGAGCTTCTGAAAGCTCGCCTCACACTCTTCCGTACACTGGAATGGAGCACCCTTCTAAGTCAGCCTGGTCATAGGTACTGCAATAGATGAAAGCCCCTCAACAAATCAACAGTAATAACCCGCCAAGCCAAGAAAACTGCAGATCTCTATAGCTGAGGATGGTCCGAGCCAAGTCTGCACTGCTTCCACTTTCTTTGGATCCACCTTTATCCCGTCACTCGACACCACGTGGCACACAAATGCTGTAGAATCCAACCAAAACTCACATTTCGAGAACTTTGCATATAACTTCTTTTCTCTTAAAGTCTGAAGCAATATCCTCAGGTGCTGCTCATGATCTTCCCGACTCCAGGAGTATACCAGAATATCATCAATAAAGAAAATGACGAATGAGTCAAGATATGGCCGGAACACACTGTGCTACAAATGCATGAAGGCTGCTGGGGCATTGGTCAGCCCAAATGACATAACAAGGAACTCGTAATCACCATATCGAGTCTTGAAAGCATCTTCGAGATATCAGGCTCCTGAATCTTCAACTGATGGTAACCTGAACGCAAGTCAATCTTAGAAAATACTTGTGCACCCTGTAGCTGGTCAAACAAATTATCAATACGGGGCAAAGGATCAGTTCTTCATTGTAACTTTGTTCAACTGGTGATAATCAATGCATATATGCATAGAACCATCCTTTTTCTTCACAAACAAGACAGGAGAACCCCAAGGTGATACACTAGGCTGAATAAAACCTTTATCAAGCAATTCCTGTAACTGATCCTTCAACTCCTTCAACTCAGGAGGGGCCATACGCTACGGAGGAAAAGAAATGTGCTGAGTGACCAGCAACAGATCAATGCCAAAATTAATATCTCTATCAAGTGGCATGCCCGGAAGATCAACTGGAAACACATCAGAAAAATCCCATACTACTGGGACTGAATCAACTGTAGGGGTATCAATACTGACATCTCTCACATAAGCTAGATACGTGTCACACCCCTTCTCAACTATACGCTGAGCCTTAAGGAATGAAATAACTCTACTAGAAGTATGATCTAAGGTACCCCTCCACTCTACTCGCGGTATACCTGGCATGGCCAGTGTCACGGTTTTGGCGTGACAATCAAAAATAACATAATGGGGAGACAACCAGTCCATGCCCAAGATAACATCTGAATATACCATGTTGAGCAATAATAAATCGGCTTTGGTCTCAAAACCACTAAGAGCAACCACACACGATGGATAAATGCGGTCCACAACAAGATAATCTCCCACTGCGGTCTCGAGAAAAGCTATGTATGGAGAGTATCAGAGATTTAGAAGGAAAATATTTTGGCGGTAAGAATTTTCGACTTCCCTCCTCATAATTTTTAAATTACAGTTTTTTTTATTAATTATAATTCTTCAGACAACCTAATTTTGCATTACGCTTTGGTAACTTAATCACATATACTTGGAGATTGAAGAAGACATGGAAAGGGAGGCAAGCTATTGGAAGAGCATTGATATAGAGTTCAGACTCTTGTTGAGGCTTTAACAGTTTCTTATCTATATTCTATTTAATTTAATATTATGTAAATCTATTTTCTGTAATGTAATAGTTAAAAGAAAGTATTTTTCTGTTCGGAAGTACTTACTAGGTTTCTCCTTTACAAGTTATTTAGGTTCTTAAAGGTTGTTTGCAGAGTATATCTCTACTATTTGAACTTCTTGTATAGAAAAATATAGTGCTATTTAAAAAGGATTAGATTAATATGATCTCATTTTAATTGTCAGATGATTATGGATCTACTGTACACAAGGCATCAGCGGTCAAATCAACCTTTCATCTTTGCTTCTTAGGTTCAACATGTGTTTTATATCCATCATCCAATGGCAAAGGAGTGTCAAATTTTTATTAAACTTACGCCAAAAGATTTTACTGATTTAGATGAAAATACACAAGCAACTAGGCATATGAAAGGCCATATGAAAGTGTGACATGAACAACGACTAGAAGATACTACATTTGAAAGTGAAAAAATTGAATGGGTTAGGGAAGGAGTGTCTGGAATGGAAATTGACCCACAAGCTCTAGAAAGTATTGAAGTTTTTGATGAAGATTACATGTCTTATTGTTTGACTTGGTAGTTAGATATTATTTCATACTTTTAGACAGTAGAAATTATTATTCAATTTGGCAGGAATTATAGTTTTTGAGAAATTTCATTGAGATAGTAAGAAAAAGACACAAGAGATTCTAGTCAAGGTGGGCTCTTTCTAATTCTTCGGAGCAACAAGTACGGCAAATGGGAGGAACAACAATGCCTGAACCACCTCAAAATTGGCCACAACATTAAAGACAAGCAGAGTATGGGTGTTACAATTGGCTCAAATAGTAAATCGATCAGTAATGAGCAGGTAGATAATTTTATACTCATTCACAAACCTTTTTCTCTTTAAGTTATTGTTGCTATTTATTTTTCTTTTAATTATAATAATCTTCTCTTGTAATAGGTTTTCAATAACTCAATTGAAGATCGCCAGCAATCATTATCTCCAATTTCTATTGTTCTGTAAAGCCCCAGAAAATTTTGCTAAGTAATTTAAGATTTCGTGGTGCCAAGGTAGGCTAATTATTTTATTTGTGTGTGCAAATGAGGATTCATGATATAGTGGATATCAATTGGATATGTTAATAAGCGTATAAGTCATATTATATGTAATTTGGGGTCTATGGAGAGGCCTAAGTCTAAGCCAAGTTGAAAAATTTCATAATAGACTAAAGTTGTAAATGAGTACGCACAAGACCTCACTTTGAACAAGCATATCTATATTTATATAAGGTTTTGTGTGATGAAAAACCGATCAAATTAAAACTCTTTGAATATAGTTTCTAACGCATCAAACCATTAGTCATTTGGAGATGTATACAGAATGTTATGACCATTTTACTAGACCTGTGTCAGTTGCGCGTCTGCGGGAAAATTGAGAGTTTCTACCTCCCGAGCGCGGTACGAGTGCGTCCACTGTGTCCCAAGCGCGGTTTGACCGTGGTCGCGCACCTAGCAGCCCTATAAATACCCCATGATCGGGTATGGAGAGTCTCTAAGTCATTATTCTGAGCTAGGGCTTGCTCTATCAAGGGGAATCCGTCCGATACTTCCCTCGTATGATCCAAGGTAATATTTTTAGAGTATTTTGAGTTGATTACTACTCCTAAACACTTATATTAACAAGGATTGATCTTGAAAATCCATAGATTCCCATTCAAATCCCTAAATTTGTCAAGAACACTACAAGTAGGGATTCTGAAGATTCTTACTACAAGAGGTATGTCTATCATCTCTAACTACTCTATGGTGATTATTTATGTATGATGTATACGATAGAACTCATGGGATGGTGATTGGAAGCCATAAGTGCCTAACCTAGGTTGTGTTGGTGTTGTAGAGATTGTGAAATGGGTTAATTAAGGAGGTTGTTATACACACATGGTGGTAATGTGTTGATAATTGAAACTAAAAAGTGAGAACGAAATAAGGGTAACGTCTTGGTAAGACGGCTTAGCCGATCGGACCGTGATCGGACTCCGCTCAAGGAAGCGGTGGTATTATGGATGATGATGTAACGATATTGAATGCCCCAATCTACAAACTTCAGAAATCATGTTAAAACTATGTGAACCTCTTATATTGTTGACGTGGTGCTTATTTGAAGCTTTGTGTTTCTTATGATTTCTTTGTACTTTTGTATGGTTGTTCTTTCTAAATAGATGGTGTTTAGTTGTACATACTAGTACTATTCCATTGTACTAACGTCCCTTTTGCCGGGGCGCTACATTTTTAAAAGAATGTAGGTGGCTCCATAGCGGATAGTATCGATCGCGCATAGCGGAGCTTCCTCCTCTCAATGTCTTGGTGAGCCCCTTTCTCCTTCAAGTGGTTATATTGTACAACTTTTGTTATAGATATCCACATTGGAGGTATAGCCGGGGCCTTGTTTCCGGTGTTGTCATTATTGTCTTTTTTATCCTTAGAGGCTCCGTAGACGTTTGTGTGGGTAAGGTAAGGGTGTTAGATGGGTCAATGCACAATGTTGTAACTTTGTACTCTAGTTCTTCTAAACTATAACCGTATAAAATCTTGAAACTTAACCATGGTTTTTGATTTGTGACATGAAAATGGACTAATATTGTGAAAGTTCGATTTTGCTATTGTCTAAATAAAAGAAAGCATGGTTCCCTTAACCATAGTGAATTGGGTAGAAATGTATGAATAAGGCTTGCTCAGTTGGGGTTTACTCGATTGAGCATAGGTCTCACCTCCCGAGGTTGGGGTGTGACAAACTTTGTAGCAGAGCCTAAGATTTTAAAGTGTCCTAGGATATCTCGGAGCCGTGTCTAGTAGAGACCTTCTTATTGGTGTGTAGTCGACCACATCTATAAGTTGGAGGCTACTTGGGCATATAGGAATAACACACTTCTTTGATATTCTGGATCGTGCGGCACCTTGTTATGAAACTATTCCCTCCCTAATTAGTGCATTGTTCTATCTTTCAGTAAATGGAACCTAAGAAGAAAGCGATAATTAGCCAAGAAGCCAATACCACCACAGGAGTGGCTGATGAATCATTGCTTGATACTATGGGTGAGGGTAGTCACCCTGCTATTACCCTACTTGGTTCTCCTATTCCAGAGCAGACTACCCCAACTCCTACACCTGCGGAGGGTACTACTATCCCTCCTATCGATACTCTTATTCCGCCTCCAGCCCCAGCTTCCGGTTCTGGTATTTCTGATGGGGATCTTAGGGGTGCTATTCGGATGTTGACTCAGCTAGTGGCCTCTTAGGCCCAAAGGTTGAATGTTGTGCCTATTTCATCTAACTAGTAGGGGGATTCCACCAGTTCTAGAGTGAATAGATTTCTTCAGTTAGACCCTCCAGTGTTTACGGGTGCCAATCCAGAAGAAGACCCTCAATATTTTATTGATGAGATGCACAAGACCCTCAGGGTTATGCGTGCAAATGAGATAGAGGGAGTAGAGTTGGCTGCCTACCGTCTGAAAGGGGTGGCCTATGCATGGTTTGAGTTATGAGAAGATTCCCGTGAAGAGGGGAGCCCTCCGGCGAGGTGGAGCAAGTTTGCCTGTGCCTTTATAGATCATTTCCTACCTGCTAAGATAAGGGCAGCCCGTGTAGTAGAGTTTGAAAATCTGAAGCAAGACAGCAGAAGTGTGTGGGAGCACCACATGGAGTTTGCTCGCCTGTCCAAGTATGTCATTCACATGTTGCCCACAATGGAGGCCAGGGTGCGCCGGTTAGTTCAGGGCCTTAATCCGTTGACTATTAATGAGGCTTCTACAACTGCATTAAATTCTAACATGAATTATGGTAAGATGGTGGCATTTGCTCCGGCCACGGAGAACCGCAAATTGAAGAATAGAATGGAGAGAGAGGGTAACAAAAAGACCCGGTATACAGGCAACATGGGTAAGTCACTAGGTGGGGGAAGATCAGCTTTCCGGGGAGGGACATCAGGGTCGTCCTAGTCTATTTCACAATCTTCAGCCAGTGCACCGCCATCAGGGCCTAGCCAGCAGCAGCAGTGGAGTCGTTTCAGGACTAGTCAGGGCAACAGAGGATCCTATCAGTGGGGTCGGGCAGGAGAGAGATCCCAGTAGCAGCAGAGGTCCCCGTGCCCCAAGTGCGGGAAGATGCACTCAGGGATTTGCTACTTGGAGTTATCCCTATGCTATGGATATGGGATGAGGGGTCACATTCAGAGGCATTGTCATGCATCCCGCCAGGGAGTAGGTAGGGGCACAGCACAACCATCCAGTCCAGTAGCTATTGCATCTTCAGCCCCCTCTCCAGCTTGAGGTACCCTAGCACCCACAGGGCATGGTGCAGGTAGGGGTGGTGTGCAGAGTTCAGGAGGACCCAACCGGTTCTATGCTATGAGTGGTCACCAGAATGCAGAGGCTTCTCCAGATGTTGTTACAAGTATTATGGCTGTCTAATCTCATGATGTGTATGCACTTATTGACCCCGGTTCCACCTTGTCCTATGTTACCCCTTTTGTTCCTATGGAATTTGGGATAGAACCGGATCAGCTTCAAGAGCCATTTTCGGTGTCTGCTCCGGTAGTTGAGTCTATTACGGCTGCTCGAGTTTATAGAGGTTGTGTTGTTACGGTACAGGGTAGGGATACCACGATCGATCTTATTGAATTAGGGATGGTCGATTTTGATCTAATAATGGGAATGGATTGACTTTATTCATGCTTTGCCAAACATGATTGTCGGACTAGAACCATAAGTCTTGAATTTCCTAATGAGCCCGTTGTTGAATGGAAGGGAGATAATGTAGTGCCTAAAGATCGATTTATTTCTTACCTTAAGGCCGCGAAGATGATTAAGAAGGGGTGTATCTATCATTTAGTTCAGGTTACGGACACCAATGCCGAGGCGCCTAGCCTTGAGTCTGTTCCAGTTGTGAATAAATTTCCGGATGTCTTTCCAGATGAAGCCTTAGAATTACTCCAAACAGGGAGATTGATTTTGGGATCGATGTAATGCCAGGCATGGAGCCTATATCAATTCCACCTTACAGAATGGTACCGGAAGAATTGAAAGAGCTAAAGGAACAATTGAAGGATTTGTTGGAAAAGGGTTTCATTCGGCCGAGTGTGTCACCGTGAGGCGCACCGGTCTTGTTTGTAACGAAGAAAGATGGGTTGCTACGGATGTGTATTGACTACCGACAACTCAACATGGTCACAATCAAAATTAAATATCCTCTACCAAGGATGGATGAATTATTTGATCAATTGCAAGGTGCTACGTGTTACTCAAAAATTGACTTGTGGTCTGGGTATCATCAATTGAAGATAAGGGAGCAGAATATTCCAAAAACAGCTTTCATGACTCGGTATGGGCACTTTGAATTTATGGTAATGTCTTTTGGGCTAACAAATGCCCCGACAGCTTTCATGGATCTTATGAATTGAGTCTTCAAGCCTTTTCTAGACTCCTTTGTGATAGTATTCATTCATGATATTCTTGTGTATTCCCGAAGTTTAGAAGATCATGCTAACCATCTCAGAGCAGTTCTGCAGACTCTTCAGCAATATCAACTATATGCAAAACTTTCAAAATGCGAATTCTGGCTTGAATCCGTCGCGTTCTTGGGTCATGTCGTCTCCAGGGAAGGAATTATGATTGATCCTCAAAAGATTGCAGCAGTGAGGAATTGGCCCAGACCTACCACTCCAACAGAGATTCGTAGTTTCTTGGGTTTGGCTGGGTACTACAGGAGATTTGTGGAGGGGTTTTCTACTCTTGCCTCTCCATTGACTAAATTGACGCAGAAAGTAGTTAAATTCCAATGGTTCGATACTTGTGAAAGGAGTTTCCTAGAATTGAAATCAAGATTGACTACAACACCGGTATTAGCCCTGCCAGAGGGTACCGAGGTATTTGTGGTATATTGCGATGCTTCAAGGATCGGGCTTGGGTGTGTGTTAATGCAACACGACAAGGTTATAGCCTATGCTTCTAGGCATGAAAGGAATTATCCAACTCATGTCTTAGATCTTGCGGCAGTGGTGTTTGCACTAAATATTTGGAAACTTTATTTGTATGGGGTGCATGTGGATGCATTTACGGACCACAAGAGCCTTCAATATATTTTCAAATAGAAGTAGTTGAATCTGAGACAAAGAAGATGGCTAGAGTTACTCAAGGACTATGACATTGATATTCTCTATCACCCAGGAAAGGCTAATGTTGTAGAGGATGCTCTTAGTCGAAAATCTATGGGGAGGTTGGCTCATTTGGAGGAATATCAGAGTCCATTGGACAGGGAGGTTCACCAGTTGGATAGCTTGGGAGTTCGCCTTGCGGACTCTAATGAAGGGGGAGTAATTGTGCAGAATAGGGCTGAATAATCCCTTGTGGCGGAAGTGAAAGAGAAGCAATTCAATGATCCATTGTTAGCACAACTGAAAGAGGGGATTCATAAACACAAGACCACAACTTTTTCCTTTGGCATGGATGATGGTACCTTACGGTACTAAGGCCGCCTATGTGTTCCGGATGTTGACGGTCTTCAGGAGAGGATCATGGCAGAAGCTCACACTTCTAGGTATTCCGTACACCCAGGTTCTATGAAAATGTATCATGATCTCAGGGAAATTTATTGGTGGAACAACATGAAAAAAGATGTGGCAAACTTTGTGGCAAAATGTCCGAACTGGCAGCAGGTGAAGGCGGAACATCAGAGGCCCGGTGGATTGGCCCAAGGCATAGAGATTCCAATGTGGAAATAGGAGATGATCAACATGGATTTCATGGTAGGGTTTCCGCACACTCTGCGCAAGTTTGACTCAATTTGGGTGATTGTGGACCGACTCACAAAATCAGCGCACTTCTTGCCAGTTAAATCTACCGACACAGTGGAACAATATGCTCAGTTGTATATCAAAGAAATAGTCAGGTTGCATGGTACTCTAGTATCAATCACTTCATATCAAGGGGTTCAGTTCACTGCCAACCTTTGGAAGAAATTTTAGCAAGGTTTGGGTACGCAGGTAAATCTTAGCACAACTTTCCATCCTCAAACCGACGGGCAAGAAGAGCGGACTATTCAGACGCTTGAGGACATGTTGCGTGCTTGTACTCTTGATTTCAAAGGTAGTTGGGAAAACCATTTTTCACTCAAAGAATTTACTTACAACAACAGCTTCCATGCTAGTATCCAGATGGCACCATTTGAGGCATTGTATGGTAGGAGATGTAGATCTCCCACTGGGTGGTTCGAGGTTCGAGAAGCTGGATCGATAGGGCCGGACCTCATGCATAAGGCTATGGAGAAAGTTAAGATTATTAAAGAGAGGTTGAAAACTGCTCAAAGTCGCCAAAAGTCTTATTCGGACGTTCGTCGCAAAGACTTGGAGTTCAAAGAAGATGATTGGGTATTTTTGAAGGTTTCCCCCATGAAGGGTATCATGCGATTTGGAAAGAAGGGAAAATTAAGTCCGAGGTATGTCGGACCGTACAAAATTATTCAGAGGATTGGTCAGGTGGCATACAAGCTCGAGCTGCCACCCGAGATGTCATTGGTACACCCAATCTTCCATGTGTCTATGTTGAAGAAGGTAGTGGGAGATCCATCCACTATTGTGCCAGTTGAGACTATTTAGGTTAATGAAGAATTATCATATGAAGAAATTCCAGTTGCCATCCTTGATAGGCAAGTCCGAAAGTTGAGAAATAAAGAGATTGCCTCCGTAAAAGTGTTATGGCGAAACCAACAAAGTGAGGAAGCCACTTGGGAAATCGAGGAAGAAATGAAGAAGAAGTACCATCACTTGTTTGGATAGCTATGTAATTAAGTATTTGTGTCCTATGAAGATGTTGAAAGCTTACCTTTTATAAATTATGTATCACATGGTTAGTTGATGATAATAGTGCTTCTTTTCTAGAAATGCATTGCTTCTGGGGCCACGGTTGGCATCATTTTATATTATGTTACATCTTTGGATTATGTATATGTTGATAGGATGTGTTTTTGGTATTCTCTGACAAGTGGATAGGCCCAGTTACAAAAGAAACTTTGCCGAAATTTCTGAAAAATTTGGGAGTTAGTGAAAATTTGGGAGTTAAATATGTGTGAGAAAGGAGATAAGTTATACTAAGTATTTTCGGATTGACTCCAATTATCATTCGATGACGAATGATCCTAAGCGGGGGAGAATGTAAAGCCCCAGAAAATTTTGCAAAGTAATTTAAGATTTCGTGGTGCCAAGGTAGGCTAATTATTTTATTTGTGTGTGAAAATGAAGATTCATGATATAATGGATATCAATTGGATATGTTAATAAGTATATAAGTCATATTATAAGTGATTTGGGGTCTAAGGAGAGGCCTAAGTCTAAGCCAAGTTGGAAAATTTCATAATAGACTAAAGTTGTAAATGAGTACGCACAAGACCTCACTTTGGACAAGCATATCTATATCTATCTATATATATATTTAAGGTTTTATGTGATGAAAAACCTATCAAATTAAAGCTCTTTGAGTCTAGTTTCCAACGCATCAAACAGTTAGTCATTTGGAGGTGTATACAAAACGTTATGACCAAATTACCGGACGTGTGTCAGATGCGCGGCCGCGGCGTGGCCGCGGGAAAATTGAGAGTTTCTGCATCCCGAGCGGGGCCTGAGCATAGTATGAGCGCGACCCGAGCGCGGCCACTGCGTCCCGGGCGTGTTTTGACTGCGGTCGCGCGCCTAGCAGCCTTATAAATACCCCAAGACCGGATATGGAGAGTCTCTAAGTCTTTTTTTTAGCTAGGGCTTGCTCTATCAAGGGGAATCCGTCCCATACTTCCCTCCTATAATCCAAGGTAATTTTTTTGGAGTATTTTGAGTTGATTACTACTCCTAAACACTTATTAACAAGGATTGATCTTGAAAATCCATATATTCCCATTCAAATCCCTAAATTGGTCAAGAACACTACAAGTGGGGATTCTCAAGATTCTTACTACAAGAGGTATGTCTATCATCTCTAACTACTCTATGGTGATTATTTATGTATGATGTATACGTTAGAACTCATGGGATGGTGATTGGAAGCCATAAGTGCCTAACCTAGGTTGTGTTGGTGTTGTAAAGATTGTGAAATGGGTTAATTAAGGGGGGTTGATGGTTGGGTGTGAATGGATGGTCATACATATGTTGTTGGAAGTTATAAATTGGTTAGGAACGATGGTGGAATAAATTATTGGTTAATAGTGATAGTTGGATGAACTAATACTACGGTTATTAGATGTAAAGATCTATACCTACAAGGTGTTTGATAATATGCCTAAATGGCATAAGTTATGGAATTTATTACTAATATTGACCCTATTGAATGTTGTATTGTAGATTGAAGTTGCTTAAGTGTATTGGATCATTGTAGTATCATTAAGGGGCAAATTTCAGGTATGTATGGCTAAAACCCCCCTCCTCTTCGAAATTGAGCCTCCATGTTGCCCGTGCAAATGTTGTAAGTCCGAATTTGATCGATATGGTACTTGTTATGTCAAATGGATTGATGTTGTGAAAATGTATGTGGAAGGTGCTTTTTCATGTGTTTAATGTGTTATTCTTTGTAAATTGAGGATGTGTGGAAAACATGAGCTATGTGCTAAATGCCTAAATGTCAAGTCAAGGTTACATTGTGATTAATATGCCGAACTAGATGAATTCCTCACTATGCTTATAAATAAATTGCTTTTGTATGTGCCTATGATCTTAAATGGCAAGGTCAATGTTGAAAATGTGAATAATGCGAAATGTGAGTTACGGAATGTGGTGATTGTGGCCCTAAGTGCCGAGTGTAAGCACGTGATTTTTGCCCTATATGAGAAATACTCCCAGAAAATGCAAAATAAAATAATTTTCCTTGGTGTGCAATTTTGAGTATTTTTGTGATATGTTTGGATAATTATTTGTATTTGTCTGTGTTTGCTTATTTGTTAAATTAATAAAAAAATATAAAAATATGTCGCATTTTGCATGTAGGATTTCATTCTACAATTGTTAGTAATTAAATTAGTTTTACGAAAATTAAAATTACAAAAAATAGGCATCTTTTGCATTTTTAGCATTTAATGTCCAAATGAACAATTTTATGCTTAATTATTACTTAATTGTGCGTTAATTGTTATTGGGAGTTAATTTGCGATTTTATAACTTAATTTAGTTCTTAATAATAATTTAAGTATTTTTATAATTTAGTTTTAGAAAATAAAAGAAGAAAAGATAACAAAAATACAAATAAAAATCGGATTGGGCCACTTCTTCAATTTTCAACCCCAGGCCCAAACAATTGTCCACGACCCAGTCCACTTCACACGGGTCGACCCGGTCCGCCCCATTAACCCAATACCCAAAACCCAATACCCCTATTTTGCATTTACAAAAAAAAAAAGAGAACAAAAAAACCCTAAAAAAGAGACCTAAACCATCCGCCCCCATTTTTGGTTTCTTCTTCTCCAAAAACACAAAACACCCCAAGCCATCCATGGCTACCTCCCCTTCCACACAAGCAGCTCCCATGGCTGCCTCCCTATCGACACCAACTCCTGCTCACCTCAAGCTCTTCATCTTCTTCGAAACGACCATCGTCGTCTTATTTCCAAGCTGCTCACCATGGCCAGTCGCCATTGTTGCTTACGCAGCTGCTACTGCGCTGCCTTCTGCTTCACCTTCCCCATCCGAACGACCTCCATTACTACTTCGTCTTCGACTGCGAACAGCTCGAGCAACCAATGCTTGTTTTCGCGAGTTGCTGCCCCACCGAGTCATATGCTCCGAGCTGCTGCTACTTCGCTCCGTTATCCTCCTTCAACGAACAGCTGTTCGTCGTCCATGGCTGCCCTGAACCAACTGTTTCTGCCTTCTATTTCATCGACCTCATCTTGGCGCCGCCTGCTGCCTCGTCCAGTCCCCCCCGTTGCTGTGTCTTCACAGAACCATCACTGCTGCCCGCGCCAGTTTCTTCTTCGTAACCAAACACGCCCCAGCTGCTTCACAGGCCATCTTCTTGTGACGGGCGGCCATCTTCTTTGGTCGTCCGTTCGTGGTCGTCTTCGGCGACAAGTTATCTTGGTGCGATACTCGGTTCCGGACAGTTTGTTTTCATCGTCGTTTGTTCTAAGCTTTGGTCGACAAAACAGTCCGTACGTATTTTGTTTCAATCCGGTTGGTAGATTTTGAGTTTTATTTTTACCCGTATTTTGTTTTGATATTTTCGAATCTAAAATCAACAAATGTTTGTTTTGTTTATCGTTTGAATTAATTTTTAGTTTGTTCATGTGTTTTGTTAAATTAATTTTCAGATTTCAAATGGAAGTTAATTAGTTGTTTTTCATGTTTATTTCATGTTTGTATTATTGTTTAAGTAAATATTCGTTAGTTTAATGATTGTTGAATTCAAATTGAAATTTAATCAATTATTTCTTCAATTTGTTTCATGTTGTTATGTGTTTTCCAGAAATTATTAATGTTGTTTGAGTCATGTGAATCCGTCATGTTTTGTTGTTTGAAAAATAGATTTAGTTCATGTTCATATTTGTTTGAAGATCATGTGTAAATCCAGTGATTTAATGTGAGTTTATGTTTGTTTGTGATTTGTTGATTTAATTTGAATCATGTATTTTGTTGTTTGTATTGTTGTATCTTTGTTCATCCATTGATGGTCTAAATTAACCAGGATTGGTTCTCGATATGGTTGATTTATTTCCATCAATTTGAAGTTGTGTTGTTCATCGTGTTCATATGATTTGTTGTTGAAGATTGTTGAGAAATTGGTCATATTGACTATATTTTGGTTGAGTTATGATTAATTGAGTGTTTAGAGCTGATGGGGGTAATTTGGTAAATTGCAATCCGTTCAGGGGTAAAATGGTAATTGCAATAAGGTCGGAGGGGTAGTTTGGTAATTGAACATTATTTTTGATTCTTTATGTTAAGCATGGGGGACAAATATAATGGGGTGAGGTTTTTGATGTACTTGTTTAATATAATGGGGGACAAGACAAAACATAATGGGGAGGAATCTTGCACTTGTTTAATGTAGGCATGGGGGACATATTGTAATGGGTTGGGAATATGGTATTTATTTAATGTAGGCATGGGGGACAAAGTTTAAAATAAAGAAAACATTAATAAGTGGGGCAAAGATGCCATTGGGGGAATAATTTGGGTTTAGGAATTCAAGGCAAAGTCTTGCTATAAATATAGAGTCATTTCTTGATATTGGGGGGAGACTTGAGAGTTTTAAGAGAGATTTTTGGGGGGAGGGAAAAAGAGTTGAATATTATTGAGAGGATTTTTAGAGAGAGTTGACAGATTCTTTTTACACTTGAGAGTTGACATACTTTTATACTTGGAGAGAGTTTGTGATAGTAAAAGAGAAAGACAATTTGAACTTTCACTCGAACAATTCTGTTTGCTTTTCTTCGAGTGTTATTCAAAAGTCAGAAACTACTGCATCTCGTATCTTTTCTCTCTTCTGCTTTGACTGCGATTGTACTTTTGCACTGCTGAGTTTTCAATCTGTTACTGGGTTATTCTACTGGTTGTTACTGGTTTTGCGGTGTTGCTGAACCTGCTGTTGCCGCGTTATTACTGTTGCTGACTCCTACTTCTTTTGTTCTTGTACTGCTGTTTCCAGGTACACATTTGTACACTCTTGGCTTGAAGCGAAAAAATGAAATATTAATCAGGCTCCTGTTCCTGTTGAATTCTTTTGTTTGGATCTGTGTTTGAATATAATTTTCCTTTCTTTATATAAAAATGTAGTCGATTTATTAATAAGTAATGGATTGCATATGTATAACTTCTTCATCTAATAATGTTAGTTGAATTAATCTGTTTTTGATATTATTGTGTATCTATCTCATGCTCTAGTATTAGTAAATAATAGAATGTAGAATTAAAGCAGTTTTTCCTTGTACAAACGCGATCGCAATTTTCCGTTCACATTAGTCGTAACTTAATAAATAAGTTACGTTTTTCAGCATGTAAATAATTAAGAAATTTTCTTTTATTTTAGAGATGAACTTAATAGAAAATATAGTCACTGTAGGTTTATCCTTTTAAATAAAAATGAGACGAGCCTCGACAAACAAAAATGCACAAGCTGCGGGGCCCTCTAAATGTATATATTAAAATACTTAGAATTCGGGACAGGCCGTTTAGCGAATTTTACGGCCTTCCCAAAATAACAATACGCTAGTTGCTTTAGGCGCACCTTTAATAATTTAACCTTCTTAAACACGGGTGCACATTGATGTGACCCAAATCCGAATCTCAACGGAGTCAAAATGTGTCGACGACCACGGGTGCATTGATTGTGACGTGGTTCGAGATGCATTTTCACGACGTTGCAATTCTATAAAAATAAATGATAATAATAAAAGCGGTTTAAACTTAATAAAAGCACGTAAGTCATAACATATATTTAAATCAGATATTTAGCCATTATAACAATTTAAGCGACCGTGCTAGAACCACGGGATTCGAGGGTGCCTAACACCTTCCCTCGGGTCAACAGAATTCCTTACTTAGAATTTCTGGTTCGCAGACTTCATTTGGAAAAGTCGAATATTTTCCTCGATTTGGGATTCAAGATAAACCGGTGACTTGGGACACCAAAAGCCAAATCTTTCCCAAGTGGCGACTCTGAATTAAATAAATAATCTCATTTCGAATATTGTCACTTAAATTGGAAAAACTCCCTCGCGCATTTAACCCTTCGGGGCGGGCGCGCAAAAAGGAGGTGTGACAGCTCTGGCGACTCCGCTGGGGAAGATTAACCCAGAACCACTGGTTCAGGGTTCAAGAATTCGAGCTTAGAATAATTGTTATATTTGGCTTTATTATCTGATATTTATTACATGTTTTGACATAACGTGCTAAATGTTATTGTTTACCGCTTTGATATTATCTGAACTATATGAACTGTGCCGAACCCTTCTCTCTTCACCTCCGGGGAGAAGCTCGCTGGTCGAGGCTCCCTATTCTGTTAGTGTCGATACCTGAAATAAGAAAGAGGACGGATAAGTTACGAAGCCGGACGGCCTTTTGGTTCCCGGTAAGTTGCCCCTCCTCGACTCGAGTTGTCCGCTCGGGTACACAGTCTAGAACATCTACCCAGGTTATAAACCTAGTATAACGAAACCTCATGCCGGATCCCTAGTAGGAACGCTTATCTGCATCATGTTGCATTTGACATAGGGGACTCAACACAGGGGTTGGGTCCGTCTAGGACAGGCAACCTGGAATGAAAAGACCATCCTGCTGCATCCCGTTTGTTCTGCGCATCTATCTGCATGTTGACCGGTGTCCGAAAAATTTTCAAAAAAAAGAATAGCAGGGTAGGGAGATAATTACTTATTTTTTGGAAAAATAAAACCAATGTCCCAGTAATGTCAAAACCTCACCGGAATTTTCTTAAAAATATATATATATATATATATATATATATATATATATATATATATATATATATATATAATGAAAACAAAGCTTGTCTTTCAGTTTGACTATTCCTTTTAATCACTTTCAAAATCCAAAATATATATAAATAAAAAAATCAAAAAAAATTATTGTTTCATTTGTAGTACCTCTTTAAAAGATTTTCGAAATTTCCCAAAAAAAAAATGAAAAAAAAGGGAAGTTTAAAATGTATAAGTATTTCCTTGGTCTCTTTTCAAAAAATAAATAATAAAATAAAATAAAAAAAAACATATAACAAAATTCCAGAAAAAAATAGTTATTCTTCTTTTCTTTAAAGGATATTATTTTTGTTTCTCCTATTTTGATCTGACCGAACTACGCGGGTCTGATTCTCACCGGATGTGAGATACGTAGGCAAACCTTATCGGTTCCGGCCCCAATTTTCAAAAATCCAAAAAAAAATATTTTTCTTTAGTTCTTTCTTTATAAATGTTTCTTTAGAAAATACAAAAAAAAAAGAAATAAAAAATAATATAGAAGTTTTCTTTAAACTCAAATAAAAAAAAATAGTCTCCTTCTTTCTGAAGTCTTTCATATGAAAAAATGAAATAAGAATTAAAAAGCAGCAACAAAAATCCAAAAAAAATACTCTTTGCTTTTTAGTCTCCTTTTTGTAAAATGTCCAAAAAAAAAATATTTTAAAAATTGAATTTCAAAATATTAGGATTTTTCTTTAGAAGTGCTTTTGTAAATAAATAAAACTCAAAATTCCACATCATTTTCTTTAAAGTCCCTCTTTCAAAATTTAAGAGGCAACATCATATACATTCTTTCTCCCGTAGAAAAGGTAAAACAAACAAAAAAAAATCAACCAAACACATTTTCTTTTTGTTTAAAAAAAATAATAAAGAAAAAAAAACATTTCCAAAGTTCAAGTCAAAAGCAAATAAATTTTTAGAAGTCTTTCTTTAAAAAAAATAAAACAAAAATCAAAATAAACAAAATTTTCTTTCTTCTTTTAAAGCATTTCTTTCAAAAATTCCAAAAAAAATGGTTAGTCTAGTTACTCCATTTTCGATGCCCGAACTACGCCGGTTTGATTCTCACCGGATGTGAGATACGTAGGCAACCCTCATCGGGTCCAACCCCACCTTTTGCTAAAATAGCCAAAAATCAATAAATAAATAAAAACGTGTCAAATTTTAAATTTTGCCATAAATAAGTTGGGTGGTGTCCAACCTTCCCTTTTGCTAAAAATAGCCAAAAATATATGTCAAATTTTAAATCTGTCATAAATAAGTCGGGTGATGTTGTTTTGTCATAAATAGCCGAATGTTCCCGAAAGGGACGCCGGAAGGCTGACTTTGCATAAACAGCCACCTTTGGGTCATTTTTAAGGTTTGGTCCAGTTGACTCACACAGCCTTAAAATCTTCGTCACCGAGGCGTTGAAAGGCCGTGTTGGCAATATTGAGTTTTCTAATTTGAAAAACGATAAAAAGAGTCATAAATAAGTCAGGTGATGTTGTTTTGTCATAAATAGCCGAATGTTCCCGAAAGGAACGCCGGAAGGCTGACTTTGCATAAACAGCCACCTTTGGGTCATTTTTTAAGGTTTGGTCCAGTTGACCCACACAACCTTAAAATCTTCGTCATCGAGGCGTTGAAAGGTCGTGTTGGCAATATTGAGTTTTCTAATTTGAAAAAAAAACGATAAAAAGAGTCATAAATAAGTCAGGTGATGTTGTTTTGTCATAAATAGCCGAATGTTCCCGAAAGGGACGCCGGAAGGCTGACTTTGCATAAACAGCCACCTTTGGGTCTTGTTTAGTATTTTTTATCCAGTTGACCCACACAGCCTTAAAAACCTTCGCCCCGAGGCGCTGAAGGGCCGTGTTTGCAACACCAGGTTTTTATTGTAATTTGAAAAAAAAAACAAAAAAAAACAAAGAGTCAGCGGTCGGGTGAATACCGTTTGAATTTTGTCATAATAAGCCGAGCCAGCTTCGGTCGCGTCTTAAACCGTTCTTGCCGAAGTAGCCTTAGAGTATCTTTCAGTTGTCGAAAGGTTATTTTCGTAAAAGAACGGACAAGTTTGTAAAATGATCCTCCCCGGCCTCAAAATTCATGTGAAATTTGGAAGGGGCCACGTCTGCAAAAAATAACCGTTCGGTTGCATTTTGTGAGTGTTGAAACCCAATTTTTTATTATGAAAAAAAAATGTTTCATTGCTTTTACCTTTCATTCGGCCTGAACTACGCAAGATCTGATTCCTGCGGGGTCATGATACGTAGGCAATCTCCATCGGATTCGATCATAGCTATAAAAATAAATTGAGGAAAGAAAAACAAACTGAAAGAAGAGGGAAAAGAAAATCGAGTGAAAAAGAAAATAGAAAAAAAAAGGAAAAAAAGAAAAAAAAAGTGCAAAAAATAAAAGAGCGGCAAAAACAAGATCAAGAGTGACGAAAGAGAGGCAAGAATAAAATAAAAGAGGTACATAGTGAAGAGGGCAAGTTTAGGGTCGGGATGAAACATGCAACCCGTTCAAACACATGGTAAAAGCGTTTAACTGTTTAGGTGCATTGCATCCCATCTTGCGATTTTCTATATGTTAAATGCTTCAAAACTAACAAGGTTGTGTGTGTGAGTAAATTAGCCAGGTTCTGTTCAGGTGATTGGTTTTGTTGGTATGCGGTGATGAACATGCAGCCCTGCACGCGGCCACAACATTATACACAAAACTGAGCTCCACCTCCCAGAAACGTCCATCCTTACCAAGCTCCATATAGTCCCCAATCAAATGTTCCTCAGTACAATCCTCACCCAAGAGAGTCTTTTCAAAAGGAATCAGTTCACCGCTGTTGGTGAATCATACTCAGGCTTGTTCCAAAAGCTAGTCAGGCGAAGTCTGCTGCAGCCAGTGGCCCCAAATCGGCCAAACACCGAGTCACCCCTCCCCGCATCGAGCTGATACTAGATGTGAATGCCACTCTGGAGCAGTGGGGCACGGTACAAAGGACTGTTGGTCATTGGACCCTCAAAATGGCAGTTGAAGACTTGATTGAAGCTGAAAGAATCGTTCCACGGGACGAAAAGGTTCCTAATATGATGAACATTCCCCTGCCTACTCTCACAAATGGGCCAATAGACGGAATGATCTGTGAAGCTGAGAAATTTGATCCGGCACTGAAGGCTATTGCAGCCATTGCCGAGACAGAAGAAAAGCCAAAAAACGATTGTCAAGCCTGAAAGTTCCCCATCAGACGGGAGTCTCGGTAGCCTGTCTTGCTATCCTTTCTGCATCTGGATTATCTCAGGGTGTGATCCAGATGTTTTACTTTATTGTCTTACTTTCCGATGTAAACCCTTCTATCTTCAAAAATTAAAAAAAAATCAAATGAAATTGATATTTCATTTTCCCGGAATGTCTCTTTTCTTAAATCTTGTCAATTTTCTCATTCTCTTTTAGTTCTGTTAAATGCAGATTTCAATAATATGACATGCTTGCGGACTTCATGCCCGGATCTTAAAACTCTGTCAGACCTCGAAATAATGAATCAAGAATTGGGTCGCAATGAAGAATAGCTTAAGGAAACAAGACAAAGAGTTGGAACAACTGAAGGAAAATTGATTCCCGAAATTGGAAAGGTCCATACATTACAACAAGAGTACTGCCAGAAAGAGTGCGTTGTACTTGGGACACATCGAAGGAAATGTCCTTGAAATAACTGTCAATGCAAATACAGTCAAAAGGTACTATGTTGGATCCTTTATATAATAAAATCTTGTCCGTTTGAGATGCCGAAGGCTTTCATTCTCGCTACCCAAACACTATCAACCCTTTGCAAAACCCATTTGAGCTGGTTACTCTTCTTTGATTACCCTCTTTGGAACCTGAAAATATTATTGAAAAAGTTAAATGAAAAAAGAAGAAGAAAGAATTGGAAAAATAAGAAAATATATATACAAAAAAAAAAGCAAATCAGAAAAAAAAAGAAAAAAAAAATCCAAAAACAAAAGTGGCCTGAACTACATTTGACTTGATTCCGAAAGGATACGTAGGCAACCTCTCCTTGGGGTTCAGTCACACCAAAACAAAAATCCAAGAAGTCCCCCAAAAGTGAAACTGGGGCAGAAGTTATAACGATTCAGCAATAATCCCGCCCAAAAGGTTCCAAAGTTGTAGTTCAATCCAAATTCTTTTCACCCCAAACCTTGTTCAGGTCCTTCTAATCAATCGGCAAAGTGGTTCAAAATGGGAGGATGGATTTATTTGGGTCTGATACAACAAAATGAGAAGAATAAAATGAGAGAGTCTTATTGGTGAAAACCCACACGGGCACTGTAAGGCGACGGTAAGCAGAGAAAATCAAAATGAGAAGTCTTGTTAATGCAAACCCACACGAGCACTATAAGGAGATGGCAAGAAATAAAATGAAAAATGCCAGCTCGTGAAAAACCACAAAGGGCGCCCGTGATCGAAAACAAGATCCTCACAGCCATCAGCATCAATAGAGTCCTGGCAAGGTTCCTCGGTATTCAAGGCAAAGTTGTGATGAATTTTTGAGAGTCGGACGGTTTACACAGATCATGCATCCAGTCCAAAAGGCATGTCATGTTCATTGAAGTCCGCATGTACTCCAGATAAGTCCTTCTCTCCTTTGCCCAAAAGGGACACTTCTAGTTTTTAAACTCATTCTCCATTCAATTATTTGTTTCTCTTTGAATCCCTTTTGGTCTAACACTGTTCCAAAACCAAGACAAAGAAAGATTGGCAAGACTGATTTACAGGGCTTTCGTTTGATACACGCTAATGTGCAAAAGGCACCCAGCCTCAGCAGGTGCATCAAGTCGACCTCAACTGGCCATGGTGGCCGATGCTCAGGAATCAAAACTCTTGGAAGGATAAAATCAAATTAAAGCGCCTATAAAGGCAATTGAAGTTGAAAGGGTTGAGTTTCACATGGCTAATCGCCTCAGCAAAGTCGAAGAAACCAAGGTACCCCCAAATGCTCTAAAATTGAAATTAGAAGAAAGAAGACAGAAAAGAAAGGCCTACAAAGGCAAAATAAAGTTGGAAAGGTTAAGTCCCACACGACTAGCCATTGCAGTTAGGTTTGAGGATCAAAAAAAAATCCCTGATGCTCCGGAAAAAAAAGAAAAAAAACAAAACAAAACATTGATTGAGGCCTGAACTACGTTTGACTTGATTCCGAAAGGATACGTAGGCAGCCTCTCCCTGAGGTTCAGTCACACCAACAATAAAATCCCATTCACCCTGAAATTGAAACCGGGGCACGTCGAGCAGTTTAGAAGTTAGTATCATCTACCTCTCTTTACCAAGCACAAGCCTTCAGATCAATTACCAAAGATAGTGGGAAACCAATAAGCGTCACAAATGGAGACCGGCACACTCTGAATTGAGAGAGATAAAATGAGAGAGTCTCGTCGGTGAAAACCTTCGGGCACCACGAGGCGACGGGAGTAGAGAAACCAAAATGAGAGAGCTTGTTTAGTAAAAACTCACAAAAAGTGCTATCAAGCGATGACAGGAAGAGAAATGAGAGAGGTCAGCCGGCGAAAACCCGCAAAGGGCGCTGTTGGCCGAAAGAGTGACCCCACCCAAGGAGGTTTCGGCAAAGTTCCACCAGGTTTGGAATCACAGATCCGTTCTGGTTGAGGGAAACGCAAGCTCATGGAAAGTCAGGCGTCCAGTCCAAAGAGCATGTCATGTCATTTAAAGCCAGCGTTATCTTCCTCAGATAAGTCTTTCTCGTCCCGAAGGGGGCACTCCTTTTCTGAAATTCGTTTTATCTTTTCTTTGTTTTTCTTCGAATCTCTTTTATGTTTAAGCCCAAGTTCTAGATGTACCGGAAAGGACAGGTGGCAGGTTTGGTTGCACGGAATTCTGTTTCATGAAGGAAAACGCCTCGTTTCGTTGGTACGTTTGTCCAAGCCTGATGAATCATTATGTTTGATGGCGTTCAAAGTAAAGAGGAAAAAGAGAAATTTTCCCCAGCAAGTTCGCCTTCGGACGAATCCCCACAGAGTCTCCCTTTGTACAATCCCCCACAAAGTCTCCCCAATATATAAAAAAAAAAAATCCCAGTTGGAATTTCCCCAGCACATCCCCAGCGAGTCCCTTTGTAAAAATTTCCCAACAAGCTTACCCCAACCAAGCCTAGAAAGCCCGCTTCGAAACAAATCCCCAGCATGCCCCATTGTACAAAAATCCACACAAAGAATCCACTTTGTAAATATTCCCCCATAGGGTTTCCTTTGTACAAATCCCCACAAAATACCTCCAATAAAATCCCCGTTGAGAACCTCCAAGCAAAACGGGACACAAAAAAAAAAAAAGAAAAAAGAGCCTTACGAGGCAAATCATCACAGAATCTGGAAATACAAGCCTGAGCGGTCTAAAGGGTTTCGGCATATGAATCAAATCAATGGCGGGACTTCACAACAGAAATGAAGACGCAAAAAAGCAACCGGGAACGATCAAGGTCACCAAACCGACCGTCATTTCCGAACTAACAATTGTTCTTTGTCTGAAAAGTTGAAACAGGTGTAATCCAAGACAACCGTGCAAGAAGCAAGTGTCGCCCAAAGAAGAAGGTACATGGGTACAATAAATATTTTGGTAATAAGGAATTCACTCGAAAGGTAAGTTTCCACGAAACTCCCTTTTATCTTCTACTAAAACAAGAAAATTCAAAAAAAAAGAGGTCGCTTAGTATTCTCGAACTTTGTCCCCAGCCAATCAGCATTAAGGTTTTAAACCATAAACTGAATTTTCCTTTTAATCAGCATTAGGGTTTTAAACCCTAAACTGAACTTTTCCCATTCAGCCAACATTAGGGTTTTAAACCCTAAACTGAGCTTTTCCATGCAATCAGCATTAGGGTTTTAAACCCTAAACAGAATTTTTCCTTTAGTCAGCATTAGGGTTTTAAACCCTAAACTGAACTTTTTTCCTTTCAGCCAGCATTAGGGTTTTAAAACCTAAACTGAGCTTTTCCATGCAGTCAGCATTAGGGTTTTAAACCCTAAACTGACCCTTTTCCTTTAATCAGCATTAGGGTTTTAAACCCTAAACTGAACTTTTTTCCATTCAGCCAGCATTAGGGTTTTAAACCCTAAACTGAGCTTTTCCGTGCAATCAGCATTAGGGTTTTAAACCCTAAACTGAATTTTTCCTTTAGTCAGCATTAGGGTTTTAAACCCTAAACTAAACTTTTTTCCTTTCAGCCAGCATTAGGGTTTTAAACCCTAAACTGAGCTTTTCCATGCAATCAGCATTAGGGTTTTAAACCCTAAACTGAATTTTTCCTTTAGTCAGCATTAGGGTTTTAAACCCTAAACTGAACTTTTTTCCATTCAGCCAGCATTAGGGTTTTAAACCCTAAACTGAGTTTTTCCATGCAATCAGCATTAGGGTTTTAAACCCTAAACTGAATTTTTCCTTTAGTCAGCATTAGGGTTTTAAACCCTAAACTGAACTTTTTTCCATTCAGCCAGCATTAGGATTTTAAACCCTAAACTGAATTTTTCCATGCAATCAGCATTAGGGTTTTAAACCCTAAACTGAATTTTCCCTTCAGTCAGCATTAGGGTTTTAAACCCTAAACTGAACTTTTCCTTTAGTCAGCATTAGGGTTTTAAACCCTAAACTGAACTCTTTTCCTTTCAGCCAGCATTAGGGTTTTAAACCCTAAACTGAGCTTTTCCATGCAATCAGCATTAGAGTTTTAAACCCTAAACTGAATTTTTCCTTTAGTCAGTAGTAGGGTTTTAAACCCTAAACTGAACTTTTTTCCATTGAGCCAGCATTAGGGTTTTAAACCCTAAACTGAGCTTTTCCATGCAATCAGCATTAGGGTTTTAAACCCTAAACTGAATTTTCCCTTCAGTCAGCATTAGGGTTTTAAACCCTAAACTGAACTTTTCCTTTAGTCAGCATTAGGGTTTTAAACCCTAACGTGAACTTTTTCCTTTCAGTCAACATTAGGGTTTTAAACCCTAAACTGAATTTTTCCTTTAGTCAGCATTAGGGTTTTAAACCCTAAACTGAACTTTTTCCATTCAGCCAACATTAGGGTTTTAAACCCTAAACTAAGCTTTTCCAGGCAGTCAGCATTAGGGTTTTAAACCCTAAACTGAACTTTTTCCTTTAATCAGCATTAGGGTTTTAAACCCTAAACTGATCTTTTTCCATTCAGCCAGCATTAGGGTTTTAAACCCTAAACTGAGCTTTTCCATGCAATCACCATTAGGGTTTTAAACCCTAAACTGAATTTTTCCTTTAGTCAGCATTAGGGTTTTAAACCCTAAACTGAGCTTTTCCATGCAGTCAGCATTAGGGTTTTAAACCCTAAACTGACCCTTTTTACTTTAATCAGCATTAGGGTTTTAAACCCTAAACTGAACTTTTTTCCATTCAGCCAGCATTAGGGTTTTAAACCCTAAACTGAGCTTTTCCATGCAATCAGCATTAGGGTTTTAAACCCTAAACTGAATTTTTCCTTTAGTCAGCATTAGGGTTTTAAACCCTAAACTGAACTTTTTTCCATTCAGCCAGCATTAGGGTTTTAAACCCTAAACTGAGCTTTTCCATGCAATCAGCATTAGGGTTTTAAACCCTAAACTGAATTTTTCTTTTAGTCAGCATTAGGGTTTTAAACCCTGAACTGAACTTTTTCCTTTGATCAGCATCAGGGTTTTAAACCCTGAACTGAACTTTTCCATTTAGTCAGCATTAGGGTTTTAAACCCTAAACTGAACTCTTTCCATTCAGCCAGCATTAGGGTTTTAAACCCTAAACTGAGCTTTTTCTATGCATGTCAGCATTAGGGTTTTAAACCCTAAACTGAACTCTTTCCTTTAGTCAGCATTAGGGTTTTAAACCCTGAACTAAACTTTTTCCTTTAATCAGCCTTAGGGTTTTAAACCCTAAACTGAACTTTTTCCATTCAGCCAGCATTAGGGTTTTAAACCCTAAACTGAGCTTTTTCTTTCCAGTCAGCATTAGGGCTTTAAACCCTAAACTGAACTTTTCCTTTCAGTCAGCATTAGGGTTTTAAACCCTAAACTGAACTTTTTCCTTTCAGTCAGCATTAGGGTTTTAAACCCTAAACTGAACTCTTTCCTTTAGTAAGCATTAGGGTTTTAAACCCTGAACAGAACTTTTTCCTTTAATCAGCTTTAGGGTTTTAAACCCTAAACTGAACTTTTCCATTCAGCCAGCATTAGAGTTTTAAACCCTAAACTGAGTTTTTTCTTTCCAGTCAGCATTAGGGCTTTAAACCCTAAACTGAACTTTTCCTTTCAGTTCTAAACTGAACTTTTCCCTTTTAGTCAGCATTAGGGTTTTAAACCCTAAACTGAACCTTTCCCTTTCAGTCAGCATTATGGTTTTAAACCCTAAACTGAACTTTTTCCTTTAATCGGCATTAGGATTTTAAATCCTAAACTGAACTTTTCCTTTAGTTAGCATTAGGGTTTTAAACCCTAAACTGAATTTTTCCTTTGGTCAGCATTAGGGTTTTAAACCCTAAACTGAACTTTTCCAAAGTTGGTCAGTATTAGAGTTTCAACTCTAAACTGAACCTTTCCCCAGCTAGTCGATATTATGGCTCCAACCCTGAACTGAGCATGCATATCCTCTTTCATCAATTTTATGAACTTCCTGGCGAATAATTCACGAAATTTTCCTAGTGAAACTGGGGCAGAAAATTTCGTTCATTTGTTTTTCCCGCAGGTCTAACCTCGAGCCACACGGATCGAAACGACCCACAAGATGAGTCTCAACTCAGAATCTAAGAAGAAAAAGAAAAAAGATGTCCCGAGACATCGGAGAAAATGGAAGGCGGATCGCTCCAAGATTTGATCAAGGTCCCGAGTTCTACCTACCCCGTCATATTCAGTATCGTAGAAATAAATAGGCGCCTACAACTTGCAAGCATCAAGATTCAGATCGAAGTCTACAAGCAGAATCAGCTAAGACCCAAGATCAAGTCGCAAAAGAATCATAGATAGGAATCTTGTAACTAGTAGTTGACATGCATATAAGTGTTTAGTTCAGTTTCAATTTTTCTTTGGTTGTAATAAGGCGGTCAGTAAAGCAGCGGTGACAACAGCAACAGCAGTAACAACAAGCATTGCAATCCTATGGTAGTCCCAGCTACCAAAACTTCCCGAATTACATTAACCTGATTCCCCTTTAGCCAGGGATATGTAGGAAACCTTTGAAGTAGAGGTTCAGTTAAATCTTTTTCAAAAAAATGCTTCACACGGAGTACTCGTATAGGCAAAAATCGCTCAATTTATCTTTGCGCGAAAACCCTTCGTGTCTTCGGGCAAAGAGGGGCAGCTGTAAGCACGTGATTTTTGCCCTATATGAGAAATACTCCCAGAAAATGCAAAATAAAATAATTTTCCTTGGTGTGCAATTTTGAGTATTTTTGTGATATTTTTGGATAATTATTTGTATTTGTCTGTGTTTGCTTATTTGTTAAATTAATAAAAAATATAAAAATATGTCGCATTTTGCATGTAGGATTTCATTCTACAATTGTTAGTAATTAAATTAGTTTTACGAAAATTAAAATTACAAAAAATAGGCATCTTTTGCATTTTTAGCATTTAATGTCCAAATGAACAATTTTATGCTTAATTATTACTTAATTGTGCGTTAATTGTTATTGGGAGTTAATTTGCGATTTTATAACTTAATTTAGTTCTTAATAATAATTTAAGTATTTTTATAATTTAGTTTTAGAAAATAAAAGAAGAAAAGATAACAAAAATACAAATAAAAATCGGATTGGGCCACTTCTTCAATTTTCAACCCCAGGCCCAAACATTTGTCCAACCTTCTCCATGACCCAGTCCATCTCCACATGGGTCGACCCGGTCCACCCCATTAACCCAATCCATAACCCAATACCCCTATCTTGCATTTCAAAGACACAAAACAAAAGAAAAAAAAAAGAACAAAAAAACCCTAAAAAAGATACTTAAACCATCCGCCCCCATTTTTGGTTTCTTCTTCTCCAAAAACACAAAACACCCCAAGCCATCCATGGCTACCTCCCCTTCCACACAAGCAGCTCCCATGGCTGCCTCCCTATCGACACCAACTCCTGCTCACCTCAAGCTATTCATCTTCTTCGAAACGACCATCGTCGTCTTATTTCCAAGCTGCTCACCATGGCCAGTCGCCATTGTTGCTTACGTAGCTGCTACTGCGCTGCCTTCTGCTTCACCTTCCCCATCCGAACGACCTCCATTACTGCTTCGTCTTCGACTGCGAACAGCTCGAGCAACCAATGCTTGTTTTCGCGAGCTGCTGCCCCACCGAGTCATATGCTCCAAGCTGCTGCTACTTCGCTCTGTTATCCTCCTTCAACGAACAGCTGTTCGTCGTCCATGGCTGCCCTGAACCAACTGTTTCTGCCTTCTGTTTCATCGACCTCGTCCCGGCGCCGCCTGCTGCCTCGTCCAATCCCCCCCGTTGCTGCGTCTTCACAGAACCATCACTGCTGCCCGCGCCAGTTTCTTCTTCGTAACCAAACACGCCCCAGCTGCTTCACAGGCCATCTTCTTGTGACGGGCGGCCATCTTCTTTGGTCGTCCGTTCGTAGTCGTCTTTGGCGACAAGTTATCTTGGTGCGATACTCGGTTCCGGACAGTTTGTTTTTATCGTCGTTTGTTCTAAGCTTTGGTCGACAAAACAATCCGTACGTATTTCGTTTCAATCCGGTTGGTAGATTTTGAGTTTTATTTTTACCCGTATTTTGTTTTGATATTTTCGAATCTAAAATCAACAAATGTTTGTTTTGTTTATCGTTTGAATTAATTTTTAGTTTGTTCATGTGTTTTGTTAAATTAATTTTCAGATTTCAAATGGAAGTTAATTAGTTGTTTTTCATGTTTATTTCATGTTTGTATTATTGTTTAAGTAAATATTCGTTAGTTTAATGATTGTTGAATTCAAATTGAAATTTAATCAATTATTTCTTCAATTTGTTTCATGTTGTTATGTGTTATCCAGAAATTATTAATGTTGTTTGAGTCATGTGAATCCGTCATGTTTTGTTGTTTGAAAAATAGATTTAGTTCATGTTCATATTTGTTTGAAGATCATGTGTAAATCCAGTGATTTAATGTGAGTTTATGTTTGTTTGTGATTTGTTTATTTAATTTGAATCATGTATTTTGTTGTTTGTATTGTTGTATCCTTGTTCATCCATTGATGGTCTAAATTAACCAGGATTGGTTCCCGATATGGTTGATTTATTTCCATCAATTTGGAGTTGTGTTGTTCATCGTGTTCATATGATTTGTTGTTGAAGATTGTTGAGAAATTGGTCATATTGACTATATTTTGGTTGAGTTATGATTAATTGAGTGCTTAGAGCTGATGGGGGTAATTTGGTAAATTGCAATAAGGTCGGAGGGGTAGTTTGGTAATTGAACATTATTTTTGATTCTTTATGTTAAGCATGGGGGACAAATATAATGGGGTGAGGTTTTTGATGTACTTGTTTAATATAATGGGGGACAAGACAAAACATAATGGGGAGGAATCTTGCACTTGTTTAATGTAGGCATGGGGGACATATTGTAATGGGTTGGGAATATGGTATTTATTTAATGCAGGCATGGGGGACAAAGTTTAAAATAAAGAAAACATTAATAAGTGGGGCAGAGATGCCACCGGGGGAATAATTTGGGTTTAGGAATTCAAGGCAAAGTTTTGCTATAAATATAGAGTCATTTCTTGACATTGGAGGAGACTTGAGAGTTTTAAGAGAGATTTTTGGGGGGAGAGAAAAAGAGTTGAATATTATTGAGAGGATTTTTAGAGAGAGTTGACAGATTCTTTTTACACTTGAGAGTTGACATACTTTTATACTTGGAGAGAGTTTGTGATAGTAAAAGAGAAAGACAATTTGAACTTTCACTCGAACAATTCTGTTTGCTTTTCTTCGAGTGTTATTCAAAAGTCAGAAACTACTGCATCTCGTATCTTTTCTCTCTTCTGCTTTGACTGCGATTGTACTTTTGCACTGCTGAGTTTTCAATCTGTTACTGGGTTATTCTACTGGTTTTTACTGGTTTTGCGGTGTTGCTGAACCTGCTGTTGCCGCGTTATTACTGTTGCTGACTCCTACTTCTTTTGTTCTTGTACTGCTGTTTCCAGGTACACATTTGTACACTCTTGGCTTGAAGCGAAAAAATGAAATATTAATCAGGCTCCTGTTCCTGTTGAATTCTTTTGTTTGGATCTGTGTTTGAATATTAATTTTCCTCTCTTTGTATAAAAATGTAGTCGATTAATTAATGAGTAATGAGGCTGCATATGTATAACTTCTTCATCTAATAATGTTAGTTGAATTAATCTGTTTTTGATATTATTGTGTATCTATCTCATGCTCTAGTATTAGTAAATAATAGAATGTAGAATTAAAGCAGTTTTTCCTTGTACAAACGCGATCGCAATTTTCCGTTCACATTAGTCGTAACTTAATAAATAAGTTACGTTTTTCAGCATGTAAATAATTAAGAAATTTTCTTTTATTTTAGAGATGAACTTAATAGAAAATATAGTCACTGTAGGTTTATCCTTTTAAATAAAAATGAGACGAGCCTCGACAAACAAAAATGCACAAGCTGCGGGGCCCTCTAAATGTATATATTAAAATACTTAGAATTCGGGACAGGCCGTTTAGCGAATTTTACGGCCTTCCCAAAATAACAATACGCTAGTTGCTTTAGGCGCACCTTTAATAATTTAACCTTCTTAAACACGGGTGCACATTGATGTGACCCAAATCCGAATCTCAACGGAGTCAAAATGTGTCGACGACCACGGGTGCATTGATTGTGACGTGGTTCGAGATGCATTTTCACGACGTTGCAATTCTATAAAAATAAATGATAATAATAAAAGCGGTTTAAACTTAATAAAAGCACGTAAGTCATAACATATATTTAAATCAGATATTTAGCCATTATAACAATTTAAGCGACCGTGCTAGAACCACGGGATTCGAGGGTGCCTAACACCTTCCCTCGGGTCAACAGAATTCCTTACTTAGAATTTCTGGTTCGCAGACTTCATTTGGAAAAGTCGAATATTTTCCTCGATTTGGGATTCAAGATAAACCGGTGACTTGGGACACCAAAAGCCAAACCTTTCCCAAGTGGCGACTCTGAATTAAATAAATAATCCCATTTCGAATATTGTCACTTAAATTGGAAAAACTCCCTCGTGCATTTAACCTTTCGGGGCGGGCGCGCAAAAAGGAGGTGTGACACCGAGGAACTAATACATGTGAAATCAAAGATTGAAGTGAGATGATTAACGGAAAAGGGTAACGTCTTGGTAAGACGGCTTAGCCGATCGGGCCGTGATCGAACGCCATGTTATACACACATGGTTGTAATGTGTTGATAATTGAAACTGAAAGTGAGAATGAATTAAGGGTAACGTCTTGGTAAGACGGCTTAGCCGATCGGGCCGTGATCGGACTCCCCTCAAGGAAGCGGTGGTAATGTGGATGATGCTGCAACGATATGGAATGCCCCAATATACAAATTTTAGAAATCATGTTAAAACTATGTGAACCTCTTATATTGTTAACGTGGTGTTTATTTGAAGCTTTGTGTTTCTTATGATTTCTTTGTACTCTTGTATGGTTGTTCTTTCTAAATTGATGGTGTTTAGTTATACATACTAGTACTATTCCATGGTACTAACGTCCCTTTTGCCGGGGGCGCTACATTTTTAAATGAATGTAGGTGGCTCCATAGCGGATAGTGCCGATCGCGCGTAGCGGAGCTTCCTACTCTCAAAGTCTTGTTGAGTCCCGTTCTCCTTCAAGGGGTTATGTTGTACATCTTTTATTATAGTTATCCACTTTTGAGGTACAGCCGGGGTCTTGTTGCTGGCGTTGTCATTATTGTCTTTTGTATCCTTAGAGGCTCCGTAGACGTTTGTGTGGGTAAGGTAAGGGTGTTGGATGGGTCAACGAACTATGTTGTAACAATGTACTCTAGTTCTTCTAAATTATAACCGTATAAAATATTGAAACTTAACCATGGTTTTTGATTTGTAACATGAAAATGGATTAATATTGTGAATGTTCGATTTTGCTATTGTCTAAATAAAAGAAAGCATGGTTCCCTTAACCATAGTGAGTTGGGTAGAAATGTATGAATAAGGCTTGCTCAGTTAGGCTTTAGTCGATTGAGCGTCGGTCGCGCCTCCCGAGGTTGGGGCGTCAGGTTTAATTGCTCAGGTGTTGTGATCTTATTTTTTAAGCAGAATATGTGGGAGTTTAGTTGTTGATATATTGGATATGTTGCAAATTTTGTAGTGTGGCTGCAACCTGTTTGAGCTGTAGTGCAAACTTATTTTGGACAGTAGTTTTATACTTCGCTTAGAATGCATTTATGGAAAACTACCTTTCCTACTCATCTCCACCATTTCTTTATTTCTCTTCGGTTTAGTATTTAGACAAAAGCAACAAATCCAGTCTTATATCATCAGATTCATTGTATTTATTTTTATTTGTTCTATTTTGAGATTTGAGATTATCTTATAAATTTGTAACTCAATTCTTTCTGGTAATTATTTTTTCAGATATGAGAGTTATAAGTAAGATAATTTTGGCCTGGCTTATTTCTTTATAATTTTGCCTCTTCAGCTTTGGTTTGGTTTGGTGAATGTTCTGTCATTCTTTGGTTAAAGTATGTTTAATTGTAGCTACTTTTTTAATTGATGTTCACTTGTTTGTTAGCATTTTGAGAACCGATGGGTCTATACTGGATGATACCGTTGTGATTTGTGAATAGTGAAGCTTATAGTTCAAAAGAACTTTTACAATGTTGTCACATAAGGAAATCTAGTATAAGGGTGCTATCAAGGTTGACTTTAGACTTTTGCTTGTAATTTAAAGTTCTTATACTATTTTTGTAGAAGTGTACGACATTCTAGGGTATATATAGGCTTTGTTTTGTTGATTGTATCTTGTACTCTACACTTAATATTAAATTCTATAAACTATCAAAGTAACCTTTCTAATACTTCTTTTTCAGGTAAACAAAATTAAGAAGAACGAAACTAATAAACTTGGGACCAAGAAAAAGAAATGGGTAAGTTTGGTAAAACATGCAACACATATGGTATTTTTCAGTTTTATTACATAGTTGTAATTCTCCTTTTATGTGATTCTTTACAGAACTTTTGAAGGATGTAGATCAATGTTTTGCAAGGAATACTTGGCTTGTGAAAAGATGGATCCATAAAGCCTTGTTGCAGAATTTATTCTAGAATTTAAGGAAATTCTTTCAGATTAAGAGTGAATTTGACATAGTTCCATATTAAAATTACTATATCTTTTATGATTTAGTTAGAATTATATTTATTTGGGATATAACAAGTCATTTGATTTGAACTAAAACTTGTAAGGAGGCCTTATTATGTCAGTACTATATTGTTTAAATCCAACATATAAAGAAAGTTTCTTTTTCATATTTGTTACCTTGTATATAAAGATTGACATTTATGAATGTACAAATCGAATATGTATTTGATTCACGACGAAAAACTAAATAAAAGATTATTATTCATAATTTAGAAAATTTGGTATGCAAATTTTAAAGTGACATTTCAGGAAGATTTTTTAAAAAATGTCATTAATTTATTTAACATTCACCTAAATGTCGTAAATTATAATGCGACATTTTTTAAAAGCTGTAAATAAATGTCATAATCTTTTTACCAACATTATTCTAAATGTCAGCAATTTTAAGTGGCGTTTTAAAAAATATCATAAATAAATATCGTAAATTTCTTACTGACATTTATATAAATGTCGGAAAATTCTCGACCCCAAAATTTACGACATTTGATACACATATAAATTAATGCAGGTAAATGAATTTATGACATTTAAGAAGCATTATATGACATATATTTAATGGCCATAATGTGAGAACATGCCCCATACCTAAGAACGAAGCTTTAGGTAATTAGGAGAGTCTTGGAATCCAGGAAACTCATTTTGCAACTTAACTCTATGGCAGGTGATCTACTGAGTAATATAACCAGCTTGCAAAGTGGTGGAAAATTTTCAATTAAAACTTTTTATCATCCGCAAACACCTCAACATAAAAAAGGTCCTTGGAAGAGTATCGCTCTGCATTCTAAACTTTATCCTATGTTGAAATTTAGTCCCTGGCTAGTTGTTCAAGGAAGACTTGATACAATTGATAGGTTGCAGAAATTTGTATCTTGATGCCTCAAACATGTTCCTTCTGTGGCCTGACTGATGAAACATTTTAGCATCTATTTGCTATTGTCATGTGACTTAAAAAATATGGAGTAAGCATGTATCCTGGTTGGGATTTCATAGACAAATATGTGATTGTCAAGCTGAGGTACAGTGGGCTTGCGGTCCGGCAAGAAAAAAGGTTGGCATATGCTATATTGCTAGTTATAACTTTGTTATGCTAGTCTACTTGATACGGAGTGTTTACCTCGAAAAATGTGAGTTACAATTAAAGATAATTTGTGGTTTTAAAGATACATGATATATTCTAATACTAGTGATTATACAAGTAATATTGAGCTTAAGTAAGAAGAAATAATGAACCAAATCAATGTTGCCGAGACAGTAGGGGCCTCGAGCTCGTCTATCTAGGGACCTCGAGGTCAGCTAAGACCAATAAAGTATGAACAATAAAGTAAAGACAATAAAGCTTAAAAGTAATTGTTAGGCACGTTAAACAAGAGAAGAATAAGAATTTTCCTTACAAAAATGATTGAGGTCCCCCTTTTATAGGAGGAAAACCCCCCCAATATAGTACATTGCTCATAAAGGTAAAGAATTCTATTGATACAGGTGTTAACGGCCTAGTACGGACTTGTACCATTTCGTACAACCCTTATCCTATAATTAATGCCCAGGTCCACGTGTCCTTCAGAAATTCCCACTCTTTCTTAATTGACTTTGAGATAATGTTGTCCTCGGTACAGTCCGTGCCAGGCATTCGATCAGCTTTCTCGAGGTAGGTATCCCTCAACCGGATACGACACCCACTTCGAATCTCCCGGACTTGAGCCCATAGCCCGATTTAAGACCTCAAAATCATGCTCCTCGATTTTGACCGCATACATATAGTCCCCGTGTTTCTTAGAATGAAATAATATGCAACAATTCGAGCCCCGATTTTCTCGAACCTCTCGCGATGATGTCATGCTCATGACGTAGGCATTTGCAGAGATTGAAGCATCCTGTCTGTTCGTCTCCCCAGAAGCATTGAATGTACCGCCGGTCCATTTCCCCAAAGCATTAAATGCGTCGTCGGTCCATTTCCCCAAAAGCATTGAATGCACCGTCGGTTTCGTCGTTGTCTCCCTATAAATAAGGGGTTACTTGGCTGAACAAAACTTAATCATTCCTTCTTCATCAAATTTTAGCCCTTTCCCTTCTCTATCTTTTCCTCTAATCCCCTATCTTTATGGTTCAAATCTGTGACCATAAGATGACAACAATTTTACCAGTTACGCCACGGCTCTCTTTTTTCAAAGTTTCACCCCACTAAGTGGGATTATACTGGGTTGTTGTTGTTGTTGTTGGCCCAAGACAACGAGAGAGGGGCACAAAATTCTTCCTGTATCAGAAGATATGTGAACTTTACACTGCTGCTCATCTCTCTTAACTTCAACCTGGTGTGGTACTTCGTTCCCTTTGCTTTCCGTGGAATGAGGTTGCACTATCATCTACTAACTTTTGCATCCACACCGGTACAATGTCTCAAGAAGTGGCTTCAAAATAGTTGTGCTGACAAGACCCACACTCGCCAAGTTTTTCACCATGCCATAATTTTCTCTAGAGATCAAGATGGAGTCCCCGAGGAGGAGGTTCCCAAAGATGTCACTCTCGAGAATATGCCCCCTAAAATAGATTAGATTCTTGGCTTTTTGTTTTTGCTTCTTTGTTTCTGTGTAAGGGCTCCTCGTGGGTTTTGTAAACATCTTTTGTTAATATAAGAAGTTCTCCATTCCATATTCGATTCGTGTTGAAGCCCATTCTACCTTCGCTCGTAAAACATTCAAATGTATAACTATATTGATCAGTCTAAAAACTGGACCCGAAACATAACAAACCCTTAGGTTTTAATCGACTAATATAACACCTCTTAATGTTCTTTGTTAATCCTTGAGCTAAGCTTAGATTGACTAGATGCGATCTCGAGATACTGGGACTCCTGAGTATGAGTTGAGTGGCAGCAAGGTCTCGAATTTGAAATAAAGTTAGCTCTTTTAGGCCTCTTAGATAGTCCTCGAGTGAGAATTTTTTGGAACTCAGGTAGCCCTTGGGTTTAGCAGTCGAGTGAGTACTTGATCGAACTCGAAATAAAGTTAACCCTTAGGCCTCATAGGTCGCCTCCGAATGAGAATTTGCTCGAACTTGGGTAGCACTCAGGGTTAATAGTCGGGTGGATGTTTGCTCGCACTTGAAATAAAGATAGCCCTTAAGCTTTATAGATAGTCCCCGAATGAGAATTTTCTCGAACTCGGGCAGCCCTTGGGCTTAGCAATTGAGTGAGCATTCGCTCGAACTCGAAATAGAGATAGCCCTTAGGCGTTCTAGCTATCCCTGAATGAGAATTTTCTCGAACTCGGGTAGCCCTTGGGCTTAATAGTCAAGTGAGCGTATACTCGAACTTGAAATAGAGATAGCCCTTAGGCTTTATAGATAGTCCCCGAATGAGAATTTTCTCGAACTCGGGTAGCCCTTGGGCTTAGTAGTCGAGTGAGTATATGCTCGAACTCGAAATAGACATAGACTTAGGCTTTATAGATAGTCCCTGAAAGAGAATTTTCTCGAACTCGGGTAGTTTTAGTAGTCGAGTGAGTGTATGCTCGAACTCGAAATAGAGATAGCCCTTAGGCTTTATAGATAGCCCCCGAATGAGAATTTTCTCGAACTCAGGTAGCCCTTGGGCTTAGTAGTCGAGTGAATGTTTGCTCGAACTCGACTTGTGAGCTGTCCTTAATGATTTTCGACAAATTAATTTTCTATGACTTGGTCCTGATGTCAATATCATGACATAAGCGGTTGAAGTGACTGAAAAGTTGCTTTCTGTACGATTCCCAAAATCATTAATTTGAGGCGGGTGATGGTTGGCCTTTTGGCTTCCTCAGCAAGCTTAAATAATATTTATAAATAGATGGATTCCACAACTTTAAAAACTTTATTCCCATACTGATTTCAAAGTCTCATTTAGCCTTTTTCAATTTTCTTGAGCTCTCCTTTCTCTTTTCTAACAACATTTTTCATTTTCCCTGATCTACCGCATTAGTGATGGCCAAAACTTTTAAATATGTTCCTCAACAGGAAAAAACTTCATCATCTTCTTGATCAACCAAAGGTAAACCGGTAGTGCCTCCTAGTATCGAGGAGTGTACTCCCCTGCCATGTGAAATAACAAACGATTTTAAAATCGAGAGACCTGTATTGACACCAAGCCGATGTGAGCCCGTGTCTCGGTATATTTGTCTGGTGACCAAGGCCGAGCTCAAGCAAGTAAAGGAGAATTGAAAATGGAAAAATAAATAAATAGTGATTCCTTCCTCTGAGGAGGACATTACTATGTATAAAGGGGGTACTTGAGCATATACACCTACCTATTTACGTTGGGCCTTGCAATTCCGGCTCAGGGACCTGTAGATCCAGTTATTCTTGACTTTTTCCAACGATACCGAGTGACGCTCGGCTAGATCTACCCCTTCTTCTGGCGAATTGTTTACTTAATCAGGTTCTTTTCGAGCAAAATCAAGGGGATGTCCTTCACCCTCGATCATCTGATCAAACTGTACAGTCCCCGACTTTACATCTTTCTTTGATATTACCTCTTTATGGTGGTGTAGCCGCTGCTTGGTTTCCCGGTGGGGTCTCGGACCTCAAGGGCTGGTTTCGGAAGCTAGCCTCCGCCTCCTCTTACTTGGAGCATTGCTGGCGAGATCTAGCCAAGGGTCGATGGGAGGCCAAAAACTACGATGAATTCTTTTGTTTGATATCCTGCACTTCTATTACGTGATACATACCTCGGTTTCATGCAGGTCTTGGAGATGTCGTTGAGTTGCAACCGGCCCCGGCTGATGAAGTGGAGGTTCCAAAGCCTTCTAAAGAAAGAAAACAAAAAGAGAGTCATTTGAAAATCCTCTGAAGCCAAAGAAGAGCGTGGCTCGAAGATCTTAGGCCGATATAGCGGCCTTGTCTCCGGAAATGGCCCAATGCCTTTGGGAATAAGAGGAAGAAGATGATGACGACTATTTACTAGTGGCCCACGAAAAAAAATGATGATGCTTCAAATCCCATCGAGCCAGTGGTGGTTGATGTGACTCATTCCAAAGCTGAAGAAATCTCCGAAGGGAGTTCAAACAAAGTCCCCGAACCACCGTCTAGAAAGAAGGCACCTCACCTAGAAAAACATTTGGAGGGCGAGGCCGAACGACCTGATCCCAAACATCTATAGGTAAAAGAGAATGCCCCGAGTGGATCACTTGGGGTAACCAACGTGGATGATTCACCTCTTGGCCTCGAGTTCTCCGAGGGACAAGTCAATGAGGCTTAGTACTTGAGATCATCTGAAGTAGAGGTGAGCCAATAGGGGCATGACATCTTTCGAGAATGTCTTGCAGGGCTTGAAGATGGACCCACCCACTTGCTTTCTTCCTTTTTGAACAAGTGAGTTTTCTATTTTTTATGCCTGCGCTGTTTTTTAGCTATTTTGAAACTTCTTTCCTCCCTCTTTATAAAGGTTGTGGTTCTCCATAAAAGGGCATTTTCCAAGTCCCGAACCGAGCTTGCTCGATGCGAGGCTGAGCTTAGGAAGGTTTCAGAAGAGAGGGACGCTGTCAAGGCCCTCTATGCTAAGAAATAGATGGTGATCCACAATCTCTGAGTTGAGCTAACGCAGGCATGCCAAGGCCGGCCGAGTATGCGGAGAAGGTAACACAGTTCTCGAAGGTCTGTTGCATACCTGTTTGTTTTAATGACTGAAACTTTTAATTTTGCAGTTTCAACAAAAGGCCGACTTGGACGTGTATCTTTGGGAGGAGCTTAAGATGAAAGAACATGAGACCCAAGGGTTGAGGCAAGGTATAGACGATCTCGCCTCTAAGAAGGAAACTCTAAGAGAGCAGTTAGCTTTGCTCGAATGCCAACTTCGAAGTGCGAAGGAGGAGAGCCAAGCTCGGGACCTCGAGATCGAGGAGCGTAAAGTCAAATCTGCTGCTGAGCTAGCCAAGGCCGAATATGATGTTGCGGCAATTATAGATTCATATCGAGCTAGTGCTAAGGCAACTAATACTGGGGCAAGGGAGATCTCTTCTACAATTTAGGTTAAGTTAGCAAGTGCCCTTGACCATGCGAGTCAACAATCCCATAGGATGACCCGCGAGGAAATACATGGCCACGGCTTCGACCTTTCGACCAACATTGAAGCGGAGAAGATTTTGGAAGAAGAGGCGGTTGTTCTGCTTACCGATGACAATTCAGTCAGTGTCTCTGAGAGTGAAGGAGATGGGGATAAGGTCCCTGAGGGTAAGGCTCTGGAAGATGCGACTCCTAAAGATGCAGCTGCTAAGGATGTGACCCCGTAGTAGTTTTAGGTCAATTTATTTTGTTTCCTTGTATGCCTTCCTTGTGTAAATATTTCATGTAATCACCACTTGATAATACTAGAGGAACTTTTATCTCGTCTTTGGCTGATGTTGGTTTTAACGTGGGCTGTATTCAACACTGCCTTTATTTACGAAAGACTTCGTTTGAATGATGAGTTCGAGGATTGGTTCGGGATATTACATACCCTTATATAATTTTCGAGCCGAGTTTAAATCAACTTGTTATGGGCTCGGGATATTGTGACCCTCGAGTCCGAATTGAAATGAAAGCAGAGTCTCGAACTATGAGTTTTAGGCCCTTAAGCCTTTCGGGGTTGGCCTTTAGGTTCTTATATGTCGGCCCTTAGGCTCTTATATGTCAGCCCTTAGGCTTTTATATATTGACCCTTGGGCTTTTACATATCGGCCCTTAGGCTCTTATATATTGGACCTTGGGCTCTTACATATCGGCCCTTAGGCTCTTATATATCGGCCCTTAGGCTCTTAAGTTCAGCCGATTCGGCCTCTTAGAATGGCTATATAACTTTTCCCTCATTTCGGCTTAAAAGACTTAGTGAAAATTTAATTATACCTTAGCATGTGTTTTTTGCACCCGTAGGTTTTTTGAAGGTTCAACATATCGGAACCTTATTAACGATTTGTTTGTGTAAACATAATCGAACACCTCTTGAGGTGTTTCCAAGGGTCGATGTTATCAAAGCCCATGAAACTTTCGAGGGCTGAATTTATCGAAGCCCTTTGCATTTAGCTTTTGCCGAGGGTAGCCTTATTTAACCAGTTTTTACGAAGTGTTTGAAGGCCTTTTAATTAATAGCGGAGCCAAACGTCTTCGAGCCGCATTATTTGGCCGTAGCCTTTATATGACCATAGTATTTTATTTGGTCGTAGCCTTTAGTATGGCCATAGCCTTTGGGTATGTCACTTGGACTTGTTACCAAATATCTTTCCGAACTTTGTTCGAGAAGTTAAACCCCGAGAAAATTGGCCTTGGCCTTTGTTTTGAAGGGGCGCCTCTTTACGGTCTTATTAATTCGAATTTTGATGGCAGTCCCCAAATTTTTGGGGTGCTTCCATGTCTTGGATTTTAAGCTATTTCCCGTAGGATTGTAAGTGTAGAGCTTGTATGAGACACAAAGTATTTTCGATATAACCTGAATGCTTCTCCAAATAATCGATACATGCGTGCATGTTTTTCTGCCAGGGCTCAACTATTCTATATGGACATGGCTCATTTGACCGTTTGGCCAATTACAAAGCTTTCCTATCGTGACCCTCTTAATCGTGAAATATCTTTCCCGTAAAGGTAACCTCAGAGGGTGATGCCCCCGAGTATTCGAGGTTGATTGAAAAGAAGCCTTGAATATTTGTTAATCGTTCCTCGGGTAGCATATAAATTTTGCCTCTTTAAAAACCTTGCTGGTACAACCCATTTGGGACAAAATTTGAGCTATGAGAAAAAGCGCGCAACACATGCTTTGCGACCTATGACTTTTGTGCAGGAAGGGGTATTCTCGAAATCACGGGCCTTTGAGAGCTTCCATCGTGCTGAGCTTGTAAAATACTTTATCAACGACTCCGAGGTCTTTCTATCCATGACCATAACCTCTCCAAGAGCCTTGACCTGGTACCATAAAGGGTGAGAAATTCAGTCGCGCCAACTCTGAGGGAACGCTTGTCTAGATTCAGCTTCGTGTCGTATTGCCCCGATATGTTGATTATTTATTGCGAATGAATTAAAGTGGTCCTTTGCACACAGGGATTAGTCCGCTCATATCATCAATATAAAATTTAATTATTTTACTTGTTTATCCTTCAAGCAGAATCCCTATCATATTTAAATGGGGCGAAGCAATGCGATCTATATTATCAACACGAAACTAAATGAGTTTTTTCCTGAGAGGGGGGATTAATCCCGCTCCCAGGTGTACCTTTATTTTCAGCAGTTGGCTTGGTAGCATCGGGCTTTTCGGGAACAACTAGGGTACGAGGATCTAGAGAATTCCTTTCTTCGCCTTCGATTACCTGATTCCGTTGAGGCTCAGAGTTGTGACTACTACTTAGCCACCTGCTTACCTTTGGAGGTCAAAGTCTCTGAGGTTAAGGATTCCGGTATCAGCACCACTTCCTCGATTGTGAACATCTCTTTTGCAGCATGCTGTTCTCTGTGGACTATTTTCACTCCATTCTCTGTTGGGAACTTCATCATCTGATGGAGAGTCGAAGGCACTACCCTCATATTGTGTATCCACGGCTTCCCGAGGAGTGCGTTATACCTCATGTCACCTTCGATGACATGGAACCTGGTGTCTTGTAAGGTCCCGGCTACATTTATAGGCAAGAAAATTTCTCCCTTCGTTGTTTCACTTGCCATCTTGAAGCCATTCAACAGCCGGGATGTAGGTACAATATGATCTTGCTGACCTAGTTGTTTCATGTCTCTCGATCTGATTATGTTCGCCGAGCTACTTGGATCCATTAAAACACATTCAACCTGAATTTTATTCAAAAGGATAGAGATTACTAGGGCGTCGTTGTGAAGCTGGAATACGTCTTCTACTTCCTTGTCCCAGAATAATAGAGCGTCCTCGCGTACATAGCTTTGAGCCCGTTTCTCCTTTGTGATGGATACTTTAGTACGTTTGAATGTAGGCCCTTATGGGACGTCGGCTCCACCGATGATCATGTGAATGACATGCTGAGGTTTTTTGGGTTCATTCTTCCTGTTTGCATCTCTTTCTCAGAAATGGTGTTTGGCCCGATCACTGAGAAATTTACGAAGGTGTCCTTCGTTGAATAGTCGAGCTACCTCCTCTCTAAGCTGCCTGCAATCCTCGGTCTTATACCCGTGGGTACCATGGTACTTACACATTACGTCAGGGTTTCTTTGAGATGGATCTGTCTATATGGGCTTAGGCCATCTAGTACCTTTAATTTTACCAATGGCTGAGGCAATATTTAAGGCATCGACACTGAAGTTGTATTCTGATAACTTGGGAGCCTTCACCGGCCCCGAGCGCCTGTTGGACTCGATTTTTCCCATGAATCCCCAGGACCTTTGGCCTCAATCTATTCTTCAATCATTTCGGGGTGCATTACACCTTGAAATGTTCCTTCTATCTTCGACGTACGGTTCATATATTTCCTTGTTGAATCTTGATCCCCGGTCTGTGTCCCTCGGGGGCTTGGCTACGAACCTTTTTGGGTGAACTGAGCCCGAGCGGGCTCCTAACTGGTCATCCTCAACCCTAATATTTGACTGATATCGATTGTGCACATCCGTAATGTCACAACTGGCTACTCGATCAAGCTCTGCTTTAGCTGTCGAGATGCTATCGACCTTCTTTCATTAAAACCTTACATAAAGGCCTGAACTTCCTAGTCATCAGAGACCGGAGGTAATTACATCCTTTCCATTTGAAACCAGGACACGAACTCTCTTAGCATGTCGTCGTCCCTTTGTTTTATCTTGAAGATGTCTGATTTTCTTGTGGCCACCTCTATGGCCCAGGCGTGTGCTTTTACGAAGGCATCTGCTAACACAGCAAATGAATCAATAGAGTTAGGAGCTAAGTTGTGATACCAGATCACAGCTCCTTTTGATAGGTATTTCTCCAAACTTTTTTAACAATACTGACTCTATTTCGTCATCATTAAAGTCATTTCCTTTAATTCCACAAGTGTAAGAAGTAATATGTTCATTAGGGTCAGTTGTTCCATTATACTATGGTATATCAGGCATGCAGAACTCTTGGGAATGGGCATAAGAGCTGCACTCGAGGGGAAAGGCTTTTGTATGAATTTTTTAACATCTAGGCCCTTCAAAATATGAGGTGCTCCCGGTATCCAGTCTACTTGGCAGTTGTAAGTTTCCACCTTTTACCGTTGTCTTCTATCTTCATTTCTCTTGACTCGATCCTTTTAGTCAGTTCTTAGAGCATTTTCATGATCGTGGGGTCAGTCCCTCAGCCACTTTCATCGGGCCTTTCAAGAACTGGTTTGTGCGGTCTATTTACTGGTTCGGTGGTGTTAGGAGTTCTGTTCTGAATTTTGAGATGAGATTTGGCGACTTGATGAGCTTGCAGCATCTCGAATATCACTTGGAGGCTGACTCCTCCTTCTTCTAGTCGTAGTGTTTTCTGGCCTCCAGTCTGGGTTCCCTGTGTCCATTCTTTACGGGGTCTGTGCCTGCTTTCGTGGTTAGAGCGTTGTCGGAGCTGATATCAACTGGCTCCGAGTTAGGCACTCCTTCAGGTTTTATGGGTGGTACATTGAGCCCTATGTCGATGTTTTCTCCAAGTCCCTCACTGTCATGAGCAAGTGCATTTTGTGTTCTAGACATATTTTGGCCGGAAATCAAAAAATCTTTGACAAGAAAAAGTGTGAAGAATAACGTGTGTTACCAGAAAACTAGCGTTAAAATAATCTCTATTATCTTTAGCCCCACGGTGGGTTCCAAACCTTTTACCTCGAAAAATATGAATAACAATTAATGATAATTTATGGTTTTAAATATACGTGATATATTCTAATACTAGTGATTTTAGAAGTAATATTGAGCTTAAATAAGAAGAAATAATGAACGAAATCAATGTTGCCGAGATAGTAGGGGCCTCGAGCTCGTTTATATAGGGATCTTGAGGTCAGCTAAGACCAATAAAGTATGAACAATAAAGTAAAGGCAATAAAGCTAAAGAGTAATTGCTGAGCACGTTAAACAAGAGAGAATAAGAATGTTCTATTGCTGTAAATGATCCGATGCCTTACAAAAATGATTGGGGTCCCCTTTATATAGGAGGAGAAAACCCCAATATAGTACATTGCTCATAAAGGTAAAGAATTCTATTGGTACAGGTGTATAACGGCCTAGTACGGACCTGTACCATTTTGTACAACCCTTATCCTATAATTAATGCCCAGGTCCACGTGTCCTTGAGAAATACCCACTCTTTCTCAATTGACTTCGAGATAATGTTGTCCTCGGTACAGTCCGCGCCAGGCATTCGATCAGCTTCCTCGAGGTAGGTATCCGTCAGCCGGATACGACACCCACTTCGAATCTCCCGGGCTTGAGCCCATAGCCCGATTTAAGACCTCAAAATCATGCTCCTCCATTATAACCGCATACAATACATCATTTGAATGACTGGTTCGAGGATTGGTTCCGGATATTATAGGCCCTTAGATAATTTTTTGATCCGAGTTTAAATTAAATCGTTCTGGGCTCGGGATTGTGACCCTCGAGTCCGAATTGAAATTAAAGCGGAAACTCGAACTTTGAGTTTTAGGCCTCTAAGCCTTTCAGGGTTGGCCCATAAGCTGTTATATGTCGGCACTTAGGCTCTTATATAATTGCCCTTGGGCTCTTACATATCGGCCCTTGGGCTCTTAAATATCGGGCCTTAGTATCTTAATTTGGGCCGATTCGGCCTCTTAGAATGGCTATATAATTTTTCCCTAATTTCGGCTTAAAAGACTTAGTGAAATTTTTTATCATGCCTTAGCATGTGTTTTTTGCACCCATAGGTTTTTCGAAGGTTCAACATATTAGAACCTTATTAATGATTTGTTTGTGTAAACATAATCGAACACATCTTGAGGTGTTTCCAAGGGCCGATGTTATCGAAGCCCTTAGAATTTTTGAGGGCTGAATTTATCGAAGCCTTTTGCATTTAGCTTTTGCCAAGGGTAGCCTGATTTAACCAGTTTTTACGAAGTGTTTGAAGGCCTTTTAATTTATAGCGGAAGTCGGATGTGTCCGAGCCACATTATTTGGTCGTAGCCTTTATATGGTCGTAGTCTTTTATTTGGCCGTAGCCATTATATGACCGTAGTCTTTAGTGGGGCTGTAGCCTTTGGGTATGTCACTTGGACTTGTTACCCGATAACTTTCTGAACTTTGTTCGAGAAGTTAAACCCCGAGAAAATTGGCCTTGGCCTTTGTTTTGAAGGGGTTCCTCTTTGAGTTCTTATTAATTCGAATTTTGATGGCAGTCCCCGAATTTTCGGGGTGCTTCTATGTCTTGGATTTTAAGTTGTTTCCCATAGGATTGTAAGTGTAGATCTTGTATGAGACACAAAGTATTTTCGATATAACCTGAATGCTTCTTCAAATAGTTTATACATGCGTACATGTTTTGCTGTCGGGGCTCGACTATTCTATATGGACATGGCTCGTTTGACCATTTGGCCCATTATAAAGCTTTCCTATCGAGACCCTATTAATGGTGAGATATCTTTCCCATAAATGCAACCTTCGAGGGTGTTGCCCCCCCAGTATTCGAGGTTGATTGAAAAGAAGCCTTGAATATTTGTTGATCGTTCCTCGGGTAGCATATAAGTGTTTCCCCGTTAAAATCCTTGCTGGTAAAACCCATTTGGGACAAAATCCGAGCTAAGGAAAAAAGAGTGCAACGCATGCTTTGCGACCTACGGCTTTTGTGCAGCAATGGGTATTCTCAAGATCACGGCCCTTTGAGAGCTTCCATCATGTTGAGCCTGTAAATCCTTTATCAACGACTCCGACATCTTGCTATACGCGACCATGACCTCTCCGAGAGCCTTGACCTGGTACCACGAAGGCCGAGAAACCCAACTGCGCCAACTTCGAGGGAACGCTTCCCTAGGTTCTTCTTCGTGTCATATTGCCCCAATATGTTGATTATTTCCTGCAAATGAATTAATGTTGTCCTTTGTGCACAGGGACTTATCCGGTCATATGATCAATATAAGCTTTAATTGTTTTACCTGTTTATCCTTCGAGCGAAATCCCTGTCATATTTAAATGGGGCGAAGCAATGCGATCTATATTATCAACACGAAACTAAATGAATATTTTCCTGAGAATGGGGATTAATCACTCTCCCAGGTGTACCTTTCTTTTCAGCGGTAGGCTTGGCAGCATCGGGCTTTTCGGGAACAATGAGGGTTCGAGGATCTAGAGAATTCCTTTCTTCGCCTCTGATTACCTGCTTCCGTCGAGGCTCGGAGTTGTTACTACTACTTAGCCACCTGCTTACCTTTGGAGGTCGATGTCTCCAAGGTCAAGGCTTTCAGTATCAGCACCACTTCCTCGATTACGAACATCTCTTTTGCACCATGATGTTCTCCATGGACTGTTTTCACTCCTTCCTCTGTCGGGACATTTATCATCTGTTGGAAAGTCGAAGGCACTACCCTCATATTGTGTATCCACGGCCTCCCGAGGAGTGCGTTATTCCTTATGTCACCTTCGATGACATGGAACCTAATGTCTTGTATGGTCCCGGCTACGTTTATAGGCAAGACAACTTCTCTCTTCATTGTTTCACTTGCCATGTTAAATCCATTCAGCACCCGTGATGTAGGTACAATCTATTCTTGTAGACCAAGTTGTTTCACGACCCTCGATCTGATTATGTTCGCCGAGCTACCTGGATCCACTAAAACATATTTCACCTGAATTTATTCAAATGGATAGAGATTAACAGGGCGTCGTTGTGAAGCTGGGATACGTCTTCTGCTTCCTCGTCGCAGAATGATAGAGCATCCTCAAGCACATAGCTCCGAGTCAGTTTCTCCTTTGTGATGGATACTTTAGTATATTTGAATGTAGGCTCTTGCGGGACGTCGGCTCCACCGATGATCATGTGAATGACAAGCAGAGGTTTTTCGGGTTCATTTTTCCTGTTTGCATCATTTTCTCGGAAATGGGGTTTGGCTCGATCACTGATGAATTCACGAATGTTTCCTTCATTAAATAGTAAATCTACCTCCACTTTAAGTTGCCTGGAATCCTTGGTCTTATGCTCGTGGGTATCATGGTACTTACACATTACGTCGGGGTTTCTCTGAGAAGGATCTATTTGTATGGGCTTAGGCCATCTAGTATCTTTAATTTTGCCAATAGCTGAGATGATATTTGAGGCGCCGACACTGAAGTTGTATTTAGATAACTTGGGATCCTTTACTGGTCCCGAGCGCCTATCAAACTCGATTTTGCCCATGAATCCCCTGGATCTTTGGCCTCGATCTATTCTTCGATCATTCTCGGGTGCATTACGCCTTGAAATGTTCCTTCTGTCTTCGGTGTACGGTTGATATCTTTCCTTGTTAAATCTTAATCCCCAGTCTGTGCCCCTCGAGGGCTTGGCTGCGAACCTATTTGGGTGAACTGAGCCAGAGGGGGCTCCTAACTGGTCATCCTCGACCCTAATTTTTGGCTGGTATCGGTTGTGCACATCCTACCATGTCACAGCTGGGTACTCGATCAAGTTCTTCTTTAGCTAACGAGATGCTATCGAGCTTCTTTCATTCAAACCTAGCATAAAGGCCTGAACAATCCATTCATCGGAGACTGGGGGTAATTCCATCCTTTCCATTTTAAACTGGGACACGAACTCCCTGAGCATTTTGTCGTCCCTTTGTTTTATCTTGAAGACGTTCAATTTCTTGTGGCCACCTTTATGGACCCAACGTGTGCTTTTATGAAGGCATCTACTAACATAGCAAATGAATCAATAGAGTTAAGAGCTAAGTTGTGATACCAGATCATAACTCCTTGTGACAGTGTTTCTCCAAACTTTTTTAACAATACTGACTTGATTTCGTCATCATTCAAGTCACTTCATTTAATTTCACAAGTGTAAGAAGTAATATGTTCATTAGGGTTAGTTGTTCCATTGTGCTTCAGTATATCAGGCATATGGAACTTTTTGGGAATGGGCATGGAAACTATATTCGAGGGGAAAGGTTTTTGTATGAATTTTTTAGCATCAAGGCCCTTTAAAACTGGAGGTGCTCCTAGTATCTGGTCTACCCGGGAGTTGTAAGTTTCGACCTTTTTATCGTTGTCTTATATTTTCTTTTCTCTTGACTCGATCTTTTTAGTCAGTTCTTCGAGCATTTTCATGATCGTGGGGTCAGTCCCGAGCCGCTTTCATTGGGCCTTTCAAGCACTGGTTCGTGCTGTGTGTTTACTGGTTCGGTGGTGTAAGGAGTTCTGTTCTGACTTTGGAGCTGAGATATGGCAACTTGTTGAGCTTGCAGCATCTCGAATATCACCTAGAGGTTGACGCCTCCTTCTTTCCGTCCTAGTGTTTCCTAGCCTCCAGCCTAGGCTTCCTTGTGTCCATTCCTTATGGGGTCTATGCCTGCTTCCGTGTTTAGAGCGTTGTGGGAACTGATATCAACTGGCTCCATGTTAGGCTCTCCCTCCGGGTTTATAGGTGGTACACCGAGCCCTATGCCGCTGCTTTCTCCAAGTCCCTCACTGTCATGAGCAGGTGCATTTTGTGTGCTAGACATATTTTAGCCTCAAATCAAAAAAATTTGAAGGGAAAAAGTGTGAAGAATAATGTGTGTTACCAGAACACTAGCACTAAAATAATCACTATTATCTTTAGCCTCACGGTGGGCACAAAACTGTTTACCTTGAAATATGTGAGTAACAATTAAAGATAATTTGTGTTTTTAAAGATACTTGATATATTCTAATATTAGTGATTATACAAGTAATATTGAGGTCAAGCAAGAAGAAATAATGAACCAAATCAATGTTGCCGAGACAGTAGGGGCCTCAAGCTCGTCTATCCAGGGACCTCGAGGTCATCTAAGACCAATAAAGTATGAACAATACAGTAAAGGCAATAAAGCTGAAGAATAATTACTGAGCACGTTAAACAAGAGAAGAATAAGAATGTTCTATTTCTGTAAATGATTCGATGCCTTACAAAAATGATTGGGGTCCCCTTTATATAGGAGGAGAAAATCCCAATATAGTACATTGCTCATAAAAGTAAAGAATTCTATTGGTACAGGTGTATAAAGGCCTAGTACGGACCTGTACCATTTCGTACAACCCTTATCCTATAATTAATGCCCAGGTCCATGTGTCCTTGAGAAATTCCCGCTCTTTCTTAATTGAATTCGAGATAATGCTGTCCTCGGTGCAGTCCACACTAGGCATTCGATCAAATTCCTCAAGGTAGTTATCCCTCAGCCGGATACGACACCCACTTCAAATCTCCTGGACTCGAGCCCACAGCCCGATTAGGACCTCAAAATCATGCTCTTCGATTTTGACCGCATACACAGAGAGAAAGAAACATGCTCAGATTCCAGAATGGTATATTACAAGAGAGCAAAAGGTGCAGATAAATGGATTTGCATTTACATGCATATCACAACAGTTTCCCTAATGGAAGTAGGCTATTATAGCAATAAACTCTTTTCCTTAGTTCTTTTTTTGAATGTTTCTGAGGTATAGTTCTTCAGGTTGTTTGTAACCTGATATACAGTTATTTTTCGAGGTTGTTGTATGGGTCGAAATCTGACCGTACGACGATCGGCACAAAAAGAAATGGCGAGGGGTCGATTAAGTCGTGGTTGTATCAATAAGGCACCATAACAACGGCATCTCGGCTACGACCGAGGTTGAACCATCAGAAAGCCCCTATGGCGAAGTATGTGTCGTGGAATTTAGGGGGAACGACCTAAAGTACAATCGGCTGGTTAGGGTAATCTGGCTAAGGATCGTTAGATAAAGGGGAATACTTAATATATATATATATATATATACATATTATATATATATATATAATATATATATTATATATATATATTATATATATATAATATAGATAAGAATGAGAGAAGGTTTCTTGGTAAAGAGAAGAGAAGGATTAGAAATTGGCTTCTAATCTTTGTAATCATCATTACGGAAAGAATAAAGATAGAACTCGTAGTTGTTAATAACATTCCTTCTCTTTCTTCTTTATTCTCACATTGCAGAACAATAACATCAAGAATATAAGCCTGTCGTCTACATTTGATGCCCTTTTTTAATCTTAAAGAATTTGTGAGCTTAATTATTTCCTATTGTATTGCTCATATTCTTTGATCTAGAGGTAATTATCTTTTTCTAGGATTATCCTCTATTTTCTTATTTAACTAGTTTAACAAAAAGTTTAGCATTTTATTGTTAACACATTTTGGCGCCATTTGTGGGGATTTTCTAGCCAAAATCTTAGTTCCCTCTAGATCTAAAGCCAGCCAAAGTTTCACTTCCCAGTTGTCATAGCCTCACCATCTCAGTATAAACACCAACTTGAAAAAGTGGTAGAGAGGCTTTTGAAATAACCAAACCAATCAGGGTCAGATCTTTGCATGAAATCGAAATTATGCCTGATTATAAAAATTTCACGTCTCGCTGTAGCGATGAGTTTGGTACGTCGTACGAGTACTCAAAGTGGGATTACGGCCACTACGCACTTAGCACGTCCACAATCCTATTTGCTATATTAGCATTATATATCGATCTATACTTCCACCTCTTAGGGAAGGACGATAGCCTACTATGTGATTCTTTGAAATAACCGGCTTATCCTGCCTTATTTTTGTACCCATATGCACAATGTGTAAATTATGTACGGAGTATATCTTATGTTTCCCTTATTTTTGTGCACATCGAACCGGGACTCGAGCTCGAGACCCCAACGGGCAAGGTATGTTCAACCCATAAAAAGTTTAGATGCGACTAACGGCGAAGCCAAACACGAGGCTACCGAATCTGAAACCGCCATTCGAGTCGGGATAAAACAAGTCGTCCTACAACGCCCTTATCCCCCCGCCGACTTATCAGGTCAAGGTAACAGAAAATTTCATTTGGGTTTAACTTGTCATTTTTCTATTTTATAGGAACTTGAGCATTCTCACAGGTGTACGAACAAGAAACAAATGCCGTCGAACATATCCGGAAAACGTTCCACACCATACCATCCTGTAGGCAGTGGTCGAGCAAGACCCTCCACACCCTACCATATTACAAATAACGGACAAACGACTCAGAACAAGTCGGCATTATTAAGAAAATCTCCATGACCTGGACTAAGCGTTGAGCCCATGGAACGTATAGCCTCTCTAACATAGGCAGAACATGAAGTTGAAATACTTGCACGTATATTCGCCATGGTAATTCTACGCCAATTCAGTCGACTAAATATTACGAATCACATCCGTACATCATTTGAATTAATCAAGTCCTATGGTGCCCAAAATCCCAAGTATTAAGTTCATCGCTCGTCCCGTCAACAGCCTCTCCAGGCCGAGCAATGAAGGGTATAGATAAATTGGGACTCCACCGACACACACACTATGCAACAATGCACAATATTCTCCAATGAAAGCAAGAGTAAATAAACTGGGACTCATCCCGTTGCACGCATAAAGGATACATCAACTATTAATATTCTCCAATAAAAACAAGGCCACATACGACATTCTTACTACGCCATTAAACCAGCACATCGCCAAGTGGAAGTATAACTTCAATCTTGCTCAAATTAACAAGTCAAAGTTCTACTCGTCGAACTCATAACGGGTCATAATTCGGTCTCACTCGAATTTACACCCCTATAGCCCCCGGCCATCACCAAGCGGAAGTCTAAATTTGATCTCGCTCGAATTAACAAGTCAAAGTTTGACCTCGTCGAACTCATAACGGGTCATAATTTGACATCACTCGAATTTACACGCCTATGGCCGCCGGCCATCGCCAAACGGAAGTCTAAATTCGATCTCGCTCGAATTAACAAGTCAAAGTTCGACCTCGTCGAACTCATAATGGGTCATAATTCGACCTCGCTCAAATTTACACCCCTATGGCCCCCCACCATTGCCAAACAGAAGTCTAAATTCGACTTCGCTCGATATACAAGTCAAAACTAATTTTGCCCAAGTTGGTGAGTTTGAGTTTGACCTCGCTCGAATTTACAAGTCAAAACTGACTTCGCCCAAATTGGCAAATCAGAAGTCAACCTCGCTCGAATTTATAAGTCAAAACTAACTTCACCCAAATTAGCAAATCGGAAGTCAACCTCGCTCGAATTTGCAACTCAAAAGTGACTTCATTCGAACTCACAAAATGAGATTCGATCTTGCTTGAATCAAGCGAACTAAAATTCGACCTCATTCGAATTCCAAATTAAAAATCAAGGACTCATCATGGGGAAATCCGAAGATCTTTTTTTTAAAAAAGAGAGAAAGAAAGTCAAAAGATATGTAACCAAAGGCAAAATGACTATTTTATTCAAAAGATGTACATGCGCAACTGCTACGCCTTACAAAAGGCCAAAAGCGGGCCCCTAAGAAAAAGATGAAAACAAACAACAAAAGAACAAAAAAAACCTAAGTACAAAAGCTGCAAAAAAATTTCACTTGGCATCATCTCCAGCGTCGTTCTCCCCATCATCGTCATCATCAGAAGGAAGCCCATCTTCAGTCTCAGCACCCTCACCGGCCTCCAGTGTCGCAGGGTCATAACCGTAGGCAAAACGAGCCTCGCGTGCCTTCGTCTGAGCATCTTCAAAAGCGGCCTCAGGAACGCTCCCCGCCTCCCACAAGCCCCTATATATATCTCTTTGGGCATCGGCATGAACCCATAGCTCATACAAGCGGCGGGGGACAGCAGCAAGGGCAAATTCTTGAGGGCGGGCCTGAGCCAACAGCTGCACCTTCTCAGCCTCGAGAGTCGTAACTCTATCTCCCAGGCTCGAAGCATCCCGATCAAGTTCACTAATCTGCTCCTCGAGTCGTGCCTCCCTCAGTGTGGCCATCGCCCTCTCGGCTTCCCACTCAAACCTAAGGACGCGGATAGTGTCTTCCAGCACCGCCGCCCTCGCCAAAGTCGGCACTCGAGCCCCATCGGCTTTCTCGAACTCGGCCACCTTCTTTTCTAGATCAGCCACTTTCTCCGTCCTTTCTACACTCGGGTTGGCAAGTCTGGTAGCATTTTACTCAAGCTCAGCTCGCAAAGACAACACCTTCACCTGAAGGTCTTCGCACTCCGCTGCAACCCCTTTGCCCACCTCGAGCTCCTTGTCTTTGGCACTGAGTAACTCCTCGAGCTCGCTGCATCTTCGGATAGACCACATCAGTTCCTCGTCTTTTTTCTCCAACTCCTCCCTAATCGATTGAGTATTACTGCCCGCCCTAATCTTCATATGCATCTCACGACACTTGTTGCGATACCGGCGATACTTCGCAGCCATTTTCAGTCCCAGACCTACGAGCACTCTTGATCTCCAGCATGAAAGTCTAAAAAAAAGAGAGAGGAGGAATTAGTGAAAGAAAAATAGCACAAAACAAAGAAAATGGGGAAAGGAAACTCACCCTCTAGGCCATCCCGGCCACACCACGTGACAAAGCTGAATCATTGATCTCCCGAAGAGACTCACTTTCGGCGGCGGAACACAAAAGGTTAAATTGAGGCACCAACTCCACCGTGTCCTCCAACAGGTTAAAATCCGATGGAATCTCGAGCACATGAGAAGGACCTTCCTCCCTCACATCGACCCCGGTAAAGCCTTCTTCGAACATCCTCATGTCCTCAGGATCAATGTCGGAATCAGATTCATAATCATCTACCACGACGCCCTTCAACATCTCATTAGCCGAATAGGGGCGTGACCCTGCCGAGGTGATGATGGACCGCTCGAAACAATTGCAGCGGTCCCCGAACTCTGTCCCCCCGGCTACGGTGGTCTTTTCCACGACCAAAATAGGTGTCACCTCCGTACCCAGGGAGGTGACACCGCCAGCTTCAAATACCGCCAAAGTAGGGTCGCCCCTTGAGGACATCTCAACCAAAATTGCCCCTCTGATGACCTCCACCTTTTTGACAGTGCCTCTTCACCACTGTTGCGATAAGGTTCGTCCTTTGAACGGACTTTGAAAATTGGAGTGTCTAACCGGGAAGCAACCTCCAAACAAACAGCTCCAGTCATGGACATGGTCTGCCGAGCAACCAAACTTTGGGTGACCTCATCCGCAGTTGCCCTGGGAACGGGCCGGACAGAGGAAGCTGGGTAGCGGAAAGCAAGCGCAAGATCCCTCACCCTTCTCACTCCTCTCCGACCTGCCAATGAGAAGAGATTTGACCAAACAAAGATAAGGTAAAAGAAACTATGGAGCAAATAACAAAGCAACAGACCACAACGAGCCGACTCACCAACAAGAGGCTTGCGCCCAAACTTCTCATGAAAAGACGCCCATTCACGAATCCCCATCGTATTGGGGAGAATCGCACTCACCCACTCGCAAAAATTGACAGCTAGCGGAGGAGGTACTCTCTCGGCTACGAAAACAAAAACAAACCCTCAACGAGGTCATTAAAGGGAGACGACCGAAAAACATCTTCAAAAAGCTGCATAAATTAAAAAGAAAAGAAGACATACGAGCGAAATTCCACGTATCATGAAACCCCGCTGGGTTCGACACCACGCGCTCTGTTTGGACGTAGAAGAAGTTCTCCCAAAAACGGCAATTTGCCTTATCATCCATCTTCACCACCAAACCCCTGTCTCCTTGGTGACGCATGTGAATCATCATACCCCTAAGAAAATGGTAGGCGAAGAGGTGAAGCATGTGTTGTAGAGAAATTCCTCGGTCGGCCAGCTCCGCGTACTTGATGAGCATAAGGAAAAGCTTGTACACGTACGAAGAGAGTTGAGCTGGACACACCTTATAGAAGTGGCAGAAATCCACCACCAAGGAAGGAAGGGGGAAGCGTGTATCCGATGACAAAGGAATACGCATAAAACACGTAGTAGCCCAGACGATGTATATGCACTATGTCCTGATCCGCTGGAACCAGGTCAATGTGATCAGGGATCCCCCATTTGGCTTTGAACGCCATGAGCATCACTGCATCCATCGTAGAAGAAATGAGTTCCGGCTCATCCCCAGAAGGGCTATTGAAGTCAATACTTACCTTCCCTGGGCGGGGAACCACCTCATTTACCGTCGGAAAACCCTCGTCCTCCGCCATTTACACTCCCTCTTCGAGTAGGGGTATGTCATTTTCCGACACTGGAGCATCAACGGCTCTATCAGGGTTGGAGGATACACTAGCTATCTCGTCTTTGATTGTGAGAATCAGGGATAGTAAAGGAAAAAAGTAAAGGCCACAAGAATTCTTAATAGAGAGGGAAATGTGAGAAACTGAGGAAGAAGAAGAAAAGTTGTGAAAATTTTTCTTGAGCGATTGGGAAAGCACAACATTAAAATGAAAGATTTCCCTATTTATAGGGGTATAAGTACCCTGAGCGGGAAAGCCAAACACCGCCATTTTGAAAACGGAAAAGGCACGGGAAACAACGCAATACATAGAAAACATGCTCCATAATGATACATGATGAGCTTTAATGACATTCTGAACTGACGTGATGGTCTAATGCAACTCCCAAAATATCACTTCGCTACCTCGCCATGAGGTACTCGCCCATTGCCCAAGGTGCTTAGATTTCTCATGTTTTATTATTGACAAAGTCCGCCCACCGAACTCGCCCAAAGACGACCTTAATAGGCGGAGGGACTAACTGTATGAGTCGAAATCTGACCATACGAGAATCGACGCAAAAAGGAATGCGAGGAGTCGATTAAGCCATGGTTGTATCCATAAGGCACCATAACGGCGGGTATCTCGGCCATGACCGAGGTCGAACCATCAGAAGGCATGTACGGAGTAGTACATGTCGTGGCATTTAGAGGGGACGACCTAAAGTACAATCGGCAGGTTAGGGTACTCTGGCTAATGACCGTTGGATAAAGGGGAATACTTACTATATATATTCTAGGTAAGAGAACAAGGGGGGGGGGGGACTTTTGGGGCTTCTTCTAAAAGTGAGAAAAGAACGAGAGAAGGTTTCTCAGTAAAAACAAGAGAAGGTTTAGAACTTGGCTTCTAACCTTTGTAATCATCATTACGGAATGAATAAAGACAGATCTCGTAGCTATCAATGGCATTCCTTCTTTTTCTTCTTTATTCTCACATTGCGGAATAGTAACGTCAAGAATGTAAGTCTGTCGTCTACATTTGATGCCCTTTTTTAATCTTAAAGAATTTGTGAGCTTAATTATATCCTATTGTATTGCTCAATATTCTTTGATCTGGAGGTAATTATCTTTGGCTAGGATTATCCTCTATTTTCTTATTTAATTAGTTTACAAAAACGTTTAACACTTTTTTGGTAACACAGTTGTAAATAGTCAGTATCTGCTTATTTTGTAACGAATGCTTTATTGTTATTAATTATCTATTAAACCAACCAAAAAAAATTCTAGCAAGGTAACCATTTGGAGCTGATACAATGATACAGATCATAAAGCTAGTGGCAATGTCGTATCTTACTGTTTTTTTTTTTCAGTGCAGGATCTATTTCTTATTTTTCCTATGATCTATGTAGTGAAACTAATATTGTCTCCTTTTGTTTTTTTTATTCTCTTGAGCCGAGGGTCTTTCGGAAATAACATTTCTACTCCTTCGGGTAGGGGTAAGGTCTGCGTACACACTACCCTCCCTAGACCCTACTAGTGAGATTTTAGTGGATTGTTGGTGTTGTTGTTGTCTTCTTTGTTGCATAGATGGATTTAGGATTTGAATTTTATTTATTTCAAGTTGAAATTCTACTAAAATTCATTTATTTACTGGGTTCGAGATCAATTGTTTGTATTTGGCACATTTATATGGTTTAAGACAAAATGACCGAATCTGGATGAATCAATATAATTAATAATCTGCATCCGACCCGGCTTTGTTGGGCAGCAAGCTTAATGATAATTAATTAACGAGGAAAAGAGGCAGCTATTTAAGTATCCATACGGAATTGCAAACTGGCATTAGCAGAGTACGTTATAAAGTTGATGGGACTGAAAGCAATATGTTCATGAAGGAAGTAAAACCACGAAAAACTAATTATACACGTATATTCAAAGGGTTAATTTCATATGAAGAAACTTCTTTGTTGATTGAACATTAAGAATCACGCTTATTCAACGGGTTAGCAAAGTTTTTCTAGATTACATCCTTTAGCTATAAATACATCCCTTAAGATATATCCATAATATCTCACAGGAGCCTTTTCTTGAATGATTCTTCCTTTTTTACTAAACTCATTGAAATTCCAATGTCGTCCTCCAGCTACCTGCATCTCTTTCAGTTGTGTTTCTTTCTCGTCATATCAACTTGTGTAGCTCAAACCACTTTTCATCCCAAGACTTTATTCCTTGCAGTTAAGAAAGACCCTTCCACTCTACAATACATCACTAAAGTTCACCAAAGAACACCTCTTGTCCCCCTTAAACTAGCCGTCCATCTTGGTGGCGAAAGCCTATGGGTGGATTGTGAACAAGGCTACAAAAGCTATACATACAAGCCAGCTCGTTGCAATTCAAGGCAATGTAATCTAGCTAGGTCAACCGCATGCGGAGATTGTTTCGAAAATAGTACACGACCAGGTTGCAACAACGCCGCATGCTATAACCTTGTTGGAAATCCATCTATGGATGCTATGTCCACTAACGGTGAAATTGCCGAGGATGTTTTGTCGATCCAATCCATTAGTGGATCCATTCCAGGCCCTGTTGCAACAGTGTCAAGGTTTATCTTCAGCTGTTCGACTACCAATTTAACCCAAAATCTTGGTAAAGATGTGAAGGGAATGGTTGGTTTCGGGCAGCAGAGTCCGGTATCATTTGCTACTCAATTTGCATCAGCTTTTAGATTCAGCAGAAAGTTTGCCATTTGCTTGAGTTCATCAACTGAACGAAATGGTGTAATTTTCATTGGACATAGCCCTTATTATTTCAGCCTTGCCTTTGACGCATCACAAGATCTTATCTATACACCTATCATTACCCTCCCACATTATATTGCCATTACCTACCCACATTATACACGCATCAATCGGGCCTCATCAGAGTATTATATTCAAGTTTCATCCATTAGAATTAATGGAAAAACTTTGCACCTAAATAAAACATTGCTCTCGTTGGATGAAAATAATGAAGAGGGAGGGACGAAAATCAGGACTGCCGTTCCTTACACTGTATTTGAGGGTTCTGTTTATAGTGCTGTAAGTAAAGCTTTCGTTAACGAGTTGCCAGAAGAGGTGAAAACAGTCTCCCCAGTGCAACCCTTTAAAACTTGTTTTGACTCGACGTATATTGGTATGTCACGGTTAGGTTACAATGCTCCAGAAATTAATCTCGTCTTGCACAAGCCAAATGTGTATTGGACAATTACTGGAGCGAATTCGTTGGTAAAAGTTACCGAGAAAGTCATATGCCTAGCCTTTGTTGAACGAGACCAAGCATTGGGACAAGCAATTGTCATAGGTGGATATCAAATGCAGGACAACCTCGTGGAATTTGATCTTTCTAGAGGAAGAATTGGTTTCAGTGATTCTCTCTTTTTCCGTCAAACTATGTGCTCAAATCACAATTATGCTTAGAAAATCGACATTTGCGCTCGTTGACTTAATGGTGGAACAGACTTACTGACTAAGGAAAGAGGTCATTTTATCTTTCTTAATTATTCAATAATCTTCATACGTACTTTGATGATCTTATCCATCACGATTTCTTGCAAGATGAATGAAGTTGCTTTTTCAATAAGGTAATATTATCATATAGCTGTGTGTCATGTGAAGTAGATTAACATCTCCGCATTCTTGTCAAAAAAAATTGTATCCAAGTTAATTATTACAACTAAAAAGGAGCAACTTCTCAATATGATAATGCAATGAAGTACAATGTTCTTCGATGCAGCCAATTATGGGTTTTTTTTTTTTTTTTTTTTTTTTTTGCATTTTGATAGCATTTCTAATTTTATATAACGTCTAATTTTATATCGTTATAATCAAAATTCAGATCTGAGCTCTTGTCATCAAGCTTCATATCTCGATCGCATGCCTGTGATGGAGTGCTTTACTATATATGTTAGCAGGAGACTTGCTTCTGGAAATTAAGCTCTTCCTAATGACCACCACAACCCCCGTCTCTATTATGGCACTGTTATTTTAGAGTTCACTCAGACACAACAAGGGGGATTGAATTATTATTGCGGTCAAACGCACATGCAAGTATACACGGTCGTTAAGTAATAAAGTGACTAGAAGTCGGATGACGAACCCACTAGATTGTTATTAACTACTCCCTCCGTTTCAGTTTATTTGAACCTATTTCCTTTTTTGTTTGTTCCAAAAAGAATGATCTCTTTCTAAATTTATAAATAATTTAGCTTAAATTTCCAATTCTACCATTAATGAGAAGCTTTTATAACTACACAAATACTCTGGACCCCTTTTTGACTTGTTTAGGACCATAAATTCTAAAAGTCTTCAGTTTTCTTAAACTTCGTGTCAAGTCAAACAAGTTCACATAAATTGGAACGGAGGGAGTATTAACTACACTAGACTATCCTAATTATCTAAACTAGGATTAAAGGCAAAAGTATTTGAATATAAACTAACTAAAATAAAGTAAAAATAAATCGTGAACTTTGAATAAAAGAAAAGCATATTTTTATGTTATCAATGCGATGAAAACGATCTAGGGTCATGAGAACAATCCTATTGTATTCTTCAATTAAATTGAATAATTAATTTATCTGTTTTATTGGTTGACGAGGTAAATATAGCTCATAAGAATCTATCGAGTTCTTATTCGCATACTCAAGCTAATCTAACGCCTATATATCTATAGAGTTAAAATCACTAAGAATACATTCATAATTCCTGTATAATAGCTAAGAAGGGAAATTAACATATGTCTATCCTAATCGCGAATCTATTTCCTGATGCTCGGATTTAAGAACTTTCCCTACTCAATCCTATGTGCAATCTAGAATTTTCGTTTTCGAGTTCAATTCTACATTCGTAGATAGTATACAATTGGTGATTAATCAATCAATCAAATAATTAAGCGTAGTATTGAATAAATAAACCAATACAATAAATCAAAAAATTAAATTAATATTTAAATAACAATATTCATGAAAGAACCATAATTCTAGAACGTAAAGTTTAGCTCCACATAGATATGGTAGCCAAACAATCAATCATCCAAAGAAATATAATGTTTCTGTAACGACCCCGACCAGTCGCTTTGAGATTTAGCGTTCCATTCAATTGTGTGAGACTTTGTGTAGCTTTATATGATGTATCATGAATTGTGTGTATGGTCGGTATTGGTTTTCGAGTGGATCGGGATTGATTTGGAAGAATGACTCTCAATTTGGAAGCTTTAAGTTGGAAGAGTTGACCAAGGTTTTACTTATGGTAAACGGACTCAGAATTATATTTTGATTGTTTCGATAGGTTCATATGATGATTTTGGATTAGTACGTATGTTCGTATTTGGTTTGAAGGTTCCTAGAAGAATTCGATACTATTTGATGAAAGTTGGCAATTTGAAGAACTTAAGAGTTCATAAGTATGGCCCGGAGTTGACTTTGATGTTATTAGATTCCAATTGGTGTTCCGAAATTTTGGATAGGTCTACATAATTGAATTAAACTTGCGTGAAAACTTTGGAAGTAATTCGAAGTGTGTAAGTGTGATTCGGATATTCTTTTGAAGGAATAAAAAATTAACAACTTAAGAGAAATTCTATTCGGTTTGAGCCTCGATTCTTTGTTGTAATGTTCTCGTGGGTGTTTTGATCTTTTTGATAAGTTTGTATATTATATTCGTACTTGTTGGTATGATTGGATGGGGTCACAGGGGGCTCGGGTATATTTTGGATCATTGGTTGAGAGACTAGTTAAGTTAAGGATTTAGAGTTTGACCACGGTCAATATCGGGACAAAACGACCTCTTTTCAGTATTTTAAGTGTGCGAACAGGTTTGTAGCGTGTTTTATGATTGAAATATATATAGTGATATGACGAAATTTTCCACACTTATAACACTTATGTATGTGTATGTATGTATGTATGTATGTATGTATATATATATATATATATATATATATGCACACACATATATACATATATATAGACATATATACACACACATATATATATATGTATGTATATATACATGGGGTTTGTGTTCTGGTGGTTCTGAATGAATTTTGGATGCTAAAACGAAGATTTTGTGATTGCTAATTTTTCTGGTGTAACAATTCCGAAAATATCGATTATGTCCCTGACACCCTCGTTTTAAGGCCAAATTGAGAGATTTAAAAGGCTATCTGGGGTGTAATCTCGCAAGGATTATTTTGAGCTTATCAGATGTGAGTTTTGGGATCATCTAGGATCTCGTTTGAGTTGGTCCAGCTACTCTTTTTTTTTACTTGTTTCGGAATTTAGTCACTTTTTCCCACAATATTTTGGAGCTCGGGAAGAGGCAATTTTTTAGGGAGTTTTTGTCTATATTCATTTACCTAATTCAAATTTATGATTATAACATGAATCTATCATTTATTTTGGCACTAAATAGAGGAATCTTAAAGAAGGAAAGAGGATTTTGGCTTGAAATATAAGAAAACGCATTTTGAGAGTTTAGTCAAAACTTTCTAAAGTGAATAAATAGGTTTTGAATACCGATTCATAGTAGGATTTGGATGAAACTTGTATGGTTAGACTCTTATTCGAATGTGTTGCTGGAATTTGTGAATTTTGTCAGGTTTCGGTGTGCGGGCTCGGGGTTGACTTTTTGGTTGATTGTGAGTATTTGATTAAAGATTCAACCTTTATTGTTTGGGTTTGATTCCTATGATATTGTTTAATGTTTTGAGTTATTTTTGGCTAGATTCGAGCTATTCAGAGGTCGATTCACGCGCGAAGGTAATTTTAGAGTAATGATTTGGCTTGTTTGAGGTAAGTGTCTTTCCTAGATTTGGTTGAGGAATTTTTTTCTACTAATTGATATTGTTTTCTACATGCGAGTGATGTATATATGAGGTGACAAGCGTATATACATGTGCCCTATGTATTCATGCTCGAGGTAGTCCTATCTCACTTTATGCCTTATTTGATTGTATGTTCTACTTAATTCTATGTAATTGACTACATGAGCACAATAGACCATACTGAAAAATCTTGAGGCTATTGGTACCTTATTTTAAATAGGATGAGCAACTCTTAAGACTTTTTCTATACTTTCCTCGAAGGTAAATATATGTACATTGCAAACACACACATCCGTACTTGTTCTTATGTTCGACCTTGATTGGGATGTGTGCAGTTTGTGACACATATGTGATACTTTATAAGAATATTTAAACTTGGTTGCTATAATGGAATTTGCCGTTGTAACGACCCGACCGGTCATTTTGAGCTCTAGCACGTCGTTCAGCAGTTTGAGGCCAATAGCAGCTTCACTTCATGTATTATGACTTGTACGTGTGGTCGAAATTGAATTTCGGGAAGTTCAGAGTCGATCTGGAAAGAGAATTCTCATTTCGGAAGCTTTAAGTTGATAGAAGTGACTAAGATTGGATTTTTGAGTTAACGGCCTCGGAATCTGGATTCGAAGGTTCTAGCAGGTTCATATGATGATTTTGGACTTAGGCGTATGTCCAGATCGGGTTTTGGAGGAACCGGGGATGTTTCAGCGCCTATAGTGGAAGTTAGCATTTTTGGAAGAATTTCATAAGTTTGGGTTGAAGTGCATTTCAGTGTTATCGATGTCTGTTTGGGATTCCGAGTCTAGGAATATATCCATATGGTGATTTTGGTATTGGGAGTGCGAACGGAAGTGAATTCGGAGGTCTGTAGGTCGTTTTGGAGTCATTTGGCCAAAGATAGAAATTTGAAGGTTTTTGAGAAGTTTGACCGGAAGTTGACTTTTTGACATCGGGGTCGAATTTCGATTTTGGAAGTTGGAGAAGGTCCGTAATGTCAAATACGACTTGTGTGCAAAATTTGAGGACAATCGAACGTGATTTGATAGGTTTCGGAATCACATGTTAAAGTTTAAAATTCTAAAGTTCATTAAGCTTGGATTGGAGGGCGATTTATGGTTTTAAGCATTATTTGATGTGATTTGAGGCCTCGAGCAGGTCCGCGTTATGTTATTGGACTGGTAGGTATGATTGGACAGGGTCTTGGGTGCCTCGGGTGGACTCCGGGTGGTTAACGGATTGAATTGGAGTTGGGAGGAAGAGCTGAAGCCTGCTGTCATCTGGTGTAACCACACCTGCGAGGTCTTGGCCGCAGGTGCGGAGCCACAGAAGCGGCCAAAGGGGCGCAGATGCGGTCTTGTTGCCGCAGAAGCGGGACCGCACCTGCGGAAGGAGCAGCGTAGAAGCGGAAGGAGAGGGCCTGGGGAAGGACCACAGATGCAGTAGTGGGGCCGCACCTGCGGAACCGAAGAAGCGGTCAAGTGACCGCAGGTGCGGAAAAGTTGGAGGCAGTGAGTTGTTTTAAAGATGGGGGTTTGGCCCATTCTCTTCCATTTTACTCTTGTTTGGGCGATTTTTGGAGAGCTTCAAGAGAGGGATATCATCATCAAACATGAGGTAAGTTAATTCCACCCCTTGTGACTTAAATATATGATATTATTACGAATTTGAGCATGAAAATTGGTAGAAATTTGGGATTTTGGAGGAAAGACCTAGAATTTGTATTTTTGGATTTTGACCACGATTTTGGGCATGAAATTGAGAGCCAATTATATATTTGAGTTCGGGAGGTTGTGGGTAAACTTTATCTTCGAAAATTTTTGGAATTCAAGCACGTGGACCCGAGGGAAATTTTGTCAACTTTTCGAGGGGAGTTGGTATTTTATATAAATTGAATTGGTATGAGTATTAGAATATATTTTCATTGGTTTGTTGTTATTTGGTTAGTTTTGGAGCATTGGGGCATCGATTTGAGTCGTCAAAAGGGCTTGAAAGCCGGGTTTGGAACTTTGGAGCGAGGTGAGTCTCCTTCCTAACTTTGTAAGAGGGAATTGTCCCCATAAGTGAAATAATTGGTTATGTGCGTCTATTTGTGGGGGCTACGTACGCACGAGGTGTCGAGAGTCCGTGCGTAGCTACTATTATGCTTAGGTCTTGGTAGTCTAGGACCCAAAAACATGCTTTACTTGCAATATTTGAAACCTTTTTGTCAATTTAAAATATTTAAAACATATTGAACGTGCAAATGAATTTCTAAAAGACTAGACATCACTTTCTTGATTTTTAAAGTGATAAATTGCCTTTTCTTGGATAATTGCTCCTTGATGAATCCTTGATTGACTGTTTGAATGTGTTTATAAATAGCAGTGCACATTTGACCCTCTAGCAGTGCACAGTTTAAATATTGTTTGATCGGGACGTACGACCTCGGCATGATTTGCGCATGCTTGTAATGCTTTCTTGAGACTTACAAATTGATATTGCCTCCCTGGTCTGAGATAAATTAATAAACAATGGATTATGAATTTGAAAACTTCTAAATATGAAAAGGATTGTTTACCTGTTTTTTTTATTTACTTGAGTTTACTACAGTTTCTAATAAATCTATGATTATTCATCTTATTAATATATTATTATTGAAACATTAGTAAGTGCCGAAGTCGACCTCTCGTCTCTACTTCTTCGAGGTTGGACGGGATACTTACTGGGTACACGTTATTTTCGTACTCATACTACACTCGTTGTGCATTATGTTACACAGGTTCATGTGTGGCTAGTGGCTTAGTGGCATAGTGACATGGTTGATGCGGGGACTTAGGTGAGCTACATTTATCGAGACGACCCGCAACCCATAAAGTCTCCTTCAGAGTATTGTACTGTATTTTCATTTCTGTCCACTTTGTATTCCGGATAGTTACTGTATCTTATTTCATTCCATAATAAATGCTCATGCACTTGCGACACCGGGTTCTAGGATGATTATGGGGTATATTGTATTAACTTCTTAACATTTATATTTAATATGAAATGATTACCTTTTACTAGTAAAATTGAAGAAAAATCGTAGTTTTCAAAAGTTAATAAAACGAGAATTTAATTGAGTATATTGGTTGGCTTCCCTAACAGTGGTGTCCGGCGCCATCACAACCCTTAGTAGATTTTGGGTCGTGACAACATGGTATCAGAGCACTAGGTTCCCTTAGGTCTCATGAGTCATGAGCGAGTCTAGTAGAGTCTTGTGTATCGGTACGAAGACGTCTGTACTTATCTTCGAGAGGCTATAGGGCTGTTAGGAGCACTTCCCTTCTTAATTCCTCATCGTGCAGTTTGATTCCTTTGAGGCTTATGCCTTTATTTCCTTTCTATTTAATCTTATGCGACGTGAAGCGCTTGTTATCAATTGGGAATTGAGGAATTATAATGGTACTACATATGTGGTGCGAGATGTTTCTCCCTGCATAGTTGATGGGCTATTGTCGTCGCCTTGCGAAAAAATATCTTGTCATTTCAGCTCAGTAGTTGTACTTCTGAGAGCTTTGAGGCTATGCACAAGTTGCTTTGATGCTCATGAATGATTATCGTATAGTAGTGACATGATGGTAGGATGCATGCCCATGTGTCGGGGTACTGAATGACTTGAAAGGAGGTTTACTTAGTGCATGGTTCCGAGATTCATTATCTTATTTCCAGCGGAGGAAAAGCAATTGGTCTATAAATGTCCAGATTTGGGTAGAGGAAGTAACAAGACTTGGTATTTTCGAGAGTGGTGGAATTTTCATCTACGATGTGGTGTCGTCGTCCTCGATGAATATGTTAAGTTCGCTGGTGTTATGGTTTTCTTCAATTCGCCTTTGGGGCAGGATATTGTGAAATAATAATGGAGAGGCGACTGTCAAAGATCACGGTGTGTGGTGGTTCAGGATTGAATCGGTGTTTCTAATATTGATGTCTCAAAAAAGATGACATTCGGGGATATTTAAAGGTAGTGGCGATTTGTTGGTTCCAATGTTACAGAGAATGAGATTGAATCAAGACAACAACCGGGCAATAAAGGATGAGGAAGGACATGTGGGAAGTGTCAGGCGGTGGTTAAATTTCTAGAAGGCTAGGTATAAGAAGCGAAGGACGAGTAGTTGATTAAATGAGTGAGTTTCGCCAAAATAGGAGAGTGGCAGAGCAACACGTGGATTCAGTGGCAGAGCAATACGTGGATTTAGTGGTAGGATAACTACACCCTTCAGGAAAGTTGGAGTGATTTGGGAATTTTTAGTGGACGGTGATTGGGTCTACGAGCTTAATTTGAAATATTGGCTAGCATAACGATGGGAGATCCGATATGACGGAAAGTAGCTGCTTGATATGAAGAAGGATACAACATAACTTTGAATTTAAAGATATTGTTACACATTTAGTTAATGTCCACGATGAGTGAATGAACTTGTGCAGCTGGTGGATGAGCACAGGCTCAGAATGGATTATTGATGTCATAGTAATTGTACCCCGTGCTGCGACATTGGAAGATGTCTGTGCGTAGTCTCCAAATTTGGGGGATGTCTCCTATGAGAAGATCAGCGGTCGCGTGGTTGGCAAAGCTTCGGCGAAGGATTATATTAACTATCCGGTAAGAGGTCTAATGTGTGAATGTTGCTAGAGATTCAGAGTGTTCATAAAATGCTAAAGAAAGAATTTTGAGGAATCTGGAGGTTTAATTGCGCAGGGTCATGTCAATAAGAGATAAAGAATCTTGATGGGTTCCAAAGTTGTGTAATAGTGGCTTCAAGTTAAGTGGGAGAGTCCCACTACCTAGGGTTGGATTATCTCATTGCCTATTTGTGAGACTTCTAGATATCGACGTATTGATAGGTTACCGTGATTAAGGAAGGAGAACATCAGTAGTAATTTGAGCAAAGGAATTGAAGAATGATTTCTATAATTGGCATCATCGATTCGTGTTTGGGCATTGGGAAGACTCAGGAATTATGCTTCGCGTAGAAATGAGTTGCAAGGAAGGTGATTCAACCGGGTGATTCTTTGAGGGGGTGGTCATGTGCTAGCGGAGCCTTGAAGTTGATTATATTTGGGACCATGTCAGAGTGGTTGACTCTCAATAATAGTCCTAGTGAATTCAAAGGTCAAAAATACGGTGCCTAAGTGTTCAAGCCCGCAGTATGGTTAATAATCAAGCTTTTGTAGTAGCTTATGATAAGAGGCTCAGAATGTTTACTTTGAATTTGCAAAGGAATTATCAGAACGGGTGTATCAGTTGAAGATGCGAAAGTGCGTACATGGAGTGTATGAAATGATTCATAGGTTTGGAGACAGGGTGGTCTCGTGGGACGTGATCACTCAAGGTTGTTGATACCAAATTTTCACTATATATTTTCAATATGCAAAATAACTTCATGCATACATAAGCATGTCCAAGTGTTTTATTATTTTTCCCATAATTTTAAAGGTTTAAATTGATTTATTTTCTCCCTTTTTACCCATAAAATCCCCAATAATTATTTCCAAAATTATTATTTTAATAATTCATCTATTGTATTTCTATATTTATGCCAAAATATGGCTAAGGTAATTTTTATATATTTTTACAATTTTATTTAGTATTTTTAAAGCTAAATTGCACATAATTGCAATATTAGCCATTTTAAGGTTTAATTGTGTTTTTACGCATAAAATCGGATCTTGTATTTTTAAATATTTAATTATGTATTGTAAATAATTTTAGCATTTTTAAATTATTTTTTAGAAATTATCTACTATTCTTTTATAAATTAAAAAAGAAAAAGTGGCTATTTAACTTGTAGCCAAAATTGGCTTTCAAATCTAGCCCAAATCAAACCCCCAATTCTTTGTCCCAATTCCAATTAAACCGACCCTAACCCAATTTTTAACCCTTGCCAACCTGGATCCCCACCTACCCCGTTTGATCTTGACCGTTGATCATTCAGATCAACGGTTCCCTTTCCGCTTACCATTTTTAAACCCAAATGACCCCCTAACCTAATTCATTTCCTACCAACCCGCTGCCCTTGAATCCCCTTTCCCCTCCAATTCTCTCTGAAACCTAAGGCTAACCCTAGCGGCCGCCACCCAAACCAACCCTAATCTCTTTCGATCCTCACTCAATCCATGGACTCCCACGGTTGTTTGAGACGTATACCGGTCTCCTATGTCTCCTGGTTGCCTGTTTTCGTGATTTCATAGAAAGATCTCGAAGAGATCTAGTCCAGACCTTACTCAACTTCTATCCATGGTCTTTTTCCGGCCATCCATGGTTGTTCGAGTCAGATCCATGACTTTTCTGGCTAGATTGGTAACTTTTCGAAGTTTTCTCACTTTTTCTGGGTTCTCCGAAACCCTAACTTTAAAGACTTTCCGATTTTTTTTAAATCTGTCATAGATCTGTGTATGTTATGAACCTCTTGGTATTTTTCTCAAAGGTTTTTTACGATTTTTTCAAAGTGACTCTCCGTCTTCAAGATTAGGGTTTCCTCAACCTTTTTTTTAAAAGGTTTCTCTTGGATTTTCAGTGTTGTCTTATGATTTTAATATGTTTAAACGGTTTGTTTATGTTTTCTTCTACCTGGTTCATTGTGTTAAAAACCCTAAGTATCTTTGGTTTATCCGTGGTCTTGGAACTGTCCTTATTTATTTTATATGTATACCTGTTTTGATTTGGTTCATTATGGTTAGATCTTTTCGCTTTGTTTGTCTTGACTGATTCTGAGTTCTTACCGCTTTTAACTCAACTTTGTCAAAACCCTAATTTCTTAAAGATTTTCCTCGCTTGTTACTGTGGGTTTTTAAAGACTTCCTTTACTTATTTTCGTGTGTTGGTCTGATCTCCTTTACCTGTTGGTATGTGTTAGACTGGTTTCTTCATTTTTGGTTCTATGTGACTACTTGACTTTGTTGATTACCATGCTTCGAGTAGTCCTTAGCTTACCCATGTCACTCCTGTATGTTTGTGTTCATCTAGTTTGCTTCTTTTGTCAATATGTTTGACCCTGAATGTCTGATACGCCTATTCATTTTTTTCTATTTATATGTCGAAATGCAGAATCATGACTCCTTCTTGATTGATCTTGATTTCCTTAAGTTACTGTTTGATTGCAAGGTTTTCTTATAAACCCCTAATTTTACTCGTTTGTTTAAGTTGATTGATTCCCTTCCTTTATTTGCTGTGATGTTTCACCCCTGCTGAATCCTTTCCCCAAATCAAGTATATTCTGTACCTAGACTCAATTGTATACTCTATACTTTTGATATCCCTTATATGGTCAAAAATCAATCTTTCTCAAATTGATTTTTTTTCTTTAATTAACTCTGTTAGTATCCGTTTGAGATTTAATTCCTTGATTAAAGGGAAGTACTTGTATTAATTAGATTCTAATGGTGATTACTTCCATAATTGTGCAAAACCTTTACTTGTTACTTTATTTTCTACTCGTTTTCAAAGCTATAAATACTCTACCCTCTATTCTCTAAAGATACAAACAATTTAGTTCAGAACACACACTTGCACACTCAAACTCTCTCTTCTTTCTTTCTCTACTAATACTTTTGCTACTGCTTTGTCAAGCCGGCTGAAAGCAAAGGCTAGACTATGGAACTCTAATTGCTTTACCTTTTTCTGCACTTTGCTTCTTCAACTGGTATGTTCCTAGTTCAAATTTTGAAACTCAACTCTATGTGTTTCCTTGTTTGTCAATCCCTGTCTCCTGCACTAACATAATGGCTCATGCTGTTAAACTACATTTCGTGTTTACTACTTTACTCAGCATGCTTAAAATTCTGCCCTCCTTGGTTCAAATGTAATCAGAATGTTTACTTGTTCCTGTTTATATCCCTCAACTAGTATGTCTCCTAATCCACTCAATTAACTCTAGTTCATAACTAATTATGTGTCTCTGATTTGGGTCCTCTATGTCCCCAACCCCTACTCCCCTACCTGTAATTACTGAAGCTATACTACTCTCTGAACTTGTTCTGTGTGTGTTGTTGTTGCTCCTATCCCCTTTCCCCACCAAAAAACTATTTTCACTAATGCAACTCTTCTGCTGTTTTACAAACTTGTTTCAAACATGTTGTTTTCAAAACTGGTCTCCAACTCAACTCATTTGAGTCTATGTCAAGCACTCTCACATGCACTCTTAGACTACTAGGTTCTGCCCTTTTGTGTGAGCCATACCTTGGGACCCTAGAGCTCCCTCTAAACTTGGACGCATAAGAGTTGGCCCTTCCACATTACACTCACTCTGTTTGGTTATGCAATCTTGGTGTGAGCACTGCCCGGGATCCCTTGAGGTCCTTAGGGAACTCTGACGCTCCCAGATATGAGAAAGGCTATGGAACAATATGGGCATTTGAGGTGGTTTATTATATAACTCAGAGAGGAAGTCAGAATCAGGCTTCCTATAGTTGTAACTTCTTATTTGGCGTTTCTCATGTAATTCAATTACATGGTCTATAATAGTTTGTAAACAAGTATTGGGGTGGCTAGTGAAAAGGGATGGGGAAATATGCATGCTATAATTTGTTGAGGGTAGAAACCTATCATTCGGTTTATATTCCTAATTGTGCAATAAAAACCATGTTTAGGATTCATACATGCATTAGAAATCATGTTCTTAGGACTTATGTTTCTTGCTTCGGCACCTCATTCATTAATCCGTGCTTTATCTCTATCACTTAGAAATACTGCTCCTAGGACAAATAACAACATTGGCATAAGAAACTGTTACTCATGAAGTTGTATTTAAACAATTCTGCAACTCTTGTGTACATTTAAAAATCATGCCTTAGGGACTCTGTTTTTCAACAACCTTGCCATTTGCATGTGCATATTAGATATCATGTCCTAGGATCTTGTTTGCATTTTGTTTAAAACACCTAGTTAATTACCGATTCATGAAAAGGTAGTGGAGTAATAATTTTCACATTGTGATGTTTTTCTGAATAAAATTGGTAATAACCTCTGCAACTAGAACAATATGTTTTAGGTAAAAAAAAAAGCTCCAAACCGTCTTTTAATAATTCTAAATAACTACTGCATCTTGCTTTACGCCTAGGCAAGCCTTAGGTAATAACTTAAATAAAACTTGAACTGCCTTTGTTAAATTATCAACTGTTAAAATTAGTAAGGAAATCTGATTCAGACTTCTTTTCTGAGTCATGTAATAAATCTGGTTCTGATGTTATCACTTAAAAACCCTGCTTTTGGATTCTGAATTCAGACCTTAACTGTGTATAGGTCATGTTGTCTATGTGCATTATTTGTGGAGATATAACTGAGCCTTCTACTTGTTTCTGTGTTTTGACTCTTAAATGCAGTCCTGAGGGTCTGCCTAGAACCCCCTAATAGGATAGAAGCCCTAAATTCCTCCGGGACTGATAGGAAGGGACGGATAACAGCATGCAATAGAGGTCGAGACCAACCCTCGCTTTAATTACCTTCACGGGGTGGGAAAGGTAGATATGGATATGATGACCGGTGCGCTAATACCACATGTATCCCCTCTTTTGAGGAGTGTCATACCGAGTTTGCATTGATGTGATCCATATTACAAACAAATCTAGGACACCCCTTTATATTCATAAGCATATTTAGATTGTTACTCTTTTCAAAACTTTGCTTTCATTAATCATTTTCAAACACTTATGTGTTTAAATTTAAATTCCCTATTATTTGAGCCCTACTTGTTTATTTGTTAATTGCACAAATTCACAAAAAAATATCTGGCCAGGAACCACACTTGTGGATCCTGAGGGGTGCCTAACACCTTCCCCTTAGGATAATTTCAAGCTTTTACCCTATATCTGGTTATAAAACGTAGTTGTAGATGAACGTTAAAGGTGCCCTAACGCACCTTAAAATCGTTAGGCGACGACTTTTCAAAATTGCAAAACCCTTTTCCAAAAAGGAAAGAGTTCTCCCATACCTAAAATATTATGAACCCGATTTCCGTGGAAGGAAAAAGGGGGCGCGACAGCATGGCGACTCTGCTGGGGATATTTATGCTTTTACATGTTCATGCCATTGTTGTGAATTTGTACCCCTACCTATGTGCAATTACTTGTTTAATTTCTTTAAGCATTTAATTTCTTCTTCAAAAGCAAAACTGACATATCTTTCTTGTTTCCTTCCTTTACTGCTGCTTTAAATTATAAAACTGATGTATTTATCGCTTTCTTAACGTGCAAATACATGTCAACATTATTTTAATTATTGCATAATCATGTTCAACATCATACTCCACTCGTGACAAACAAATACTAAAGCAACGCTTGATGAGTGGTTGCGCTCTTCCTATATCATTACCCCCTAAATTTGGAAAGGTGTATTTGCGGTAAAACTAGTTGATCAGCGGTGCAGTCGACAGTTCTGTGCCTTCCCCCTTGAGTTGTCCGCTCAAGGGTACCAGTCTAAAACCCCATAGAAACCTTACTCTATTCAAATTGTGCATGCATCATGGTCAAACCTAGCCGGGTCAGTTATGTTGTCCACATAATGATCCTTTAAGATAGCCTTGTCCAAAAGTCTACTGGGTTTCCCTAGACCGAAATGGACTTCAACACATTCTATGCATTTATTTGGAGAACTAAATACTTTATTCTAATTGTTGATATTAATAGTCGAGTCTGGTGGGGGTATGGGCCTAATCTTATTTACCTTGCAGAAATATGAAGAACGAGGTTCCCAGCTTTGGTATGGTTAGCACACCCTCACTCTTGCTAGACTGGTGGAGGAATCTTCCGTCAAATGACCAAATCAATGAATGGAAAATGAGGGCCGCCAAATCCAGCGAAAAGCTAGAATATCTGGAATACAGCCTGTTGGAATTGGAAGGAAATGTGAGGAAGAGAGTCGCCAATTGCCAAGACGCTGAGGGAAATGAAGGAGAATATTTGGCAAAGACATTTTTACTGGTGAACCTACGCGAACTGGAGGATTTGATCAACGAGAACATTCAACCTGAGGAAGGTCCTTCTGGGACCAAATAGATAGGAATTTACTGTTTCGCTTTATGAATGTAATAAGGTCAATGACCATTAGTGACTTTTATTTCTTGTTTATATAGTGTCGCTCTGGGATTTGACTATCTTTATCAATAAAATGAGGCATTTAGCATTAAAAGTTCTCCAAGTCTATTTGTCGCTAGGCTACCTCGGGCACAAAGAGGTTCCCAAATTAGGACACGCTTTACATTCTAGCACTATGTGTTTAAATATTGCAATACTTTTCATAATCCTCGCTGACTTGATTACCTTTTGTTTTTATTTTTTCTTATTATTCCCCACCCCAAATGTTAGCTCGTGCATTCTGGCATCGTCATCTTATTTCACAAGAACCAGGGGCCCTCCACCCACTCCTCCTCTTAGTCCTATTAAAAACAAGAACAAAGGCAAGACGGAAGATTTGAACAACATCAGGAAGGAGAACACGACCGAACGGGTAGAGGCCATTGATAGCCAGGGTATTCAGGTTCCAAACGAGAATGTGTCACAACTTGAGCAGAAACTGCTGAAATTCCAAGAAGAGCTCGATCAGGTTCGGAATCTGGCAAGCCTGTCATTTTCCCTCAGCACCCTAGATGTCAACTTCCCCAACACTCAAAACCCTACACCTCCTCAAAATATCCCAAAACAACATAATCATCCCGCTCCTCACCATCACATTACTCCACCAAAGAACCAATGTAACACCTGTCATACCCCAAACAACACTCCACTACTCATCCCAGAACCTCAGAACTCCACAAACGACCATTTTCACACCCATACACCAAGACACCATAACACCCCTATATACGTAGAGACCATGCCACACTCCACCCAACCTATCTCATGCACACCTGAGTCTGATGAAAAGGATCTGCTTATCAGGAACTTGGCCGAGAAACTTAAGAAACTGACCATCCGGATTCAGGGCGTTGAGGGAAGCAAAGGAATCGAAGGGCTGAATTATGAGGATCTTTGCATACAACCTGATGCCTCCTAAGTTCGAGATATTTGATAGTACGGGTGATCCAAGGGTCCATTCGAGGATATATTGCGACAAGCTGGTTGGAGTAGGGAAGGATAAAAGGATCTGCATGAAGCTGTTCATAAGGAGTTTGAAAGGATATGCATTATCTTGGTACATCAGCCAAGATCCCAAGAAGTGGTCAAGCTGGATAGGCATGACATCTGACTTTATGGACAGGTTCAGGTTTAATACAAAGAATGCACTAGACGTGTTCTATATCCAGAATTTGAAAAAGAAGCCCACAGAGATGTTTCACGAGTATGCTACTTGCTGGAGGTCAGAAGCTGCTAAGGTCAGAACCGCCTTAGAAGAGGAGCAAATGAACAAGTTTTTTGTTCGGGCTTAGGACCCGCTTACTATGAATGGATGATGATGATTGAGAATCACAAGTTCTCTGACATTATCAAATTAGGTGAAAGAATTGAGGAAGGTATTAAAAGTTGTATAGTTACAAACTTCGAAGCCTTGCAAGCTACGAATAAGGCTTTACAGTCCAGTGGTGTGTCCAAGAAAAGGGACGTAGGGGACGTGATGGTTGCGCAATGAGCCAAGTCTTCCCTCAAACACCAAACTTACCCAACACCTCCACTCACATACCAGCCAACCCCAAATTACCAAGCACCATCACCTTCATACCAAACTCCGCCACCCACTTATCAGTCATCTCCATCTCCTACATATCAACCTACTTCACCCAGATACTCCCAACCCACTCATGTCTACCAAACTTATAATGCTAAACCATCCCGCTATCAATCACCCCTGCACGCCAAAACTTCCCTAGATCTCGACCTAATTTTGATTGCAGGCCTCCAAAACAATATACAGCCATTGCCAAACCCATCGACCAGCTGTATGAGAGGCTCAAAGCTGCTAGTTATGTCACCCCCATCCCTGCCTTGCCCTTGAGAATCCCTCCAATGGTTTAACCCGAACAAGTCCTGTGCATACCACTCTGGCATGAAAGGGCACACCATCGATGAATGCTGCTCCTTGAAGGACAAAATACAGTCCTTGATCGATAACAAGATTATTGTGGCAAAGGAGCCCGCTCGAAATGTTCGCAACAACCCTCTGCCAGACCATAAGGGGGAGGTATCCACATGATTGAAATAGAAGATGACTGGGATCCCGAAGGATCAATCAGGTTGATCACAGAAGGTGATGACCCAAAGAAACCAACAATTACTCTCAATCTAATCATAGTCCAGATCCAACCATTTGAGGACGCTGAAGTGAATATGTCTGTACCTCTTGAGTTTGAAGCAGCACCGTCTGCAAAGGCACCAGCACCAATTGAGGTTGAATTCGTGTCTCCGGCAAATGCACTCGCACCATTTAAGGTTGCAGTCTTGCCACCCAAGGCACATGTTCCGTTCGGAGTGAGGATAGTCGTGCTGATCCCAGTGGAAATGTCAACCATGACACTATTCTATACAAATGCCGTACCTTGGGACTATACAGCCGAGGCGAGAAGGAAAGGCAAGGCCAAAATTGAAGAAACTATCGCAACACAGAGTATGACATGAACTGGTAGAGTCTATACCCCTGAACATCTAGCTAAATCAAGCAAGCAGGACTCCAATTGGCCACCTCTCATTGAGATAGGACCGAATGACCTTTGGAGGAAAATACAGACCAAGGAATATTCGGTCATCGACCAGTTAAACAAGACACCAACACAAATATCCATTCTCTCTTTGCTGCAGAATTCTGAAACACATAGGAATGTTTTATTGAAGGTGCTGAATAAAGCATACGTACCAAGTAACATCACTAGCGGGGAAGTGGCTAATATGGTAGGACAAGTGTTGGAAAGCCACAAGATCACCTTTCATAAGGACGAGTTGCCACCTGAAGGGCTGGGCACAACAAAGCACTGCACATCACCGTGTAATACGAAGATTATTTCATCACCAGAATCTTGATCGATGGAGGTTCCAATCTTATCATTTATCCGCTGGTAACACTCAAGAAGTTGGGCAAAGGGCTGAATGAGATAAAGGATGGAGCGATCAATTTGAAAGCCTTCGATGGTTCTCAGAGGTCCACCATTGGCGACATTGTTCTATGCTTGCAGAAGGGACCAACTTGGTTCGAGGTTGATTTCCAGGTAACAACATCTTACAACTTTTTTCTGGGACGACCACGGATTCATGCTACTAGGGCCGTAGCATCAATGCTACATCAGGCAATAAAGTTCGAATAGAATCACTAGGAAGTGATCATTCACGGCGATTGTAGAAACCCTATATATAGTCGCCAGACCATTCCGGCAATCGAGGGAAGAAGGAAATCTAGGTGGAGAAACTTACCACCACATCGAACGGGTCAATGCTGTCGACAAAGACAAATTGTGGGATAGCAAAATGGAGAGTATACTGAATTGGAATTGGTACGAACCTGCCAAAGGGCTCGACAAGAACCTTCAAGGAATCTCTACACCCATAAAACTCAAGTAACATGGCACTACCTTCGGTTTGGGATATGAATACACCTGGGAAGAATTCAACAACTAGTCGCCACCATGGCGCAGTCCTTACTATCCACTAGGGCAGCCAATACCACATCTGGAGCAGACCTTCCAACATGCCGACATTATTTATGGGTCAAATGAAGAAGAAGCACTTGCAGCAATGAAGAACTTGTTTCTGGAGGATAGTGATATGGACTGTTGTGTTATTATCGAGGAGGAAGGGGAGGAAGGCCCTTCCATATAGGCTGTGAGCAGAGAGGTACATCTTAATAATTGGACCATCAGGACAACCAAAGCACGATGAGCCTCGGGGTAGCAAGGCTAAAACAAGCATCATTAACTATTCTTTTTACTAAATGATTTTCTTTTTGCATTTTCAATTTTATCAATAAGATCTTCGATGTTCAAAACAGTTATTCAATTTATCAAAAGCATGTTTGATTTTTCTTATGATTTAATATTTATTGCTATCTCTCCTTACTTTACCAATACAACATTACTATTACTTATCTTGATGAACCAATGACTGTGATATGCAACGTGACAACACAAAAACGGACATTGATTCGGAGGAAGATGACATACCTGACGCGATTGTCAAAGAAGTTTAGAACAGACCTAAGTCCAACCTGGACAAGACCAAAATTGTCAACCTGGGAGATGCAGAAAACATCAAGGAAACACGGATCAACATTCACCTATCGCCATCAAAGAAGAAAGAATACACAGAATTTCTAAAGGAGTATGAGGACATATTCACCTAGTCATATGATGACATGACTGGTCTAAGTACGTCCCTTGTGGCTCACAAACTGCCAACCGATCCAATGTGTCCACCGGTAAAGCAAAAGCTCAGAAAGTTCAAGCCTGATATGAGTTGGAAAATTAAAGAAGAAGTTAACAAGCAGATCAAAGCTAAGGTTCTCAGAGTAGTAGAATACCCGACATGGTTAGCCAACATTGTGCTAGTGCCAAAAAAGGATGGGAAAATTAGAGTCTGTGTCGACTACCGAGATCTAAACTGGGCATGTCCAAATGACGACTTCCCTTTGTCTAATATACACATTTTGATTGACAATTGCACCAAGCATGAGTTACAGTCATTCAAAGATTGCTTCACTAGTTATCATCAGATCTAGATGGACAAGGAAGATGCTAAGAAAATAGCTTTCATTACGCTGTAGGGAGTGTACTGTTACAAGATGATGCCATTCGGCCTGAAGAATGCAGGGGCTACCTACATGAGGGCCATGACTACCATTTTCCATGATATGATGCACAAGGAGATAGAGGTATATGTGGACGATGCTATTATCAAATCCAAGAAGGTCACTAACCCCATGGAAGATCTGAGGAAATTCTTCAATAGACTACAGAGGTACAACCTGAAACTGAACCCCGCAAAGTGCGCATTTGGGGTTCTTGCCGGAAAATTGCTTGGGTTTATTGTGAGTCGCTGAGGAATAGAACTGGATCCATCAAAAGTCAAAGCTATTCAAGAACTACCACCGCCAAAGAACAAGAAGGATGTGATGAGTTTCTTGGGAAGGCTTAACTACATCAGTCGATTCATAGCACAGTCTACTGTTATCTGTGAGCCAATCTTTAAGATGTTAAAGAATGACGCCGCTACCAAATAGACTGATGATTGCCGAAAGGCCTTCGACATAATCAAGGAGTACCTATCAACACCACTAGTCTTAGTCCTGCCCGAGCCAGGTAGACCCTTACTACTCTACCTTGCAGTGTTAGATGGAGCTTTCGGCTGCATTCTGGGGAAGCATGATGAAACGGGAAGGAAGGAACGAGCCATTTATTATCTCAGTAAGAAGTTCACCCCGTATAAGGCCTGGTATTCCCTATTGGAATGCACCTGTTGTGCTTTGACCTGGGTAACTCAAAGGTTGAGACATTACTTCTATGCCTATACTACATATCTCATATCGATAATGGATCCTTTGAAGTACATCTTTCAGAATCCCATGCCCACCGGCAAGCTAGCCAAGTGGCAAATCCTGTTGAGTAAGTTCGACATTGTTTGCGTTACTCAGAAAGCGGTCAAGGGACAGGCATTGGCATACCGCCTTCCTAAAAATCCCATAGATGGAGGATACGAACCCCTGAAAACATATTTTCCTGATGAAGAGGTATCATTCATAAGAGAAGACATTGCAGAATCCTATGACGATTGGAGAATGTTCTTCGATTGAGCGGCAAACTTCAAAGGGGTTGGCATAATAGCAGTCCTAATATCAGAAACCGGTCAGCATTATCCGGTGTCTATCAAACTCAGGTTCCCCTGCACCAATAATATGGCTGAGTATGAAGCCTGCATCTTAGGACTCAAAATAGCCATTAGCATGACGTTCAAGAGCTGCTAGTAATTGGAGATTCAGACTTATTTATACACCAGGTACGAGAAGAATGGGAAACCAAGAACTGCAAGATACTCCTGTATCAGTATCATGTATAGGAATTGAGGAAAAGGTTCACGAAGACGGAATTCCAACATGTTCCCAGAATCCAGAATGAGTTCGTCGATGCATTGGCTAACCTATCATCGATGATACAATATTCAGACAAGAATTTCATTGATTCCATTCCAATAAAAATCCATGATCAGCTGGCTTACTGTGCCCATGTCGAAGAAGAAGTAGACGGAAAGCCTTGGTTCCATGAAATCAAGGAATATCTTGCAAAAGGATAGTACCCAAAGCTTGATAATCCCACTCAGAAATGCACATTTCGGAGATTGTCCAACAACTTCTTTCACAACGGAGGAATCCTGTATAGGAGGACTCCCGATTTGGGATTTTTGAGATGTCTCGTCGCAAAGGAAGCATCCAGGCTGCCAGAAGAGATTGATGCTGGGACCCGCGGTCCACATATGAACGGTTTTGTCTTAGCAAAGAAGATACTCCAGGCTGGTTACCTTTGGATGACTATGAAAATAGACTGCATCCAGTATGTTCGAAAATGCCATCGCTGTCAGATTCATGCAGACATGATAAAGGTACCTCCGAGCGAGCTCAACAAAACAAGCTCATCGTGGTCGTTCGCCGCTTGGGGAATGGACGTTATTGGACCAATCGAGCATGTCGCTTCCAACGGACACAAGTTTATCTTGGTAGCCATCGACTATTTCACCAAATGGGTTAAAGCAGCATCTTACAATGCAGTGACTAAGAAAGTCTTAGCAGATTTTGTCCGCAATCGCATTGTTTGTCGATTCAGAATTCCAGAGTCAATCATTACTGATAATGGCTCCAACCTCACCATCGACTTGATGAAACCTATGTGTGAAACTTTCAAGATCAGATACAAGAATTCCACAACCTACAGGCCTCAGATGAATGGAGCTGTAGAAGCCGCCAACAAGAATATCAAGAATATATTAAGGAAAATCATAGAAAAGCATAAACAGTGGCACGAGAAGTTATCATTTGCTCTATTGGGGTATCGCACCACAATCCGCACATCAACCGGGGCAACCCCCTATATGTTGGTTTACGTTACACAGGCTATTATTCCCACTGAGGTAGAAATTCTTTCCCTAATGATTATGCAAGAAGCTGAGCTCGACGACGTAGAGTGGGTAAAAAGTCGGTATGAGCAACTAGCCCTTATAGACGGAAAGAGAATGAATGCAGTTTGCCATGGTCAACTCTATCGGAATAGAATGTCTAGAGCCTTCAACAAAAGAGTCAAACCAAGACAGTTCAGACTGGGGCAACTGGTGTTAAAGAAAATTTTTCCGCATCAAGATGAAGCCAAAGGGAAGTTCTCTCCCAACTGGCAGGGCCCATATATGGTTCACCGGGTTTTGACAGGAGGAGCCCTCATACTTGCAGAAATGGACGGAGAAGTTTGGCCGAAGCCGATCAATTCAGGTGCAGTCAAGCGTTACTATGTGTAATCTTCATTTTCCCCCGCAATTAGAGACTGGGGCAGAATTTTGAAGAGGACCCTCAAAATTCCATAGCAGGAGAGGTTGCAATGTCCTGAACCACGTCATAGCGTCGATTGATCTAAAAGCTATTTCTAAATTATACCTTTATGTCATACTTTTACAAAACCATGCATGTTTATTGTTGAAACTGCTTTGTTTAGCAACGCTACCCCAATGATACAAACGGTATCTCCAGATCGAAGACAAACGAGACAATCAAAGCCAGTGGGGATACGAACTAACCTTCCCCCCTTACAAAATTCACGATTTTTCTTTGGATGAAGGCGCTAGGATTGCGAAATCGTTAAACATACTGTACGCCCGTGGAACAAACATTGTTCAAGAATACAACTCTCCGAACCGTTTCACTTACCAACCTTTGCTATCAACACACACCAGTGATGTTCCATACGTCATAGTGCTCCCAGTAATCGCAGCGCCACAATTTGCTATCAGTTAAAAACTCTACTGTCATTTGTTATTTTATTTCTTGCATAAAGCTAACATTCTGTCTTCCGAGACTAAACGTTGTCCCTATCTACATTCTTGCATTGCATAAGGCTACCATTCTACCTTCCGAGACTAAACGTTGTCTCCATCTGCATTTTTGCATTGCATAAGGCTACCATTCTGCCTTCCGAGACTAAATGTTGTCTCCATCTGCATTCTTGCATTGCATAAGGCTACCATTCTGCCTTCCGAGACTAAACGCTGTCTCCATGTACATTCTTGTATTGCATAGGGCTACCATTCTGCTTTCCGAGACTAAACGATGTCTCCATCTGTATTCTTGCATTGCATAAGGCTACCATTCTGCCTTCCAAGACTAAACGTTGTCTCCATTTGCATTCTTGCATTGCATAAGGCTACCATCCTGCCTTCCAATCTGTATAAGGCTACCATTCTGCTTTCCGAGGTTAAGCTCTACTTCCATCTGCATTCGTATTTTTGCATAAGGCTATCATTTTGCCTTCTGAGGCTAAGCTCTGCCTCCAATTCTCTTCGAAACTAAGCGCCATCTCAAGCACTATTCGTCTCACTTTTCTTACGGGCTAAGCTCTGCCCTTCAATTTGCAAGACTAAGCTCTATCTTATCCGCATCATACTACTGCATCTTTCATGGGCTGAAATATTGCCAACTCATCCAAAGGCATCATGGTTCAGAGGCACCATCCTCATAGACCGAGAACACCACATCATGGCCTGAGGATCTCTTTCAATCTTTTGCACATCATTATTCAAAGGCGTCATGGTTCGGAGGCACCATCATCATAGCCCGAGAACATCATTTCATGGCCTGAGAATCCCTTATCATATGCTTCATGGCCTAGAACATCATGGTCTAAGGACATCATCCTCATCGTTCAAAGACAACATTCATGGTCCGACGGAAATTTGCATCTTGTTTAGATTTACGCACAATATATGCTTGTATTATTTCTGATTACAAGTAAATTGGCGAGCAATGGCTACCTCCTAGAAGGAGAGATCCCGCTCCAGTGCCCACAACCATATCAAACCTAACCATTCTCGTAGACCGTTCACTCACCCAGCCCTACATGTTGCGTCCGTTCATGAAATCGCTTCATCGGTATACTACGCCGATGGATCCCGAACTACATATGGCCTGAATCCTATGAAACCAGGGATATGTAGGCAGATCAGAAGCCAGGGTGCGGCCTAAACCTCTTTCAAACCAATTCGCTAGGTCAAAATTGTCCATCATATCTTTACCCGACAACTCTTTGATCCTTCCTGGGTAAAGAGGGGCAGTTGTTGATACCCAATTTTTCTTTATATATTTTCAATATGCAAAATAACTTCAAAATAGCATATATATGCATACATAAGCATTTCCAAGTGTTTTATTATTTTTCCCATAATTTTAAAGGTTTAAATTAATTTATTTCCTCCCTTTTTACCCATAAAATCCCCAATAATTATTTTCAAAATTATTATTTTAATAATTCATCTATTGTATTTCTATATTTATGCCAAAATATGGCTAATATAATTTTTATATATTTTTACAATTTTATTTAGTATTCTTAAAGCTAAATTGTACACAATTGCAATAATAGCCATTTTAAGGTTTAATTGTGTTTTATACGCATAAAATCGGATCCTGTATTTTTAAATTGTTAATTATGTATTGTAAATAATTTTACCATTTTTAAATTATTTTTTAGAAATTATCTACTATTTTCTATAAATTAAAAGGGAAAAAGTGGTTATTTAACTTGTAGCCAAAATTGGCTTTCAAATCTAGCCTAAATAAAACACCCAATTCCCCGGCCCAATTCCAATTAAACCAACCCTAACCCAATTTTTAACCCATACCAACCCAGATCCCCACCTACCTCATTCGATCTTGATCGTTGATCATTCAGATCAATGGTCCCCTTTCCCCTTACCATTTTTAAACCCAAATGACCCCCTAACCTAATTCATTTCCTACCAACCCGCCACCCTTGAATACCCTTTCCCCTCTAATTCTCCCTAAAACCTAAGGCTAACCCTAGCCGCCGCCACCCAAACCAACCCTAATCCCCTTCAATCCTCACTCAATCCATGGACTCCCATGGCTGTTTGAGATGTATACCAGTCTCCTATGTCTCCTGGTTGCCTATTTTCGTGATTTCATGGAAAGATCTCAAAGAGATCTAGTCCAGATCTTGCTCAACTTCTATCCATGGTCTTGTTCGGTCATCCATAGCTGTTCGAGTCAGATCCATGACTTTTCCGGCTAGATCGGTAACTTTTCGAAGTTTTCTCACTCTTTCTGGTTCTCCGAAACCCTAACTTTAAAGACTTTTTGATTTTTTTCCAGATATTTCTTAGATATGTGTATGTTATGAACCTCTTGGTGTTTTTCTCAATGGTTTTTTACAATTTTTTCAAAGTGACTCTCCGTCTTCAAGATTAGGGTTTCCTAAACCTCTTTTTTAAAAGGTTTCTCCTCTGATTTTCAGTGTTGTCTTATGATTTTCCTATGTTTAAATGGTTTGTTTATGTTTTCTTCTACCTGGTTCATCGTGTTGAAAACCCTAAGTATCTTTGGTTTATCCGGGGTCTTGGAATTGTCCTTGTTTATTTATATGTATACTTGTTTTGATTGGGTTCTTTATGGTTGGATCATTTTTCTTTGTTTGTCTTGAATGATTCTGAGTTTTTATCGCTTTTAACTCAACTTTGTCAAAACCCTAATTTCTTAAAGATTTTCCTTGCTTGTTACTGTGGGTTTTTAAAGACTTCCTTTACTTATTTTCGCGTGTTCGTCTGATCTCCTTTACCTGTTGCTATGTGTTAGACTGGTTTCTTCATTTTTGGTTCTATGTGACTACTTGACTTTGTTGATTATCATGCTTCGAGTAGTCCTTAGCTTACCCATGTCACTCCTGTATGTTTTGTTCATCTAGTTTGCTTCTATTGTCAATATGTTTGACCCTGCATGTCTGATATGCCTATTCATTCTTTTCTATTTATATATCAAAGTGCAGAATCATGACTCCTTCTTGATTGATCTTTATTTCCTTAAGTTACTATTTGATTGCAAGGTTTTCTTATAAACCCGTAATTTTACTCGTTTGTTTAAGTTGATTGATTCCCTTCCTTTATTTTATGTGATGTTTCACCCCTACTGAATCCTTTCCCCAAATCAAGTATATTCTGTACCTAGACTCAATTATATACTCTATACTTTTACTATCCATTATATGGTCAAAAATCAATCTTTCTCAAATTGATTTTTTTTCCTTAATTATCCCTGTTAGTATCTGTTTGAGCAGTAATTTCTTGATTAAAGGGAAGTACTTGTATTAATTAGATTCTAATGGTTATTACCTCCATAATTGTGCAAAACCTTTACTTGTTACTTTATTTTCTACTCGTTTTCAAAGCTATAAATACTCTACCCTCTCTTCTCTAAAGGCACAAACAATTTAGTTCAGAACACACACTTACACACTCAAACTCTCTCTTCTTTCTTTCTCTACTACTACTTGTGCTACTGTTTTGTCTATCCTGCTGAAAGCCAAGGCTAGACTGTGGAACCCTGATTGCTTTTCCTTTTTCTGCACTTTGCTTCTTCAACTGGTATGTTCCTAGTTCAAATTTTGAAACTCAACTCTATGTGTTCCTTTGTTTGTCAATCCATGTCTCTTGCACTAACTTAATGGCTTATGCTGTTAAACTGCATTTCTTGTTTACTGCTTTAATCAGCATGCTTAAAATTTTTCCCTCCTTGGTTCAAATGTAATTAGCATGATTACTTGTTCCTGTTTATATCCCTCAACTAGTATGTCTCCTAATGCACTCGATTAACCCCAGTTCATGACTAATTATGTATCTCTGATTTGTTTCCTCTATGTCCCCAACACCTACTCCCCTGCTTGTAATTGCTGAAGTTGTACTACTCTCTGAACTTGTTCTGTGTGTGTTGTTGTTTCTCTTATCCCCTTTACCCTAAAAAAAAGTGTTTTCACTAATGCAACTCTTCTGCAGTTTTACAAACTTGTTTCAAACATGCTGTTTTCAAAACTGGTCTCTAACTCAACAACTTTGAGTCTATGTCAAGCACTCTCACATACACTCTTAGACTACTAGGTTCTGCCCCTTTTGTGTGAGCCATGCCTTGGGACCCTAGAGCTCCCTCTGAACATGGACACATAAGAGCTGGCCCTTCTACACTGCACTCACTCTGTTTGGTTATACAATCTTGGTGTGAGCACTGCTCGGGATCCCTTGAGGTCCTTAGGGAACTCTAATGCACCTAGATATGAGAAAGGCTATGGAACTATATGGGCATTTGAAGTGGTTTATTACATAACTTAGAGAGGAAGTCAGAATCGGGCTTCCTATAGTTGTAACTTTTTATTTTGCATTTCTCATGTAATTCAATCACATGGTCTGCAATAGTTTGTAAATAAGTATTGGGGTGGCTAGTGAAAAGGGATGGGAAAATATGCATGCTATAATTTGTTGAGGGTAGAAAACCCGTCATTAGGTTTATATTCCTAATTGTGCCATAGAAACCATGTTTATGATTCATAGATGCATTAGAAATCATGTTCTTAGGACTTATGTTTCTTGCTTCGGCATCTCATTCATTAATCCATGCTTTATGTCTATCACTTAGAAATTTTGCTCCCAGGACAAATAACATCATTGGCATAAAAATTGTTACTCATGAAGTTGTATTTCAAAAATTCTGCAACTCATGTGTACATTTAGAAATCATGCCTTAGGGACTCTGTTTTTCAACAACCCCGCCATTTGCATGTGAATATTAGATATCATGTCCTAGGTTCCTGTTTGCATTTTGTTTAAAACACCAATTAATTACGGATTCATGAAAAGGTAATGGAGTAATAAATTCACATTGTGATGTTTTTCTGAATAAAATTGGTAACAACCTCTGCAACTAGAACAACATGTTTAGGTATAAAAAATAAGCTCCAAACCGTCTTTTAATAATTCTGAATAACTACTACATATTTCTTTACGCCTAGGCAAGCCTTAGGTAATAACTTAAGTAAAACTAGAACTGCCTTTGTTTAATTATCAATTGTTAAAATCAGTAGGTAAACCTTATTCAGACTTCTTTTCTGAGTCATGTAATAAATCTGGTTCTGATGTTATCACTTAAACACCCTGCTTAAGGATTCTAAATTCAGACCTTAACTGTGTTTAAGTCATGCTGTCTATGTGCATTATTTGTGGAGGTATAACTGAGCCTTCTGCTTGTTTCTGTGTTTTCCCTTTTAAATGCAGTTCTACCTATTTTGTATGTCGCCTTAGTATTTTGCCTTTAAACCTGAGGGTCTGCCTATAACCCCCCTAATAGGATAGAAGTCCTAAATTCCTTCGAGACTGATAGGAAGGGACGGGTAACAACATGCAATAGAGGTCGAGATCAACCCTCACTTTAATTACCTTCACGGGGTGGGAAGGGTAGATATGGATATGAGGAACGATGCACTAATACCACGTGTATCCCCTCTTTTGAGGTGTGTCATACCGGTATTGCATTAATGTGATCCATATTACAAACAAACCTATGACACCCTTTTATATTCATAAGCATATTTAGATTGTAAATCTTTTCAAAACCTTGCTTTCATTAATCGTTTTCAAACACTTGTGTGTTTAAATTTAAATACCCTATTATTTGAGCCCTACTTGTTTATTTGTTAATTGCACAAATTCACAAAAAACTATCTGACCGGGAACCACACTAGTGGATCCTGAGGGGTGCCTAACACCTTCCCTTTAGGATAATTTCAAGCCCTTACCCTATCTCTGGTTATCAAACGTAGTTGTAGATGAACCTTATAGGTTACCTAATGCACCTTAAAATTTTTAGGTGGCGACTCTTCAAAATTGCAAACCCCCTTTCCCCAAAGGAAAGAGTTGTCCCATACCCAATATGTCATGAACCCGATTTTTGCGGAAGGAAGAAGGGGGTACGACAAAGGTGAGTGCATATTCAAGTTGGTGATGTAAGGAATGGAGCTATTATTATCTCTAAGGAAAGTTAAGGATGAATTAGAAGAAGATAGATTGGTTATCCATGGTTGAATTAGCATAGTGATGGCGGTGCGTGCGAGGCTCGACGGCCGCCGTAATTGATAATGTTTGGAAGTATTCACGTATTATGGCCTGTTATGTGTAGGCAGGTCCCGGAAGGGTGTGGTGGTTTAGGGCACTACTTGAGGATTTGAATGTTCTACGGTTATAAGAATTCACTTGTGTAAGTATTAGTCTATTAGTTGTTCCGGAGTTATGATAAAAAAAATTATGTTCTATCGCATGGCTTGTTAGGTGCAGTGAACGATATGAAATTTCAAGGTGAGGATCAAGGTTGTGGTTCGGTGATTGACGAGGATGTCACGAGCTCGGATGAGTAGGAAGAGGATTTGGATATTTGGAGTAGGTTGGTATTGTCTACAGTGTCGCCCAAGGTCAGTGATTTGAGAAAGAGGCTTTGCATCCTGGTTATGGAGCCTTGATTGCTTTTCAGAGTTAGTGCGGCCGATGGTATGGATGTGCAGACTTGATATCTATTACGGAAGGTTGTGGGAGCGTGCCCAATGGAAAGATTGTATAAGTGTGGCATGTAGTTGATTAATTGATTGAAGAATTAAACCAAGTATCAAGATTGTGGTGATATCGTTAATTTGAGAATTTATGCCTGGAGGGCACTCAATTTATAGGGTTGTGAACTGTGGAGGATTACTCCGGTTATGATGGTTGTTCCTGTGTGTTATGGGAAAAAGGGTTATTATGGACCCAGGAAAGATTATGGACTTAGTTCGGTGCAATCAGAATCGGCTTAAGGTCTGTGAATGGATTTACGTACGAATATGGGCCTTATATCATGCCGAATGTGTTCCTTTCAGCATAGCGCTCCTTATGGAGGAGTATTCACACGTGGGGTGTTATTTCGCCGTCGGCTATTTCATGTAATGCTATATTGTGCCGTATGAGTTGTGAACGGCTCGATAATTTTCTTATATATTGAGGTTCCATGTAGCAATTGTGATATGTGAGTAGGATGGCTCTTTAGCTTCAGAACATATATTGCACCTCAGTTGTGCTTGAGTTTGTTAGCTTATGGCGCTGTATGTCCCCTCAGGGATGGTATTATGTACTTAGCATGCTTGGGACCGATATTCGATATTTTATTGTAATGAGCAATTTTAGCTCGGTGTGTATCTCCTTACGTGAAATTTATGTGTGGATCGGGTGGAATGCCGCCATGGGTATGTTCTTTCGATCAGGTTGCACACTGCAACAATATGATGTTGAGTACAGTTTTCTGTATTCTAATTTTTTTTTGTCTTGTTTTCCATTTTCTTAGAAACATCCATATTAGCAGCGTGAGTTGAGTAGTCCCTTCCAGAGTTCGGTTTCCTTATGTATCACGTTCGAGTTGGTAGAATATTGGCACATTGTGGCATCATACAAGACTTTTGGTCATGTCTGGGGTGGCTTGTTGCCTAAGCAGTTCGTACTAGGTGAGACAAGGTTATTGGATCTAGGATCAGTGCAATCGAATTGCATTTATATTAAAGAGCAAAGGGCATTATTTGGTTTAGAATGAAGTAATGTTCTTGTCAAGAGTGTAGCCTCAATGATTTGTTGACTTGGCAGTTGGTTATGAACTTCCACACATCTATTCCGTCATGGCGGTAATGCAAAGGGTTAGAACAGGACTTAGATATGTCATGAGGTCCATCGGGAGCATCAGGTTCGTGGAATTTTAGCTATTATGATCATCAAATGTTAATGTGGTCCTGTGAGTAAAGTGGTGCAAGGTGTGAATTTAGTGAAGGTATGCAGTCGTGTTTTGGTACAGCATGTAGTGATTTGTATGATGTTCATATGTTGGAAACAGGCCTGGCAGAGAATTTCAGATGTTGGAATTGGGTTCTACGCTTATTTGCTTGAATGAAAGAGAATATCTTCAAATTTTCTCAGGCTAATGTGCTCAATTGAGTTGTGGTAGAACGGGTAGGTGCACAAGGTGCTAAACAGTGATTTTAGACAGCTCCAGCGCAGTTCTTAGCATGTTCGAGGATGAACGTATGTTTAAGCGGGAGAAATGTAACGACCCGACTGGTCATTTTGAGCTCTAGCACATCGTTCAGCAGTTTGAGGCCAGGAGCAGCTTCACTTCAGTTATTATGACTTGTACGCGTGGTTGGAATTGAATTTCGGGAAGTTCAGAGTCGATTTGGAAAGAGAATTCTCATTTCGAAAGCTTTAAATTGATAGAAGTGACTAAGATTGGATTTTTGAGTAAACGGCCTCGGAATCGAGATTTGAATGTTCCAACAGATTCAAAGGTTCCAGCATGTTCATATGATTATTTTGGACTTGGGCGTATGTCCATCTCGGGTTTTGGAAGACCCTGGCACGTTTCAGCGCCTATAGTGGAAGTTAGTATTTTTGGAAGAATTTCATAAGTTTGGGTAGAAGTGCATTCGGAGGTCTGTAGGTTGTTTTGGAGCCATTTGGCCAAAGATAGAAATTTGAAGGTTTTTGAGAAGTTTGACCGGAAGTGGACTTTTTGATATCGGGTCAGATTTCGATTCCGGAAGTTGGAGTAGGTCCGTAATGTCAAATATGACTTGTGTGCAAAATTTGAGGACAATCGGACGTGATTTGTTAGGTTTCGGCATCACATGTTAAAGTTTGAAATTCTAAAGTTCATTAAGCTTGGATTGGAGGGCGATTAATGGTTTAAGTATTATTTGATGTGATTTGAGGCTTCGAGCAGGTCTGCATTATGTTATAGGACTGGTTGGTGTGATTGGACGGGGTCTCAGGGGCCTCGGGTGCATTCTCGGTGGTTAACAGATTGAATTGGAGTTGGGAGGAAGAGCTAAAGCCTTTTTCCATCTGGTGTAACCGCACCTGTGAGGTCTTGGCCGCAAGTGCGGAGCCGCAGAAGCAGCCAAAGGGGCACAGATGCGGTTGAGAAGGGAGAAGGCTGGAACCGTAGATGCAGTCATGTTGCCACAGAAGCGGGGCCGCACCTGTGGAAGGAGCAGCGCAGAAGCGGAAGGAAATGGCCTGGGGAAGAACCGCAGATGCGGTAGTGGGGCCGCACCTGTGGAACCGCAAAAGCGGTAAAGTGACCGCAGGTGCAGAAAAGCTGGAGGTAGAGAGTTGTTTTAAAGACGAGGGTTTGGCCCATTGTTTTCCATTTTACTCTTGTTTGGGCGATTCTTGGAGAGCTTCAAGAGAGGGATTTCATCATCAAACATGAGGTAAGTTAATTCCACCTCTTGTGAGTTAAATATATGATATTATTACGAATTTGAGCATGAAAATTGTTAGAAATTTGGGGTTTTGGAGGAAAGTCCTGGAATTTGCATTTTTGAATTTTGACCACGATTTTAGTCATGAAAATGAGAGTAAATTATATATTTGAGTTCGGGAGGTTGTGGGTAAACTTTATCTTCAAACAATTTCGGAATCTGGGTACGTGGGCCCGAGAGCAATTTTATCAATTTTTCTAGCGGAGTTCGTATTTTATATAAATTGAATTGTTATGAGTATTAGTGTATATTTTCATTGGTTTGCCGTTATTTGGTTAGTTTTGGAGCATTGGGGCATCGATTTGAGTCGTCGGAAGGGCTTGGAAGCCGGTTTTGGAACTTCGGAGCGAGGTGACTCTCCTTTCTAACCTTGTTAGAGGGAATTGTCCCCATAAGTGAAATAATTGGTTATGTGTGTCTATTTGTAGGGGCTACGTATGCACGAGGTGACGAGAGTTCGTGCGTAGCTAATATTATGCTTAAGTCTGGGTAGTCTAGGACCCAAAAGCATGTTTTACTTGCAATATTTGAAACCTTGTTGTCAATTTAAAATACTTAAAACAAATCTAACGTGCAAATGATTTTCCAAAAGACTAGACATCACATTCTTGATTTTGAAAAGATAAATTGTCTTTTCTTGGATAATTGCTCCTTGATGAATCCCTGATTGACTGTTTGAATCTGTTTATATTTTGTGGAACGGGCTGAACACCTCGGAAGATTAAATAGATTCATCTATGGTTCTCTCCATTTGACCCTCTGGCAGTGCATAATTTAAATATTGTTGGATCGGGCTGTACGACCTCGGCATGATTTGTGAATGTTTGTAATGCTTTCTTGAGACTTACAAATTTATATTGCCTCCCTGGTCTGAGATAAATTAATAAACAATGGATTATGAATTTGGAAACTTCTAAATATGAAAATGATTGTTTACTTGTTTTCTGGTTTTACTTGAGTTTACTGTAGTTTCTAATTGTTGACACTCAATTTTGTCCTTCTTTTCTTCAAAATTATTAGTTTGAGCAATATGTTAAATCTATCATTTTTATATATTTTTTACACAATATAAAAAACATTTACATAATGATTTACTATTTTCTCTATTATTGTTATTATTATTATTATTATTATTATTATTAGTGACGACCTGGCCGGTCGTCTTAATAATTTACGCCCCGATCCCCTACTAACTACTTTCCCAAAGTTTATTTTTGCTATTTTGATTTGCCGGGATGTTCGGTTTTCAGTTTCGGACAGTTTTGGACACTTAGTCCCTAAATGAGAGCTTAAGTGATGGAAAGTTGACCGTAGTCGAAGCAATGTGAAGACGACCTCAGAATGGAAATCTGATGGTTCCGTTAGCTCCGTTGGGCGATTTCGGGTTTAGGAGCGTGATCAGATTGTGTTTTGGAGGTCCGTAGCTAATTTATGCTTGAAATGTCGAAAGTTGAATTTTTTTAGTTTCCGGTCCGATAGTGAGATTTTGATCCGAGAGTCGGAATGGAATTTCAGAAGTGGGATAGCTCCTTAGTGTTGAATGTGACGTGTGTGCAAAATTTCAGGTCATTCGGACGAGGTTTGATAGACTTTTTGATTGAAAGCGTATTTCTAGAGTTTTAGAGTTCTTAGGCTTGAATCCAAGGTTAAAGTGGTGTTTTGTTGTTGTTTTGAGCGATCCAAAGGTTGGAACAAGTTTGAATGATGTTTTGGGATTGGTTGGCATGTTTGGTTGATGTCCCGGGGGCCTCGGGTGAGTTTTGGGTGCTTAACGGAAGTTGAATTTGGACATAGGAAGATTTTTGCATTGCTGGTATCCGTCATAACCGCACCAACAGTTTGGGTCCCGCAGGTGCGGAGCTGCAGAAGCGGCATTTCCACCGCAGAAGAGGAATTGGGGAAGTCTAGCAAGAGCTGCAAATGCTGTGGAGCCATCGCAGAAGCGGAGCTGGGAAGGAGCTACAGGTTCCACAAAAGCGGTGCCGCATCTGCAAATAGGGAATTGCAGGTGCGGAGTCAGGCCTCTAAGTGAAAATCATAGGTGTGACCTTTGGTCCGCAAAAGCGGGACATCAGATGCGGTCAGTGGACCGCAGATGCAGAACCAGCTAGGCAGAAAATAAAAATTTCAAAATAAAGGTTTAGCCATTTTTTAGAAAACATAAGTTTGGGAGCTCGGATTTGAGGGATTTTCAGAGCTATCGATTGGGTAGCGATTCCTAACTCTTTTTTGCTTGTAACCCATTAATCTAAATATGAATTAATCCTTTAATTTTGGGAATTTGTATGAAAATTGGGGAAACGTTCTTAGGTCAAGAATTTGAGTTTCGATTGGGGATTTGATATTGGATTGAGATAATTTTGATATGGTTATATTCATGAGGCTGCGAGGATTCTGGAAATGTGAATTTTACCCGATTCCGAGACGTAGGTCCGAGGGGTATTTTGGTCATTTTACATAATTTCGCGTATTAGCTTAGAATTTAATTGTAGAATCAGTTACTTGAAGTGTTATTTACATTATGAAATTGAATTGAATAGATTCGAGCCATTTGGAGTCGAGTGCTCGTGGCAAGAGCTTGGTTTCAGATTTATTTTGAGCCGGTTCGAGGTAAGTGGCTTGTCTAACCTTGTGTGGGGGACTTTCCCCTTAGGATTGGTATATTTGGTAATTGAAATGCCTTGTACGTGAGGTGACGAGTGCGTACTTGTGCTAATTGTTCGAAATCCGGTTTTCTTTAAGCAATTACTAGTATGTTTCCTTTTCTGTTTCTATTACTTGCACTATTAAGCCTGTTGTTAGCTTAGGAAAGTGTGTATAAGTGACTTAACTGCTTTGCTTGCTCAAACTGCCTTACCTGAATTCTGTGCAGCATGCTAGGCTAGAATCACTTGTTGCCTTGATATGAAATTTTGCTATTTCTGTATATTTTCCTGTTACTGCTATGTATTTATTTTGGGACTACGGACGTAGGATTCCGGTAGCTCCCCCCTTGTCTATTTATTTTGGGACTACGGATGTGGGATTCCGGTAGCTCCCCCTTGTCTATTTATTTTGGGACTACAGATGTGGGATTCCAGTAGATCCCCTGCACAGCTATATGGAACTACGGGAATGCACCCGGTAGATTCCCCCAGTACTAGGTATTTACATTAGGGACTACGGAACGGGATTCCGGTAGATCCCCGTGCACTATGAGTTGGACTACAGGACGTGATCCCGGGAGATCCATTGGATATATACATATGGGACTAAAGGACAGTACTTGGGAGAACCCCGATTTGTTATTATTGGTGCTGAGCTATATTTCCTTTCCTTGTATACCTTATTTTTGTATAGTTGTTGTTGTCCTGTACATCCTGTGGTATTTTACTGCTGTACTTATTTATTCTATTCTATTCTATATTGTTGACCTTATTATTTTATTTAATCTCAATAGGGCCCTGACCTTCCTCATCACTACCCAACCGAGGTTAGGCTTGGCACTTACTGAGTATCGCTGTGGTGTACTCATGCCCCTTCTGCGCATGTTTTTCATGTGCAGATCCAGGTACCGCTACTCAGGCCTACCATCCTTGAGGGAGGCGACTGCTCTAGAGATTTCGAGGTACATCTGCCGCATCCGCAGACCGAGATGTCCCTTTCTATTCTAGCTGTTAAACATTGCCCTTCTGTATTTTTCTTTCTTGTTAGATATTCTGGAGTTAGACTGTTAGATATTCCAAAGGCTTGTGTTTCCGTGAGTTTCCGGATTTTGGGATAGTGTACATGGTTTCGAGAAGGTTATGTTGTACATGCCGAGCGACATTATAACTATGGTTTCCATTTAGTTATTTTGGTTTTTGATTATTTCTTCTGCAAGTTTCGTTTATGTTCCGCATTTGTTAGGCTTACCTAGTCGTAGAGACTAGGTGCCGTCACAACAGTTCACGGAGGGAGAACTGGGGTCATGACATGTTGGTATCAGAGCTCTAGGTTCATAGGAGTCATGGATCACAAGCCGGTTTATTAGAGTCTCGCTGATCGGTACAGAGACATCTGTACTTATCTACGAGAGGTTGTGTAACTGTTAGGAAAAATTTCCAATTCTTTTGATTCCTTGTCGTGCGATATTTTGACATCACAATTCTAAACTTCTGCCTTCTATTGTGTCACAGATGGTGAGAACACATGATACTCGAGATGATCAGGCACCCGCGCCCCCTACTGCAGCCGTTAGAGGTTGGGGCCGGGGTAGAGGCCGAGGACGCGCACGTGGTGCAGCCAGAGCACCTGCGCAAGCTGCCGCCGAGGTACCACTAGTAGTTCCATCCGGAGTCCAAGCACCTGATACGCCTACTGCTACTACTACTCCATCCCTTCAGGAGACTTTGGCGTAGTTCATGAGAATGTACACCACCTTGGCTCAGGCAAGGTTGCTTCCCCTTTTTGCAGCCACATCTCAGGCTGGGGGAGGAGCATAGACTCCCACCACCCGCACTCCTGAGCAGCGAGTGCATGTTGAGCAGGTCCCTGAGATTATTCCTGGACCGCCTGTAGTGCTAGTCCAGCCCGAGGATAGGGCAGTGGTTTTCGAGGAGGAGCAACTGAGGCTTGAGAGGTTCAAGAGGTACAAGCCTCCTGTATTCAGCGGTCTAGCATCGGAAGATGCTCTGGGATTTCTAGATGAGAGTTACCGCATTCTCCGTACCATGGGTATATCAGGATCGAGCGGGGTTTCCTTCACTACTTTCCAGCTTCGAGGATCCGCCTATGAGTGGTTGCGCACCTATGAGTTAGACAGTCCGGATGAGGCTGCTTCACTTACTTGGACTCCGTTTTCAGATCTGTTCCTGAGAGAGTTTGTTCCTCAAAGCCTTAGGGACGCATGGCATGCAGAGTTTGAGCATTGGTGCAAGCGTACTATGATTGTCTCAGAGTATGCTGTCCGTTACACCAGTTTGGTTAGGCATGCACCAGCATTGGTTTCTACTGTTCGCGAGAGGGTTCGCTGGTTTATTGAGGGCCTTATTCCCAGCATCAAGTCTAGCATGGCTCGTGAGTTGGAGATTGATATTTCTTATCAGGAGGTGGTGAGCATTGCTAGGAGGATTGAGGGTATGCATACTTGGGAGAGAAAGGAGAGGGAGGCGAAGAGGTCTCGAGAGTCGGGCCATTATTCTGGTGCCCGTACCCCAGCTGCATATATGAGTCACCCTGTTCATTCAGCTCTTCCAGCAGCCAGTGGTATTCCATCTCCTCCTAGGCCTCAGGAGCCTTATTATGCACCTCTGGTTTCTAGCGCGCCTCCTGCGCGGGGTGCTTTTAGAGGTCAGTCCATCATACCTGGCCCGAGCCAGTCATAACCCCCACGTCGTCCCAGAGCTTGTTTTGAGTGTGGTGACACACGTCATATGGTAAGGGATTGCCCTAGACTTGGGAGGGGTGCACCTCCATAGACTTCTCAGACACATCGTGCCTCGCAGAGTTCTCAGGCTATGGTTACAGCTCTAGTTGCTACCCCACCTGCTCAGCCAGCTAGAGGTGGAGGTCGGGGAGGTAGAGGTTGCCTTAGAGAGGGAGGCCAGGCCAAATACTATGCCCTTCCTGCCCGTACCGAGGATGTTGCCTCCGATTTTGTCATCACAGGTATTATATTGATTTGCCACAGAGATGCATCGGTTCTATTCGATCCAAGCTCTACTTATTCTTATGTGTCTTCTTATTTTGCTCCGTATTTGGGTGTATCTCGGGATTCTTTGAGTTCCCCTGTGTATGTTTCTACTCCTATGGGAGATTCTCTTGTTGTGGACCGCATTTATCGGTCGTGTTAGGTTGCTCTTAGTGATTTTGAGACCAAAGCCAATTTATTGTTACTCAGCATGGTTGACTTTGATATTATCTTGGGCATGGACTGGTTGTCGCCCCATTATGCTATTCTTGATTGTTACGCCAAAACCGTGATGCTGGCTATGCCAGGTGTACCACGTGTTAAGTGGAGAGGTACTTTAGATCACACTCCCAGTAGAGTTATTTCTTTTCTTAAAGCTCAGAGTATGGTTGAGAAGGGGTGTGACACATATTTAGCTTATGTGAGAGACATCATTATTGACACCCCTTCAGTTGATTCAGTTCCAGTAGTACAGGATTTTCCCGATGTATTTCCAGCTGATCTCCCAGGCATGTCGCCTAATAGAGATATTGATTTTGGCATTGATCTATTGCTGGGCACTCAGCCCATTTCTATTCCTCCGTATCGTATGGCTCCTCCTAAGTTGAAAGAGTTGAAGGATCAGCTGCATGAATTACTTGATAAGGGTTTTATTAGGCCCAGTGTATCACCTTGGGGTGCTCCTGTCTTGTTTGTGATGAAAAAGGATTGTTCTATGCGTATGTGTATTGATTATTGCCAGTTGAACAAAGTTACAGTGAAGAACCGTTATCCTTTGCCTCGTATTGATGATCTATTTGACCAACTTCAGGGCGCACGGGTGTTTTCTAAGATTGATTTGCGCTCAGGTTACCATCAGTTGAAGATTCGGGAGCCAGATATCTTGAAGTCTGCTTTCAGGACTCGGTATGGTCATTACGAGTTCCTTGTCATGTCATTTGGGCTGACCAATGCCCCAACAACCTTTATGCATTTGATGCATAGTGTATTCCGGTTGTATCTCGACTCATTGGTCATTGTCTTTATTGATGATATTCTGGTGTATTCCCGGAGTCGGGAAGATCATGAGCATCACCTGAGGGCTGTGCTTCAGACTCTGAGAGAGAAGAAATTATATGCTAAGTTCTCGAAATGTGAGTTTTGGTTGGATTTAGTGGCATTCTTAGGCCACGTGGTATCAAGTGAGGGTATTTAGGTGGATCTGAAGAAGATAGAGGCCGTGCAGAGTTGGCCCAGACCATCCTCAGCTACCGAGATCCGCAGTTTCCTTGGCTTGGCGGGATACTACCATCATTTTATGGATGGGTTTTCATCGATTGTAGCCCCTATGACCAGGTTGACCCAGAGGGGTGCTCTATTCTAATGGACAAAGGAGTGTGAGGAGAGCTTTCAGAAGCTCAAGACAGCTTTGACCACAGCCCCAATTTTGATACTGCATACGGGTTTGAGGTCCTATACAGTCTATTGTGATGCCTCGAGGGTTGGCCTCGGAGCGATGTTGATGTAGGACGATAGGGTGATTGCCTACGCATCCAGACAGTTAAAGATACATGAGAAGAACTACCCTATTCACGACCTTGAGTTAGCTGCCATTGTTCACGCCCTGAAGATTTGGCGCCATTATTTATACTGGGTTCCTTGTGAGATTTATACTGACCATCGTAGCTTGCAGCACCTGTTCAAGCAAAAGGATCTAAATTTGCGCCAGAGGAGGTGGTTAGAGTTGCTAAAGGACTATGATATCACTATTTTGTATCACATGGGCAAGGCCAATATGGTGGATGATGCTTTAAGTCGTCGAGCGGAGAGTTTGGGGAGTTTGACTTATTTACCAGCATCGGAGAGGCTATGGCGATGGATGTTCAAGCCTTAGCCAGCCAATTTGTGAGATTGGATCTTTCAGAGCCAGTCGGTTTCTAGCTTGCGTGGTTTCTCGGTCTTCCTTATTTGATCGTATTAGGGAGTGGCAGTATGATGACCCTCATTTGCTTGTCCTCAAGGACAAGGTTCAACACGGTGATGCTAGAGATGTGACTATTGGTGATGATGGGGTATAGAGGATGCAGGGTCGGATTTGTGTACCCAATGTTGATGAATTCGAGAGTTGATTCTAGAGGAGGCCCATAGCTCGCGGTATTCCATTCATTTGGGTACCACAAAGATGTATTAGGATTTGAGGCAGCACTACTGGTGGAGGCCGATGAAGAAGGATATAGTTGAATTTGTAGCTCGGTGCCTCATCTGTCAGGAGGTGAAGTATGAGCACCAGAGACCGGGTTGTTTGCTTTAGCAGATAGAGATTCCAGAGTGGAAGTGGGAGCGGATCAACATGGACTTTGTACTTGGGCTCCCACGGACTTTGAGAAAGTTCGATGCTATTTAGGTGATTATGGATCGGCTAACCAAGTCCGCTCACTTTATTCTTGTGTGTACTACTTATTCCTCAGAGCGGTTAGTAGAGATTTATATCCGGGAGATTGTTCGACTGCATGGTATTCCAGTGTCCATCATTTCAGATAGAGGTACTCAGTTCACATCACGGTTCTAGAGGTTCGTTCAGCATGAGTTGGGAACTCGGGTGGAGTTGAGTACATCATTTCACCCTCAGATGGACGGACAGTCCGAGCGCACTATTCAGATTCTTGAGGATATGCTTTGTGCGTGTGTAATTGAGTTTGGTGGGTCTTAGGATCAGTTCTTTCCATTGGCGGAGTTTGCTAATAACAACAACTATCAGTCTAGCATTCAGATGGCACCGTATGAGGCTTTATATGGGAGAAGGTGTAGATCCTCGGTGGGTTAGTTTGAGCTAGGTGAAGCCAGATTATTGGGCACAGATTTAGTTAAGGATGCTTTGGAGAAGGTTAAGGTGATTCATGATAGACTCCGTACAGCCTAGTCTAGACAAAAGAGTTACGCGGACTGGAAGGTTCGCGATGTTTCCTATATGGTTGGAGAGCGGGTTCTGCCTCGGGTTTCGCCTATGAAGGGCGTTATGAGGTTTGGGAAGAAAGGGAAGTTGAGTCCGATGTTTATTGGCCCTTTTGAGATATTGGGGCGTGTTGGGGAGGTTGCTTATGAGCTTGCCTTACATCCCAGCTTGGTAGGGGTTCATCCGGTATTTCATGTTTCGATGTTCCGGAGGTATCACGGTGACCCGTCGCACGTGTTGGATTTTAGTTCAGTGCAGTTGGACAAGGATCTATCTTATGTTGAGGAGCTAGTGGCAATACTGGACATGCAGGTCAGAAAGCTGAGGTCAAAGAACATTGCATCAGTGAAGGTTCAGTGGCGGGGTTAGTCGGTCGAGGAGGCGACCTGGGAGACCGAGCAGGATATGCGCAACCATTACCCTCATCTTTTCAGTACTTCAGGTATGTCTCTATGCTCGTTCGAGGACGAACGAATATTTAAGTGTAGGAGGATGTGACGACCCGACCGGTCATCTTAAGAATTAATGCCTCGATCCCCTATTAACTACTTTCCCCAAGTTTTTTTCTCTTATATTGATTTGCCGGGATGTTCGGTTTTAAGTTTCGGAGAGTTTTGGGACACTTTGTCCCTAAATGAGAGCTTAAATATTGGAAAGTTGATCGTAGTCAGAGCAATGTGAAGACGTCCTCGAAATTGAAATCCGAGGGTTCCTTTAGCTCCGTTGGGCGATTTAGGATTTAGGAGCATGATCGGATTGTATTTTAGAGGTCCGTAGCTAATTTAGGCTTGAAATGCCGAAAGTTGAATTTTTGGATTTTCCGATCCAATAGTGAGATTTTGATCCGAGGGTCGGAATGGAATTCCAGAAGTTGGAGTAGCTCTGTAGTGTTGAATGTGATGTGCGTGCAAATTTTCAGGTCAATCGGACGAGGTTTGATAAACTTTTTGATCGAAAGTGTATTTCTAGAATTTTGTAGTTCTTAGGCTTGAATCCAAGGTTAAATTAGTGTTGTTTTAAGCGTTTCAAAGGTTAGAACAAGTTTGAATGATGTTTTGGGATTGACTGACATGTTTGGTTGAGGTCCCAGGGGCCTCAGGTGTGTTTCGGGTGCTTAACAAAAGTTGAATTTGGACTTAGGAAGATTTTTGCATTGCTGGTATCTGTCATAACTGCACCTGCGTTTTGGGTCCCGCAGGTGAGGAGCCGCAGAAGCGGCATTTCCACCGCAGAAGAAAAATTGGGGAAGTCCATCAGGAGCCACAAATGCGGTAGATCCATCGCTGAAGCGGAGCTGGGATGGAGCTACAGGTTCCGCAGATGCGGAAGTAATACCGCAGAAGTGGTGCCGCATCTGCCAAAAAGGAATCGCAGGTGCGGAGTCAGGCCTCTAAGTGAAAGTCACAGGTGCAACCTTTTGTCCGCAAAAGCGGGACCGCAGATGCAGTCAGTGGACCGCAGATGCAGAAATAGCTGGGCAGAATATAAAAATTTCAAAACGAGGGTTTAGCCATTTTTGAGAAAACTTAAGTTTGGGAGCTCGGATTTGAGCGAGATTTTAAGGGATTTTTAGAGCTATCAATTGGGTAATGATTCCTAACTCCTTTTTGCTTGTAAACCATTAATCTAAACATGAAATCATCCTTTAATTTTGGAAATTTGTATGAAAATTGGGGAAACGTTCTTAGGTCAAGAATTTGAGTTTCGATTGGGGATTTGTAACGGCCCGACCGATCGTTTTGAGCTCTAGCGCATCGTTCAGCAGTTGGAAGTCATGAACAACTTCATTTCAGGTATATTGACTTGTATGTATGGTCAGAGTTGAATTTCGGGAAATTCGCAGTCAAATTGGAAAGAAACTTTTCATTGCGGCAACCTTAAGTTGAAGAAAAAAGGCTAAGAATGGAATTTTGAGTAAACGACCTCGGAATTGAGATATGAAAGTTCCAGCATGTTCGTATGATGATTTTGGACTTGGGTGTATGTTCGGATTTTGTTTTGGATAACCCGTGAACATTTCGGCGTATATTATGGAAGTTAGTATTTTAGAAGAATTTCATAAATTTGGGTTGGAAGGCATTTCAGAGTTATAGATGTCCGTTTGGGATTTCGAGTCTGGGAATAGCTCTGTATGGTGATTCTGGAGTTGGGAGCGTGATCGGAAGTGAATTTGGATGTCCGGAGGTCATTTTGAAATCATTTGGCTAAATATAGAAATTTGAAGGTTTTTGAGAAAATTAGACCAGAAGTGGAAATTTTGATATCGGGGTCGGAATGCGATTCCGAAAGTTGGTGCAAGTCCGTAATGTCAAGTGTGACTTGTGTGCAAAATTTGAAGTCATTCGGACTAGTTTTGGTAAGGTTTGAGACACTTAGTCTCTTTTAAGGAAGCTTAAGTTGGAAAAGTCAACCGGATATTGACTTATGTGTTAGAGGGCTCGAAATGAGAATTTTATGGTTCGGATAGTTTCGTTAGATGATTTGGGACTTAGGAGTGTGTCCGGTATATTTTTGTGATGACCGGTGTAGAAAGAAGCTTGAATTGGAAAAGTTAGTATTTTGGCGAATTCCGGTTGATAGGTGAGATTTATATCCGAGGGTCGGAATTGAATTCCGAGAGTTGTTGTAGCTTCGTTATGTCATTTTGGACTTTTCTGCAAAATTTGAGGTCATTCAGACGTAGTTTGGTTGGGGTTTTGATCAAAAATGGAATTTGGAAGTTCTTGAGATTCATAGGCTTGAATCCGATGATGATTTGATGTTTTGATGTTATTTTGGGTGTTCCGAAGGTTGGATCAAGTTTGAATGATATTGTGGGACATGTTGATATTATTGGTTAAGGTCCAAGGGCCTCGGATGGATTTCGGAAGGTTAACGGAATGGAATTCGGACCTAAAAGAAAAGAAAAAGTTGCTGCAATTTATGCTGCTAAGCTGTCTTTGGACAGCAAATGTGCAGTCGTGGAGCGTACTTTGGAGGCCTATATCTTTTGATCTACAAGCAATTTTGAGATAATTCAAACACGAAAGTTGTATCCCTTTGTGTCTAGTTTTTAGAAAGATAAGGAAATCGTAATTTTGACATTTGTAGAGGAAGTTATGATCGATTGAAGATGACTGGTGGAGCGGTTTCTCCAGAATTTTCGGATTTCATGGAGCCGATTTTAGAAGCTCATATCTCGGGAAATATAAAGCGTTATATGGTGCACAACCTATCAAATTAAAGTTCTTCGAGTCTGGTCTCTATATCTTCAAACCGTTTGTAATTTGGATATTGATACAAGACGTTATGGGTGTTTAAACAGAAGGTGTCCGACAAGGGAAAATTTTTAATAGGATGTACAACTTGTATAGCACCAGTGAAAGGTACAACTCGACGAAGCACGGGCAGATTCTTTAAACACGGATTTGGCTTATTTCTTTCATTTCTTTCATTTGGCTTCGATGATTTTGGAGAGAATTTCAAGGGGGATTTTATCAAGCATCAAAGGTGAGTTGTTTCTACTTATTTCCAAGTTAAATACAAGATTATATGTGAATTAGAACATGAAAATCAGTAGAAAAGTGGGGTTTTAGGGCTTGTGCTTTTGAGATTTTCTAGGGTCGATTTGAAGGGACAAACGAGCTCCGATTTTTGTGTTCTTTATATATACGGACTCGTGAGAGGACGAAGAACATCTTGGTATAAAAATTTCTGAGTTTTGAGACGTGGGCCCGGGACTCGGGTTTTGTCAAATTCGTGAATTTTGATATTTTTCGATTGCTTTTGATTGGGTATTGTCCCTTGAGCATAATGCGATATATTCGTTGTGATTTTGGGCAGATTCGACGCACGTGGAGGCCAATTCGAGGGGCAAAGGCGTCGCGAGTTTAAGAAGTAGCCGGTTTGAGGTGAGAAATTGATGTAAATGATGTCCTGAGGGTTTGAAACCCCGGAATTTCACATCGTAAAACTATATTGAGGTGACTTGCACGCCGGATAACGGGCGTGGGGTAGAGCACGGGATTGTGACTTAGTCCGTCCCGAGAGATGTTTTTACCGTGTTTTCTACTTGGATTTAATTGTTACATTTTGGCTTCTTGCCAATTATTTGAATCCTTCAGGGATTGACATCACTGTTTTCGCATACATGCAAATCATTTGATCTCAGTCCAAGGTTTTAAATACTGTTTTGCAAACTCAACCATTTTTCTAAGATTTGAAAACTTAAATGATATGTCTTAATGATATTTCGGGCTGAGAACTACTGTTTTACAAATGCCCCAGGGGCTTATTATGATTTCTGGAATGAGCATGGATCGGGCTGCGCATCGCAGCAGTGATTTGAAACAGTGGTAACAATGACACTGTATGATGTGACTTGAAACAGTGGTAACAATGACACCGTGTGATATAAATTGGTCAGGTAACAATGACTGACCAGGACTTGATTGATGCCACGAGATGGCTTGTTATTGCGCTTGGGCTGTAAGAGCCCCTCCGGAGTCTGTACACACCCCCAGTGAGCGCCGTCGATAATAAATAAATATGGATGGCTCGGGCTGCACGCCGCAGTGGGTACCAGAGGGTATCGTCATATGCATTGCATTGCACTCATGCATTTATTCCTCATCTGCATTATCCGCCATAATAATTATGTGCTCTTATTTCATTGACTGGTTGCTTCATATTGTTCTGAGCCTGAGGGGCTAATACTGTTCTAAGATACTGAGCCAGAGGGGCTGATACTTTTCTGAGATACTAAGCCCGAGGGGCTGATACTGTTTTGAGATATTGAGCCCGAGGGGCTGATATTGTTTTGATATTGAGCCCGAGAGGTAGATTTCTACTCGTCATTTTACTGCCAAATTACCTGTTTTTATTGGTTTTAAAGAAATTTCACATGATGTTTCACTGAATTGTTATTTAAAATGATTTCACTTCTTCTGTATAGAGTGTTGTGTGCCTTAACGTGTTTTCTTTCCGTCAGTTATTATTTATATTTATTACTCACTGGGTCGGAGTACTCACATTACTCCCTGCACCATGTGTGTAGGTACAGGTATTTCCTGAGGCATATAGCGAGTTTTCTGCTGTTCAGTTTTCATCGGAATTATCGAGGTAGCTGCATGGCATTCGCAGACCCGTTTTCTCCCTTATCTTCTGTATTTATGATATCTTCAGATGTCGTTCCTAATTCCATACCTTGTAGAATTTTAGTAAACTCTGTAGTAGCTCATGACTTGTGACACCCCGGTTAGGGCTGAGTTGGGTTGGATTTCCGTATTTTATCTATACTTTTCGCTATTGGATATTATTAAACCATGTTTATACTATAATTGTGTTAATTAATTGTCTTAAAAGGATGAATTGGGTTGAATGGCTGGCCTTGTCTTCATGAGAGTCGCCATCACGACCAGGTTCGGGAATTGGGTCGTGACAAGTTGGTATCAGAGCCTAGGTTACATAGGTCTCACGAGTCATGAGCAGGTTTAGTAGAGTCTCGCGGTACGGAGACATCTGTATTTATCCTCGAGAGGCTGCAGAACCTTTAGGAAAACTTCACATTCTTGAATTCTTATCGTGCGTTCTTGATTCAGCTTGAAAAGTAACTCTTGAAATTCCTTCCACGCGTTCGCATGCGCGCATGAGCGCTCAGTATCAGATGTGCCTTGATGGCTTGTGATTCCCTGATTGAGGGGCGAGACGTGATCTCTATGAGTTGATGTTGGGCCAGTCTGAAGGACTTGAGGCCGGATCTTTTCCTACGGCTTAAGCACCAAGGTGCTGATTGTGTAAGCAAGTGTTTTGAACTTATATGTCCAGTATTGCCCCTATTAGCAGGAATGACGGTTAGGTAGCAATGTGATGGGTATGTTAGTACTGCGAGATGTTTCTATATGACTTGGAAGTGTCGAGGAATATCTGCTGGATGATAGGTGAACTATTAAGTGTATGATTTCCATTGTGATTAGAGGTGTAGCTCCGAGTTATGGGCGTGAAGAATCTTTTCAAGTCTCCTGTTTAGAGTGAAGTGAATTTCATGTTACAGTATGAGTTTAGACGCAGGAAGACTAAGTGATTGGGTAATGTGTATGACGGTGGGAGGTATAAAAAATGTTAATTGGAGGCAAAGTAGGTGGGTTATCTCATGCGGAATAATCTACGTAGGTGTGTTCCTTATAATGTTGAGTAGAGAGTTTCTTTTCTACTAACAGGGTGTATGTGTTGAGATTGGAATTTGACTCTAATTGAGAAATTTGAGTTGATTGTCACGAGAATGAAGGTGATCTTAGTAGTGGAATTGAGGTATTTTACGGTCTGTGTTACCTAAGCTTGTGAAGAATTTTTGTTGAACTAGCTGTAGTAATATGGCAATATTTCTGAGTTTGATGACCTGCGTGGCCTGGTTGAATTAGAGGAATTTAGTTCTGATAGCTTGATTAGGAGAAAATGGATTTCCAAGTGTTCTTTATGGTTTCTACCATGGTTTAAAATAAATACTTTCTACAGGTATGGGGAACGTGTTGTGTATTGTGAGTTCCTGTATAATTCTTCATTATTGATGGGGTACGAAGGTTTTGGAGCAAGGTTCTGTTTAATGTGGGGTTTCCTACTGATACTTGGTTGGTTTGAGTGGTTATGGTGATCGAGAATGGTGTTGCGAGTATACGAGTTGTGTAGTATGTTATGCGATTATATCTAGGGTTATTGTTATGGGTTGACACAGTTTGTTCGGACATATACAGTGTGTATATGTGAGATTCGGGTCTTGAAAAGAATTCTAGATGTTAGAAATTGGGCTCCAAGTATTTGGAGTAAGGTTAAAGTAATGTTTATTATTCACTACAATGGGTTTAATGGGTTTCGGAATAATTGGTTTTAACTTTTTTTTTTGAATTATATTCCCTACCGGTATGAGGGTTATGTGCTATGAAAAAAAAAATGTTTACGAAATTTATTGAGAAGAAGAAAGAAAGGAAATTGAAAACTGCAGTTGGCACAATATGAAATATTTAAACCGGGCTGCAAGCCCGGTGGAGGTTATGTAAGGACAAGGTCCTTGTGGTAAATAATTATGAGTTTAAAGTTTTCCATTGTAAAGATTAATTCGTATGATAGTATTAAAGGGAGTCATGTCAGTTAGGTTGATTTGATAATTCTTGTATATTTTATGTTCATATTCAGCCATTTTCGTACTGTAAACATTGAGTTTTAGCTTATGAGATGAGTTCCCAGGTGGCGTTAAATGTGACTCATTAATCCGAGTAAGTAATAATGAGGTCTTCATGCCTCACATTCTGTTGTCAGTATTGTGAAAATTTGAAATGAGGTGGTGGTTAATATGAGATTTATTGATAATGATGGAATTATTTATGAACAACTATTAAGACCAGAAATGTGGTTATGATCATACAAATGATGCGTTTCATGTCAAAATATCATTGTGATAATGTCGGGCTTGTAATGCGGAGATTAGTATTATTGATATACTTGTGGTACTTGTTGGGTTGTGGACATGCTGTTAGGAGTTGTTTTGATGTTACTCTGATAGGTGGATAGGCCCAATTACAAGGGAGACTCTACCGAAATATTTGAAAAATCTGGGAGTTAGTCAAATTTTGGGGACTTAAGAAAGTTGAAATGTTGGAAGAATATCTAAGATCTATATGAAGTCGTTCGGTTCATTTGGTTGTGGATTGTGGAGTGTTGTCCCGACTATGGTGGCAGTTCTTTCATGTTATGAGAAGAAATGACTTATTACGGTCCAGGAAAGGCTATCAGCCTAGTTCAGTGCGAGCAGAATCGACCTGAAGTGGGTGAATGGATTTAAATAGGATTATGGGCTTCATGTGAGTCAGATGTGTTCATTTTAGTATAGCGCTCCTTAAGGAGGGGTGTTGGAATATCATATGTTGTTCCGTGTTCGTCAACTCATGTAATATTGTGATTGTGCCATGTGTGTTGTGAAATGGCTTGATAAATTCCTATTTTCTGGGGAAAAGTCCATATTAGTTGTGTGAGTTGAGCAGTCCATTACTGAATCATTTCCTTATGTATCTTGTTCGCATTATGGCCTATTGGTGCATTTTTGCATCATGTGAGACCGTTGGTCATTGTCTGTGGTGATTGGTTGTCTGAGCAGCTCGTACTAGGTGAGGCGAGACTATTGGTATCGGGGACCATTGCAGTGGGATTATGTGAGGTATATTACAGGGCGGTTACCAGTATTTGGGTAGTAATGAGGTGATGATTTTAGTCAAAAAAGAAGAATTAATGTTTGGTTAACTCTGCAATTGGTTAGAAATTTCTGCACATCTCCTCCGTTGTGGTTGTATTGTCAGCATTATAACAGAATGTATAGGTATATCATCATATGCATTGGGAGCATCAGAGTCATAGAATTTTGGTTATTAAGGTTCATGGAGTGTCATTGTGGTTAGATGGTGAATTATGCGATGCATGGTGCTAATTCAACAAAGGTACGCAGTCGTGTTTGGTACCTCGTGTAGTAGATGATACAGTGTTTATATATAGGGAACAGGTCTGGCAGAGAATTTCAGGTGTTGGAATTGGGTTCTGAGCTTATTGTATGGATAAAAGAGGATATCTGCAGATTTGATCAAACTAATGTGTCCATATGAGTTGTGGTAGCACGGGCAGGTGCACGAGGTGTTAAACAGTGATTTCAGATAACTTAAGAGCAGTTCTTGGAACGTTCGAGGACGAACGTGTATTTAAGTGGGGGATAATGTAACTACCCGACCGGTCATTTTGAGCTCCAGCGCGTCGTTCAGCAGTTGGAAGTCATGAACAGCTTCATTTCAGATATATTGACTTGTACGTATGGTCAGAGTTGAATTTTGGGAAATTCGGAGTCAAATTGGAAAGAAACTTTTCATTGCGGCAACTTTAAGTTGAAGAAAAAAGGCTAAGATTGGTATTTTGAGTAAACGACCTCGGAATTGGGATCTGAAAGTTCCAGCATGTTCGTATGATGATTTCGGACTTGGGCGTATGTCCGGATTTGCTTTTGGATAACCCGTGAGCATTTCGGCGTATATTGTGGAAGTTAGTATTTTAGAAGAATTTCATAAATTTGGGTTGGAAGGCATTTCAGAGTTATAGATGTCCGTTTGGGATTTCGAGTCTGGGAATAGCTCCGTATGGTGATTCTGGAGTTGGGAGAGCGATCGGAAGTGAATTTGGATGTCCGGAGGTCATTTTGAAGTCATTTGGCTAAATATAGAAATTTGAAGGTTTTAGAGAAAATTCGACCGGAAGTGGAAATTTTGATATCGGGGTCGGAATGCGATTCCGAAAGTTGGTGTAAGTCCGTAATGTCGAATGTGACTTGTATGCAAAATTTGAAGTCATTCGGACTAGTTTTGGTAAGGTTTAAGACACTTAGTCTCTTTTAAGGAAGCTTAAGTTGGAAAAGTCAACCAGATATTGACTTATGTGTTAGAGGGCTCGAAATGCGAATTTTATGGTTCGGATAGCTTCGTTAGGTGATTTGGGACTTAGGAGTTTGTCCGGAATATTTTTGTGATGACCGGTGTAGAATTAAGCTTGAATTGACAAAGTTAGTATTTTGGCGAATTCCGGTTGATAGGTGAGATTTTTATCTGAGGGTCGGAATGAAATTTCGAGAGTTGTTGTAGCTTCATTATGTCATTTTGGACTTGTCTGCATAATTTGAGGTCATTCGGACGTGGTTTGGTTGGGTTTTTGATCAAAAATGGAATTTGGAAGTTCTTGAGATTCATAGGCTTGAATCCGATGATGATTTGATGTTTTGATGTTATTTTGGGTGTTCCGAAGGTTGGGACAAGTTTGAATGATATTGTGGGACATGTTGATATAATTGGTTAAGGTCCCGAGGGCCTCGGGTGGATTTTGGAAGGTTAACGGAATGGAATTCGGACCCAAAAAGAAAAGAAAAAGCTGCTGCAATTTCTGCTGCTAAGCTGTCTTTGGACAGCAAATGTGCAGTCGTGGAGCGTACTTCGGAGGCCTATATCTTTTGATCTATAAGGAATTTTGAGATGATTAAAAAACGAAAGTTGTAGCCCTTCATCTCTATTTCCCTGAAAGCTAAGGAAATCGTAATTTGGACATCTGTAGAGAACGTTATGATTGATTGAAGATGACTGGTGGAGCAGTTTCTCCAGAAATTTCGGATTTCATAGAGCCGACTTTAGAAGCTCATATCTCGGGATATATAAAGAGTTATATGGTGTACAACCTATCAAATTAAAGATCTTCGAGTTTAGTTTCTAAATCTTCAAACCATTTGTAATTTGGATATTTATACAAGACGTTATGAGTGTTTAAACAGAAGGTGTCCGAGAAGGGAAAATTTTAATAGGATGTACAACCTGTATAGCACCATTGCTAGGTACAACTCGACGAAGCACGGGCAGATTCTTTAAACACGGATTTGGCTTATTTCTTTCATTTCTTTCATTTGGCTTGGATGATTTTGGAGAGAATTTCAAGGGGGATTTTATCAAGCATCAAAGGTGAGTTGTTTCTACTTATTTCCAAGTTAAATACAAGATTATATGTGAATTAGAACATGAAAATCAGTAGAAAAGTGGGGTTTTAGGGCTTGTGCTTTTGAGATTTTCTAGGGTCGATTTCAAGGTTCAAACGAGCTCCGATTTTTGTGTTCTTTATATGTACGGGCTCGTGAGAGGACGAAGAACATCTTGGTATAAAAATTTCTAAGTTTTGAGACGTGGGTCCGGGACTCGGGTTTTGTCAAATTCGTGAATTTTGATATTTTTCGATTGCTTTCGATTGGGTATTGTCCTTTTAGCATAATGCGAAATATTCGTTGTGATTTTGGGCAGATTCGACACACGTGGAGGCCAATTCGAGGGGCAAAGGCGTCGCGAGCTAAAGAAGTAGCCGGTTTGAGGTGAGCAATTGATGTAAATGATGTCCTGAGGGTTTGAAACCCCAAAATTTCACATCGTAATGCTATATTGAGGTGACTTGCACGCCGGATAACGTGCGTGGGGTATAGCACCATTGGGGATTGTGACTTAGTCTGTCCCGAGAGATGTTTTTACCGTGTTTTCTACTTGGATTTAATTGTTACATTTGGGCTTCTTGCCAAATTATTTGAATCCTTCAGGGATTGACATCACTGTTTTCGCACACATGCATATCATTTGATCTCAGTCCAAGGTTTTAAATACTGTTTTGCAAACTCAGCCATCTTTCTAAGATTTGAAAACTTAAATGATACTTCTAAATAATATTTCGGGCTGAGAACTACTGTTTTACAAATGCCCAAGGGGCTTATTATGATTTCTGGACTGAGCATGAATCGGGCTGCGCGCCGCAGCAGTGATTTGAAACAGTGGTAACAATGACACTATATGATGTGACTTGAAACAGTGGTAATAATGGCACTGTGTGATATAAATTGGTCAGGTAACAATGACTGACCAAGACTTGATTGATGCCACGAGATGGCTTGTTATTGCGCTTGGGCTGTAGGAGCCCCTCCGGAGTCTGTACACACCCCCAGTGAGCGCCGTCGACGATAAATAAATATGGATGGCTCGGGCTACACGTTGCAGTGGGTACCAGAGTGTACCGTCATATGCATTGCATTGCACTCATGCATTTATTCCTCATCTGCATTATCCGCCATAATAATTATGTGCTCTTATTTCATTGACTGGTTGCTTCATACTGTTCTGAGCCTGAGGGACTGATACTGTTATGAGATACTGAGCCCGAGGGGCTGATACTTTTCTGAGATACTGAGCCCGAGGGGCTAATACTGTTCTGAGATACTGAGCCCGAGAGGCTGATATTGTTTTGATATTGAGCCCGAGTGGTAGATTTCTACTCATCATTTTACTGCCAAATTATCTGTTTTTACTAGTTTTAAAGAAATTTCACATGATGTTTCACTTAATTGTTATTGTAAATGATTTCACTTCTTCTGTATAGAGTGTTGTGTGCCTTAACGTATTTTTTTACCCTTGGTTATTATTTATATTTATTACTCACTGGGTGGGAGTACTCACATTACTCTCTGCACCATGTGTGCAGGTATAGGTATTCTTGAGGCATAGGGCGAGTTTTCTGATGTTCAGTTTTCATCAGAGTTATCGAAGTAGCTGCATGTTGTTCGCAGACCCGTTTTCTCCCTTATCTTCTGTATTTATGATATCTTCAGATGTCGTTCCTAATTCCATACCTTGTAGAATTTTAGTAAACTCTGTAGTAGCTCATGACTTGTGACACCCCGGTTAGGGCTGAGTTGAGTTGAATTTCCGTATTTTATCTATACTTTCCGCTATTGGATATTATTAAACCATGTTTATACTATAATTATGTTAATTAATTATCTTAAAAGGATGAATTGGGTTGAATGGATGGCCTTGTCTTCATGAGAGGCGCCATCACGACCAGGTTCGGGAATTGGGTCGTGACAGGATTTGACATTGGATTCAGATAATTTTGATATGGTTAGACTCGTGAGGGTGTGAGGATTCTAGAAATGTAAATTTTACTCGATTCCGAGACGTGAGCCCGAGGGGCGTTTTGGTCATTTTACATAATTTCGCGTATTAGCTTAGAATTTAATTGTAGAATCAGTTACTTGAAGTGTTCTTTATATTGTGAAATTGAATTGAATAGATTTGGGGGGCTTTCCCCTTAGTATTAGTATATTTGGTAATTGAAATGCCTTGTACGTGAGGTGACGAGTGCGTACTTGTGCTAATTGTTGGAAATCCGGTTTTCTTTAAGCAATTACTAGTATGTTTCCTTTCCCGTTTCTATTACTTGCACTATTAAGTCTGTTGTTAGCTTAGGAAAGCGTGTTTAAGTGACTTAACTGCTTTACTTGCTCAAACTACCTTACCTGGATTCTGTGCAGCATGCTAGGCTAGAATCACTTGTTGCCTTGATATGAAATTTTGCTATTTCTGTATATTTTTCTGTTGCTGTTGTGTATTTATTTTGGGACTACGGATGTGGAATTCCGGTAGCTCCCCCCTTGTTTGTTTATTTTGAAACTACGGATGTGGGATTCCGGTAGCTCCTCCTTGTCTATTTATTTTGGGATTACGGATGTGGGATTCCGGTAGATCCCCCTGCACAGTTATATGGAACTACGGGAATGCACCCGGTAGATTCCCCCAGTACTAGGTATTTACATTTGGGACTACGGAACGGGATTCTAGTAGATCCCAGCGCACTATGAGTTGGACTACGGGATGGGATCCCGGGAGATCCATTGGATATGTACATATGGGACTACCATTTCAAACGAATTCCTTTCTCGTGATTTCTTCAACAAAATTTTTCTTAATTATTATTAATTTAATTACTTATTGATAACAACACGATAAGGGATTCAAGAAGTACTAGAGAATATAAAAAAACATGCGGAAGCTAAAAGAAAATAAAGAAACGAAAAAGCCGAAAATTAAAGATAGATTGAATAAAAGAAAGAGTTTCTTGAATTCAAGAAGTCTATTCTTGAAGTTGAATCCTAGCAACAACAATTAGCTAACGAAAAACTAATTGCCTTTGGTAGAGAATTAATAACAAGAGATAGATTGTGAAACCCGACCCTTTAGAATAACAAGAACAACAATAAGCCTAAACTTATCACCTTCCTTGAATACCTAGAAGTGATCTAAGATTTTGAAAATGGTGAAATCCGTCCCTTTAGAAGAACAACAACAACAATAAGCCTAAACTTATCACCTTTCTTGAATACCTAGAAGTGATCTAAGATTTCAAAAATGGTTTAATATTACCACCTTAAGTTGATTCTTGAAGGTTGAAGAATAAATCCAAGAGTAACCACACACAAGGGTGCAAGAAAATTTCTCACATTTCTTTATTGATATTGTCCATCATAATATTCCCTAAAAATAAAGAAGACACCCCTTTATATAGAGAGGGAGTCACTTAACTCTACCAAAATAAAGAAAGAAAGTCCTAACTACTTTGGACAAAAAGTCCTAATTACTTTGGACAAAATATCCAACTACCTTAGGATATGATCTTGAAAGTCCAAAACTAATCTTGGAAATCTTAGAAATCATTGAAAGAGAAATAAAGTCCTTCTACATTGGACAAACTGTCCAACTACCTTAGGATATGATCTTGAAAGCCAAAAATCAATCTTTGACATGGAAATCTTGAAGGAAATTTACAAGCAACATGGTACCAACTTTTACTCAACTTCTAGCACGACTATTGTACCATTCTTTGACATCAAGTAAGTCCTTTTTATATTATAAAATCGTGAATTCATGTAAGACTTATTAGGCTGCAAGTTTGGACATATTTTAGGTGCCAAAATGGTCCAAAAATGGGCTGATTAGGACTTTTTTCAAAGGATGTCTCTGGGAATCCAATACTCCTCTTCTTGGACATAAATTTGGACCATAAAATAATTGTAATACCTAGCCAATTTATATCCTTTATCCTTGAGCTCTTTCTCCCAATTAGCAACTTTTTTATTTGCACTTGAAGTCTACTGGCCTTGTTTTGCTACTTTTTTGCTTGACATCTTGTTAAAGACCCTCTTTGAGATTCCAAAGTTTCATTCTTGTCCTTGAGTAGTGTTGAGCTTCCTAGGATGCTATCATTCCCCTCTTCTTGAAAAAAATTTGTCCTCGAATTTTGACCTTAATCTTCAAGAACTAGGATCCCTTCTTCTTGTTTCTTTTCTTGACTTGGAAACCAAATAATACTTGAATTCTGAAAATAATAATGAGCAATAACACCTTCTTCTTCTTTTTTCTTTGGGTTAATTGCTTTTTTTTGGCTCAAGAACCTCCCAAGATTATCAAGATTGGAATCTTGATATGCCTGTGCTCTGATACCACTTGATAACAACACGGTAGGGGATTCAAGAAGTACTAGAGAAAATAAAAAAACATGCGGAAGCTAAAAGAAAGTAAAGAAACGAAAAAGACAAAAATTAAAGATAGATTGAATAAAAGAAAGAGTTTCTTGAATTCATGAAGTCTATTCTTGAAGTTGAATCCTAGCAACAACAATTAGCTAACGAAAATCTAATCGCCTTTGATAGAGAATTAAAAACAAGAGATAGATTGTGAAACCCGACACTTTAGAATAACAAGAACAACAATAAGCCTAAACTTATCACCTTCCTTGAATACCTAGAAGTGATCTAAGGTTTGAAAAATGGTTTAATGCTACCACCATAAGTTGATTCTTGAAGGTTGAAGAATAAATCCAAGAGTAACCACACACAAATGTGCAATAAAATTTCTCACATTTCTTTATTGATATTGTCCATCATAATATATCCTAAAAACAAAGAAGACACTTATATAATGAGGGAGTCACTTAACTCTACCAAAACAAAGAAAGAAAGTCCTAACTACTTTGGACAAAAAATCCTAATTACTTTGGACAAATATTCAACTACCTTAGGATATGATCTTGAAAGTCCAAAACCAATTTTGGAAATCTTAGAAATCTTTGAAAAAGAAATAAAGTCCTTCTACTTTGGACAAACTGTCCAACTACCTTAGGATATAATATTGAAAGTCAAAAATCAATCTTTGACTTGGAAATCTTGAAAATTTTGAAGGAAATTTGCAAGGAACTTGGTACCAACTTGTACTCAACTTCTAGAACGACTATTGTACCATTATTTTACATCAATTAAGTCCTTTTTATGTTATAAAATCGTGACTTCATGTAAGACTTATTAGGCTGCAAGTTTGGACACATTTTAGGTGCCAAAATGGTCCAAAAATGGGCTGATTAAGACCTTCTTCAAAGGATGTCTGTTGGAATCCAATACTCCTCTTCTTGGACATAAATTTGGGTCATAAAACAATAGTAATAGCTAGCCAATTCATATCCTTTATCCTTGAGCTCTTTCTACCAATTAACAACTTCTTTATTTGCACTTGAAGTCTAATGACCTTGTTTTTGCAACTCTTTAGCTTGACATCTTGTTAAAGGCCCTCTTTGAGATTCCAAAGTTTCATCCTTGTCCTTGAGTAGAGTTGAGCTTCCTAGGATGCTATCATTCCCCTCTTCTTGAAAAACATTCGTCCTCGAATTTTGGCCTTAATCTTCAAGAACTAGGATACCCTCTTCTTGTTTCTTTTCTTGACTTGGAAACCAAATAATACTTGAATTCTGAAAATAATAATGAGCAATAACACTTTCTTCTTCTTCTTTTTTTGGGTTGATTGTTTTTTTTGCTGAAGAACCTCACAAGATTATCAAGATTGGAATCTTGATATGCCTGTGCTCTGATACCACTTGATAACAACATGATAGGGGATTCAAGAAGTACTAGAGAAAAAAAAACATGCGGAAGCTAAAAGAAATTAAAGAAACGAAAAAACAAATATTTAAGATAGATTGAATAAAAGAAAGAGTTTCTTGAATTCAAGAAGTCTATTCTTGAAGTTGAATCCTAGCAACAACAATTAGCTAACGAAAAACTAATCGCCTTTGGTAGAGAATTAAAAACAAGAGATAGATTGTGAAACCTGATCATTTAGAATAACAATAACAACAATTAGCTAACGAAAAACTCATCGCATTTGGTATAAAATTAAAAACAAGAGATAGATTGTGAAACCTGACCCTTTACAATAATAAGAACAACAATAAGCCTAAACTTATCACCTTCCTTGAATACCTAGAAGTGATCTAAGATTTTGAAAATGGTGAAATCCGGCTCTTTAGAATAACAACAACAACAATAAGCCTAAACTTATCACCTTTCTTGAATACCTAGAAGTGATCTAAGATTTCAAAATGGTTTAATCTTACCACCTTAAGTTGATTCTTGAAGGTTGAAGAATAAATCCAAGAGTAACCACACACAAGGGTCCAAGAAAATTTCTCACATTTCTTTATTGATATTGTCCATCATAATATATCCTAAAAACAAAGAAGACATCCCTTTATATAGAGAGGGAGTCACTTAACTCTACCAAAACAAAGAAAGAAAGTCCTAACTACTTTGAACAAAAAGTCATAATTACTTTGGACAAAATGTCCAACTACCTTAGGATATGATCTTGAAAGTCCAAAACCAATCTTTGAAATCTTAGAAATCTTTTAAAAAGAAATAAAGTCCTTCTACTTTGGACAAACTGTCCAACTACTTTAGGATATGATCTTGAAAGTCAAAAATCAATCTTTGACTTGGAAATCTTGAAAATCTTGAAGGAAATTTGCAAGCAACTTGGTACCAACTTGTACTCAACTTCTAGCACGAATATTGTAACCTTCTTTGACATCAAGTAAGTCATTTTTATGTTATAAAATCGTGACTTCATGTAAGACTTATTAGGCTGCAAGTTTGGACACATTTTAGGTGCCAAAATAGTCCAAAAATGGGCTGATTAGGACCTTCTTCAAAGGATGTCTCTTGGAATCCAATACTCCTCTTCTTGGACATAAATTTGGGCCATAAAACAATTGTAATAGCTAGCCAATTCATATCCTTTATCCTTGAGCTCTTTCTCTCAATTAACAACTTCTTTATTTGCACTTGAAGTCTAATGACCTTGTTTTTGCAACTCTTTAGCTTGACATCTTCTTAAAGGCCCTCTTTGAGATTCCAAAGTTTCATCCTTGTCCTTTAGTAGAGTTGAGCTTCTTAGGATGCTATCATTCCCCTCTTCTTGAAAAAAATTCGTCCTCGAATTTTGACCTTAATCTTCAAGAACTAGGATCCCCTCTTCTTGTTTCTTTTCTTGACTTGGAAACCAAATAATACTTGAATTCTGAAAATAATAATGAGCAATAACACCTTCTTCTTCTTTTTTCTTTGGGTTAATTGCTTTTTTTTGGCTCAAGAACCTCCCAAGATTATCAAGATTGGAATCTTGATATGCCTGTGCTCTGATACCACTTGATAACAACACGGTAGGGGATTCAAGAAGTACTAGAGAAAATAAAAAAACATGCGGAAGCTAAAAGAAAGTAAAGAAACGAAAAAGACAAAAATTAAAGATAGATTGAATAAAAGAAAGAGTTTCTTGAATTCATGAAGTCTATTCTTGAAGTTGAATCCTAGCAACAACAATTAGCTAACGAAAATCTAATCGCCTTTGATAGAGAATTAAAAACAAGAGATAGATTGTGAAACCCGACACTTTAGAATAACAAGAACAACAATAAGCCTAAACTTATCACCTTCCTTGAATACCTAGAAGTGATCTAAGGTTTGAAAAATGGTTTAATGCTACCACCATAAGTTGATTCTTGAAGGTTGAAGAATAAATCCAAGAGTAACCACACACAAATGTGCAATAAAATTTCTCACATTTCTTTATTGATATTGTCCATCATAATATATCCTAAAAACAAAGAAGACACTTATATAATGAGGGAGTCACTTAACTCTACCAAAACAAAGAAAGAAAGTCCTAACTACTTTGGACAAAAAATCCTAATTACTTTGGACAAATATTCAACTACCTTAGGATATGATCTTGAAAGTCCAAAACCAATTTTGGAAATCTTAGAAATCTTTGAAAAAGAAATAAAGTCCTTCTACTTTGGACAAACTGTCCAACTACCTTAGGATATAATATTGAAAGTCAAAAATCAATCTTTGACTTGGAAATCTTGAAAATTTTGAAGGAAATTTGCAAGGAACTTGGTACCAACTTGTACTCAACTTCTAGAACGACTATTGTACCATTATTTTACATCAATTAAGTCCTTTTTATGTTATAAAATCGTGACTTCATGTAAGACTTATTAGGCTGCAAGTTTGGACACATTTTAGGTGCCAAAATGGTCCAAAAATGGGCTGATTAAGACCTTCTTCAAAGGATGTCTGTTGGAATCCAATACTCCTCTTCTTGGACATAAATTTGGGTCATAAAACAATTGTAATAGCTAGCCAATTCGTATCCTTTATCCTTGAGCTCTTTCTACCAATTAACAACTTCTTTATTTGCACTTGAAGTCTAATGACCTTGTTTTTGCAACTCTTTAGCTTGACATCTTGTTAAAGGCCCTCTTTGAGATTCCAAAGTTTCATCCTTGTCCTTGAGTAGAGTTGAGCTTCCTAGGATGCTATCATTCCCCTCTTCTTGAAAAACATTCGTCCTCGAATTTTGGCCTTAATCTTCAAGAACTAGGATACCCTCTTCTTGTTTCTTTTCTTGACTTGGAAACCAAATAATACTTGAATTCTGAAAATAATAATGAGCAATAACACTTTCTTCTTCTTCTTTTTTTGGGTTGATTGTTTTTTTTGCTGAAGAACCTCACAAGATTATCAAGATTGGAATCTTGATATGCCTGTGCTCTGATACCACTTGATAACAACATGATAGGGGATTCAAGAAGTACTAGAGAAAAAAAAACATGCGGAAGCTAAAAGAAATTAAAGAAACGAAAAAACAAATATTTAAGATAGATTGAATAAAAGAAAGAGTTTCTTGAATTCAAGAAGTCTATTCTTGAAGTTGAATCCTAGCAACAACAATTAGCTAACGAAAAACTAATCGCCTTTGGTAGAGAATTAAAAACAAGAGATAGATTGTGAAACCTGATCATTTAGAATAACAATAACAACAATTAGCTAACGAAAAACTCATCGCATTTGGTATAAAATTAAAAACAAGAGATAGATTGTGAAACCTGACCCTTTACAATAATAAGAACAACAATAAGCCTAAACTTATCACCTTCCTTGAATACCTAGAAGTGATCTAAGATTTTGAAAATGGTGAAATCCGGCTCTTTAGAATAAAAACAACAACAATAAGCCTAAACTTATCACCTTTCTTGAATACCTAGAAGTGATCTAAGATTTCAAAATGGTTTAATCTTACCACCTTAAGTTGATTCTTGAAGGTTGAAGAATAAATCCAAGAGTAACCACACACAAGGGTCCAAGAAAATTTCTCACATTTCTTTATTGATATTGTCCATCATAATATATCCTAAAAACAAAGAAGACATCCCTTTATATAGAGAGGGAGTCACTTAACTCTACCAAAACAAAGAAAGAAAGTCCTAACTACTTTGAACAAAAAGTCATAATTACTTTGGACAAAATGTCCAACTACCTTAGGATATGATCTTGAAAGTCCAAAACCAATCTTTGAAATCTTAGAAATCTTTTAAAAAGAAATAAAGTCCTTCTACTTTGGACAAACTGTCCAACTACTTTAGGATATGATCTTGAAAGTCAAAAATCAATCTTTGACTTGGAAATCTTGAAAATCTTGAAGGAAATTTGCAAGCAACTTGGTACCAACTTGTACTCAACTTCTAGCACGAATATTGTAACCTTCTTTGACATCAAGTAAGTCATTTTTATGTTATAAAATCGTGACTTCATGTAAGACTTATTAGGCTGCAAGTTTGGACACATTTTAGGTGCCAAAATGGTCCAAAAATGGGCTGATTAGGACCTTCTTCAAAGGATGTCTCTTGGAATCCAATACTCCTCTTCTTGGACATAAATTTGGGCCATAAAACAATTGTAATAGCTAGCCAATTCATATCCTTTATCCTTGAGCTCTTTCTCTCAATTAACAACTTCTTTATTTGCACTTGAAGTCTAATGACCTTGTTTTTGCAACTCTTTAGCTTGACATCTTCTTAAAGGCCCTCTTTGAGATTCCAAAGTTTCATCCTTGTCCTTTAGTAGAGTTGAGCTTCTTAGGATGCTATCATTCCCCTCTTCTTGAAAAAAATTCGTTCTCGAATTTTGACCTTAATCTTCAAGAACTAGGATCCCCTCTTCTTGTTTCTTTTCTTGACTTGGAAACCAAATAACACTTGAATTCTGAAAATAATAATGAGCAATAACACCTTCTTTTTTTGGGGGTTGATTGTTTTTTTTGCTCAAGAAACTCCCAAGATTATCAAGATTGGAATCTTGATATGCCTGTGCTCTGATACCACTTGAATAAGATAAGAAGAATTATTTAACTCATTCGTAAGCCTCTTCTCATAAATTCCATGTCTCTTTTCACCAAGTTGGAATAAGTAATCATCTATGTCATACACAATTTCAAAAGGAAGCGAATTACTCTTACACATTAACTTAGATATTATAGTTAATGACTTGATGTGCATCAAAATATCATCATCTACAAAAATTATAAAGTCACCAATATAAGAAATAAGAGTGTAATTCATTACCTCCAAAAATACCTTAGGTGTTCTAGAAAGACCAAGAATGCAAATAAACCAATTATACATACCATACTTGGACTTATTTACCAATGGAACATCATCACCTTGTATTCTTTTATGCAATGGCTCCACCTTAGCAATGCTTTTAGGCAACTCCATGTCATAACCCTGTAAATAAGAATCGAAATAGTCAAAAGGTTTAATAACAAAGAATTTAATCAAGCTTTTGTCTTCCACCATCCAACAAGAATTGATATTGCCGAATTTATGTTGGAATCCAATTGGATCTTTTGCCACCATCTCTTGCGCCTCACCACTCCTTTCAAAAGGTATTTCATCACGTGGCTGCACAAAATCACAAGAACTAAAACAAGAAAGAGTTAATGGGTTAGGAAGTAAAGAAACTTTTTTCTTGCTTACACTCTCTTTGGCTTTTATCGCAAGACTAATGTTTTCCTCACCCTTAGCCTCTTTTCTCTCACTAAAAAGTTCTTTTCCTTCACTCAATCTCTCTTGTTTTTCTCTCTCTACCTCACAGACTTTGTTTCTCTTATTGCTTTCTCTCTTTTCTTTTTTCTCAAGATCATTGTTTACCTCACTTGACATCCCACTCCTTTTACTCAAGACAACCTCTCCTTTTTCCTCTATTGGAATGTAAACATGCACTCCCTTACTCCTCTCATTCTTTTCTCTCGCGTATTTTTCCATATTCTCTTTAACAATCTTTTCATCTGCACAAATTTGTGAGGGAGTCAAAGGTCCAAGACTGAGTTTCTTCCCATTAACCTCAAAAGAGTATCTATTTTTTTCGATACTATATGAAGCACTTCTATAGATATTCCATGGCCTTCCCAACAAGATATGAAAACGATTCATGGGAATGACATCACACCAAATCACATCCTCATACCTTCCAATAGAGAATGGTAATAACACTCTTTTATCTACCTTTACTCCTTTCAACATGTAGGGATCAATATGTTCAACACAAGGCAAGTTCAATTTCTCAACCATATAAGTGCTAATTAAGTTATAGTTAAATGCTTTGTCAATTCTAAGGGTATAAATTGTAGACATCACTTTAGCTCTTGTTTGAAAAATAACTTTACCATTGTCTTCTTTCCATTCGATATATTGTAATATCGACCTTTCAAGAGTCATAGATCTACTCCTTCCACTGCAACTACCTATTTGAGATATCTTGACATAGATTAAAGGAAATATATATCTCTCAAATTTGGCTTCTTTGTTTTTTTTTTCTCAATTGTTCTCTCACACACTTTATCCTTTTTTTCTCTCAAAATAACCTTTGAACAAAATACTTTGTAGATTTATAGTTAAACCCAACTCGTATGAAGTTCTTAGTAGTAAAATTCAGATTTTTGGGGAACTAATGAAAGAAAAACCAAATCCTAGAACTATTAGGCTCGGTTGAAACAAGACGCGAACAAAAAAGGAAAGGATTATATATTTAGATTAGAAAGAGTAAGAAAATCTAGGATCCCCTTTTCTTATTTCCTTTGCTAACTTTTGGAAACAAATTAGATACAAAAGAAATTTTTTTTGGAGAGCAAGCAATTCTATTCTTTTTAATTTTTTTTTCGTTTTTTTTTTAAATTTTTCTTTTCTTTTCTTTGCTCTTAGTATTCAAGAAATCCCAAGACTTACCAAGAACGAAATCTTGATAGAACCGCTCTGATACCACTTGATAACAATACGATAGGGGATTCAAGAAGTACTAAAGAAAATAAAAAAAAAACATGTAGAAGCTAAAAGAAAATAAAGAAACGAAAAATACGAAAATTAAAGATTAATTCAAGAAACTCTTTCTTTTATTCAATCTATCTTTAATTTTCGTCTTTTAGCTTCCACATGTTTTTTAATTTTTTCTAGCACTTCTTAAATCCTCTATCGTGTTGTTATCACTTATTACTTATTTCCTATTCTCTCTTCCTTGAAATTTTATATTATTTCCTTCTTCTTCCAATTAGCACATTGATTCTTGCAAGATCTCAGAAAATATCAATCCTTAAATCCTTTCAAATTTTCCAACAAAATTCCCGTCAAGCCCGTCTTCGTCAAATCTTTCCAACGTCTCTCTCTCTCCTTTTCTTATTTTATTACTTTAGTTTGACAAAATATTTTCCTTCCTTAAATCTTATGGTTGATTCCCATTCCCTATCTTTAGCTCAATTCTCCCTCTTTTATAAGATTTTTACTTCTTATTTCCAATTATCATTCCAGATTTTTATACAAGACTTTCCCAAAGTTTTGCTCTAATTTCTCCTAGCATGTTTGTTACTCTCGCACACCTTGCCATGAATTCAACCAGATTCATCCATTTCCTTTAGCAAAGATCTAAATCAATCTCCCTTGATTTCTCTGTGCGAATTTCAAATGTGATCCTACACCTTGGTGTACTATAAATACCTTGCATCTTGAGCTTGTTAGAGAGATTTTTTCAGCTTGAACGGCTTACATTTTGAGAATGGCTTTTCACCACTGGTTTTGACACTCGCTGCTATAACACCTTCTCTAATCCTACCGCTATTGATTTTTCGACTTCTCTAGCATTATTTGTTTCTGCTGGCTGGAAGCCGATACAGAAACTTAGAGCATTGCTGGCCTATAATGGGCTAGTGTTGATTCGATATCGCTGAGTATTGCTGTCCGTAGTTATCACTTGTTCGTCATCATCGTATTTTCGATTTTCTTATTGTATTCTGCTCTTCGACTGTCTGAATGTCGTTCGACATTCCGTTGAAAGCATCACAAGCTAAAGACCAGGTGCGCCTCGCTTCTTTGCTTGATCTCTGATTTATGCGGGAATGCGTGACATTCCCGAACGATATATGAGACATATGTTTCTCCATGACATGCTAGAAAAAACACTTCAGGTCTAAATTAGATAATAGGTAGGATTTTTGCTACACAATGTTTCTTTCTGCTTTCATGTGTCTTATTCATCTTCTGAACATGCTCAAATGACTCAATCCATTCGAGATATCATGTCGATAGGATGCTTAATTTTACAGAAATCATTAAATTTACAAGTACCAAATTTTGTTAAAGCCAGTAGTGCACCCACAGACTTAAAACCTGGATGTAAAAGGAAGAATCTGTTTTTTTGCTATGTGTTTAGGACAATATTAATTGCTTGCCTACTTTATTCGACTACCTGTTCGTTTAGTTTGTTTTTATTCGATCACATCTTATTAATAGGCAAAACTAGTTTTCTTATCTATGTGTTTGAATAGTTAATTATGAGTGAGTAGAGGATCTTAAAATAAGCTAAATCTTTTACAATAAGTAGTTTCTTGCTCTAAAATAGAATTTCAATATTTTGGTCTAAATATGGCAAAGTTGAGATTATAACTTTGATGTTAATTAAACAATCTCATTTTGAAAATTTTCCTTACTTTTGGCTGATTCTTCCAAATGAACACGTCACTACAAGGTTTGAACTCAATAATCATCTTTCTATTTAATTATTTTGGTCCGCTTGGTGTTTACGAGTTTGGAATAAATTTGTTTTTCTTTTCAACTTTCACATCTAATTATGTTACTACCTTATTTTTAAGTTATGTATTGATTTTACAAAATCAGTGAAGTTAGTATATTTTAAGAGCTCATTTCACTACTTTAATTATCATCTCTCAACTTAATTAATTCGGAGGCCAATATGAGCCCTTGCATGCCTTATGTGTTACTTGTTTAAGTCCCAATGTGCTCCCTTTTATGTGACGCTAATAAGAATAGGAATAGAAATCTGAAATTTTCTTTAAGTCTAGAACCATCCCTTTAGAATAGTGTCCAAAGACTCCTGGACTATAAGAAGGGGCAGGTAGTCTTAAATTAAGACACAATTTAGAATTAAATAGTGCACTCTTAAGTTAACAACTTAAAGATACTAATGAGGGTAGCGGATATGATACACAAATTGCCCCGAATAGCTATTGCACTTTTGGCTATAAAAGTCTTAGCAGACTTTGCATGGGAGTTGATCCATCATGCTTAAAAATTTAGGCCCCTTTTACGTAATTAAGTAGGCTTTCTATGATTTACAATTCTTACATCTTTCCATGACTAGTTTTAATTAATTGCTTTTAATTTATGTATACACTTGACCACTTAGGATTAATTCACAACTCAGCAACCTACAATCTAGTTTAACCCAATGATCTCACATAGTCTATAATTGACAGGGAACCACAGTTGTGGACCTCGAAGAGTGTCTTACATCTTTGCTTTGAGGTAATCTGAGCACTTACTCGACCTATGGTAGTGTAGACTAGTTAACTCAGAGTTATTCGCAAATAGGTGGCCTAACGCACCTTAATCCGTTAGGTGGCGACTCTCTTTTTTAATACCCATTTAAAAGAGTTGTCACATGTCGAAGCCCGCTTCCGCGAGGAGAAAAGAGGGCACGACACTAATAAATCCATGATTATTCATCTTATTAGTATATTATTATTGGACCACTAGTAAGTATCGAAGTCGACCTCTCGTCTCTACTTCTTCGAGGTTAGATGGGATACTTACTCTGGGTACACGTTATTTTCGTACTTATACTACACTTGCTGTGCATTTTATTGCACAGGCTTATGTATGGCTAGTGGCGTAGCAACATGGTTGATGCAGAGACTTAGGTGAACTACATTTATTGAGACAACCTGCAACCAGCAGAGTCTCCTTCAAAGTATTGTATATATTTTCATTTTTGTCCACTTTGTAATCCGGACAGTTACTGTATTTTATTTCATTCCCTAGTAAATACTCATGCACTTGTGACACCGGGTTCTGGGATGATTATGGGGTATCTTGTATTAACTTCTTAACATTTATATTTAATTTGAAATTATTACCTTTTTACTAGTAAAATTGAAGGAAAATCGTAGTTTTAAAAAATTAATAAAACGAGAATTTAATTCAGTATTTTGGTTGGCTTGCCTGACAGCGGTGTCTGGCGCCATCACGACCCTTAGTGGATTTTGGGGCGTGACAGCCGTAGTCATGTTTTGTATGTGGAACTTGCCCACATTTTCTTATTATTTTCATGTCCTTCTGCACCTTGTTTTTAAATTATGAGTTATGCATTTGATGAGGTTTTGATATTAATATTTTTGTAATAATAATGGCACATGTGGGCATGTTGTGCGGGTTGATTGATATTGTGTGGAGTAAGGGTGGCATTTTACTGTTGATGTTGTGTTGTGTTGAGTATAAGGGTGGCAATATGCGCATGCAGCGACATATGGGAAGCATTTCATTGTTATGTGCATGCGGCGACATAAGGGAAGCATTTCATCATAATGTGCATGCGCCAAAATTAGGGTGATATTGGGGGGATGTTATGCGATGGCATATGGGCGATTTTTATTGTTTATATTTATGTGTTGGAACAAGGGTGACATCCTTGAATATGTATGTTACTTCCTTATGTGTGTCATGTATTTTTTACATGTTTTGTTGTATTGTAATTAACACGCTAAGATGTGCCTCTGTTATTACTAGATAATTTGGTTGCCAAGATAGATTTATCTAGATAGAGTTGATATCTCATATATTTTAGTTGTTGTTAGCATATCAGATTGACGAGATGAGGAAGTTGTCATAATGAATTAATGTATTTGATTCTTAAAAGGTTCTCTTAAACATGTTATGTGGTATTTGATACGGAATCAGATCATGTTGGGCCCAGAATTACAATGGTGTATGGGTATTGGACACATGTATTATATGGTGCATACCTTTATGTGAGTGAAATTGGTGCAAGTTGTAATTGTTGAACATGTTTAATTGGTAGAGTTTGTTTGTTACCACATTCTAATTGTGCACCATTACTATTGATATTCTTTATTTTGTAACTATTTTTCTGGAATATTTTCTCTGTATTACACATGTTATTGAGTTGCACAGGTTCTGCAAGTGAGTATTTTTTGACTTAAAAACTTAGTTACTACTTCTCTGAGGTTGGTCAAGATACTTACTAAGTATATGGGGCCGGTTGTACTCATACTACACTTCTGCACCTTGCGTGCAAATTCTGGAGTAAAGTAGCTACGAAGACGGAGCTTTGCATTGGAGACGTACCAGATTCATGCTACCTCTTGTTCATGGTAGCTTAGGATTTCATTTAAGTTTATGTAACATTCAAACAGATAATGTATTTATTTATCTCACCTGCTTTATAAATCTAAATCGTAGTGGCTCATGACTTGTATTACCAGTCCTCGGGATAATTATATGAATTTTGATGCAGTTTTATTGATATACTGATGATTTCTCATAGTAGTAATAACTTATACTGCATGACTTACCTGTCATCACTACTTGATAGGATTTTGGATCATGACAGTTACTAGGTTTGGCAGAAGAAAGAAGAAATCTGATGAACTTGTGCTCTCCACGGTGACTCGTGCTCTCCCTTGGTCGAATTCCATTCTCAAAAACGTCCAACCCCCTTCTTAGACATATTTAGGTAGTATTTATAGGCTAGGGCCGACGTCTGCAAGTCCAAAACTAAGTAGGAAACAAGTTATTTACATACTGGGGGACCAGGACTTTAACCTCGCGTGCCTGGTCTGGAGGGTGCCATAAGTGGAAAGGTAGCATGTATATCTGAATAGCTATGTGAATAATTTAATATTATAATGTCATTCATATGCTTATAAATGTCATATTGTGCATGGGTATATGTGTTGATAACATTATAAAGCCTCTGAGGGCATCCCATCATATCATCTCAACCACTGTGGGCAAATCATCAACGTATACCAGCTGATCAGGTGATGATGCGTATACAACATCGTAACCTTTTTTCCATATCTCATATACATATATACGCGTATATAACGCCATCTGGTCATGGTTCAATGTAAATGAGTGCAATGTATGAGAAGTACGTCAATAAAATCTTTCGAAGTGTCATAAGACTATTATGCCTTTGATTAATATCATGAAATAAACTTTATCAACTTACTTATTTTTTGAGACCCATGCACATACGATAGAACAATAAGACATATGGTAATTCAAGAACATAGGCACCTCTAATACTTCTATGAATAGCGTTATTTATGGAAGTTGTCCATTTGCTCGATTCGTTTGTGCCGTATAGATCACGCCAAAAGGAAAGAAGGGATAACCTTAACATACTTGAGACGCTTCTATTAACAATCCCTCTAATACACGTCTATTAACTACTCACTTTTAACACACTTTATTCACCTTACTATTATGGTCATGTGGTACCTTGTATTGTACTAGTCCATAAATATCGTGTATTATAGCTCGGACAGTATTTTATCCCAAATTGACAAACTTCGACGAAACTCACTTTCTTCGATTCTTTTACCATCTCTCCTTCACGAATTAACTTATCACTTATTTGAAATAGCATAATAATTATAACCTCAAAAATAATCTCATTCTCGAGCTTACGTCGATTAACTTACGACGAAACTTTAACGTCCAAAAATTCGGGATGTAACATCTCATTTCCGATTTTATATCAATTTACTTATGACATACTTCCACGTATGATAATATAGGGTATAACATCATTCTCCCCTTTGGAACATTCATCCTCGAATGTTGACTGGCACACTTATCATTCTTATAACCCATAGCTCTTGTGAATACCTTAATACTCTCTTTGCCATTTAGGCAAATGTTCTTAGAATATATTTAAAGGCCTGGGCATTCCCCCCCCCCCCTTTAGGCCTCTTTCTCACACCACGACTGGTGGTCATAATTCTTTCAATCTCGTAATTGTTGCTACCTTCTGTTATGCAGCATGTACGACTTTGCCCTTGTATGTGCGCCCATGCAACTCTTCTCTCCTTTTTCCTCCAGCTTTTAGCTGATCTCTAGGCTTTACTTTGTGAACATATATAGAATTATGACAAGCTGTCCCTCTAGGCATCTATGGCTATATTATAGTTAGGTAGGCCATACTATATCATAACTCTTACTTTGATTTTTCGTTACTGAGATCTACTACCAAACTCTAGGTTACTCTCGTTGCTTATCCTATATGTATAAGTCTAAGTTCTTTAATTCTTTCTTATTACTATTTATCTTAAGGATGACTGCCTAATCTCATCTCATACTTTGTAACTTTTATCCATCCATTGGTTATTCACCTTAATATTGATCTATAAGCCACCACTAACAACTTGACCTTTTATGTAACACTGCCGCTAGGGCTCACGTCTTATCGGGGAACATCTGAAATAATTAGACTGATCCACCTAGGGCGATACCATGTTTTCATAACGGTATATTATAGCATCCCAATGTGATTCGCCTTACGTGTGTGTTTTAATCCTGTAGAATTCATGAAATCCTTTCTTTTCATTTTTCAAATCATTACTCAATCGGAGGCCCAAATGTCATCCTTTATTTGCCACAGTTACACCCTCATTCTATTACCAAGGCAGCATTCCATCTCTTCTAAATGCTACTAGTCTTAGACTCCTTTGAGTTCATTCAAGCTATACTGAGCTTTATATAACTTAGAGAAACCAACAGCTCTTTTGTTTTCACGGGCTCAATCCCGATGACTTATCCATTTTCGCCATCTTCTCATTTGCCTTTTCTTATCCTTACTCCTGTCTTCCTAAAACCTTAACGCTCTACCATACTTTAGCTTGCGACCTATACATATCTGTTTATACTACATGAAACCTCCCTTTGACTTGCTTGCACAATAGATTTCCTTATGTTACTTTGGAACATCAAGCGAGATATCACATCGTCTATAACTCTTCTTTACTCTTTTGACTAGGCCTCTGGATACCTAGAAACCATAGGCTGGAAGATATGCCACTGGCGACGCTGCTATCATTCCTGGATACTGAATCCCGGCACTTCTAGCTTTCTATCCCAAGTATGGACTATTCACAACCTTCTGCATTAGAGTATCTCATACATTGTTCACCTTTACCTTACTTACCTTAAAATCTTGCATCACGTCTTATACCTCTTTTATGACCTTCCTTCCACATAGGTATAGTTCACATCCACAACTCGAAGCTCTATTATAATACTTTCACCTCTGGTGGATATACAATCCGGCAAGACCTTCATACTGGCTTCTTATGAAGCTGGTACTCTTCTAACTGGCTTTATCATAGAGTCTTTATAGAATGTGGTTGTTGTACTATCTCTCTTGTGCCTCTGATAATAGGGATAATCCTGCAACGTTCTCAATTACGATTTCTTTAATTTCTGGGTCCAATAATAAGACTTCTGATTTACTTAGTTGATGTAATTCTTTAGTTTCATATTCCTTCTAATCAACCTTTATGTAGGCTTAAGATATCTTCTAATCTGCGGTGCATGGTATAAGTGTAAGACCCCAAAAAAGTTTTACTAAGTAAATTAGGATTTCGTGGTGCCATATAGGCTAATTATAATATTTTATGTGCTATTAACATGATGGACATCAATTGGATTTGATAAATTAGTGTATAAGTCTTATAATGTGTAATGTGGGGTCTAATGGGAGGCCTAAGTCTAAGTCAAATTGGAAAATTTCATACTAGGCTAAAATTCCAAATGAGTTCACATAAGTCCACACTTTGGACGAGCATATCTAAATATATATAAGGTTTACGTGGTGAACAATCTATCAAATGAAAGGTCTTCGAGTCTAGTTTCTAACGCTTCAAACCGTTCGTCATTTGGACATTCCTACACAAAGTTATGATCAAATTACCAAAGGCTGGATTTGCGACCAATTTTGCGATCGCAAACCGACTATGCGGACCGCATATGCGTCGCATAATGAAACAGTGTCGGGCAAAACGTTATGCTGTAGCATAATCGATTATGCTGTAGCATAATCGATTATGCTGTCGAGTATGCAATCGTATAATGACTATGCTACAAGAATGTTGCCCACATTTCGATTATGCTATAGCATAATTGCACCACATATTTGACTTTGGGGGTTATTTTTGGAAATTTTCATATCCGAACCCACTTTAATAAATAAGCTTTGGGGCTTCATTTTGGACCATTTTACACTAAATGTAGATAGAGGTGAGGGCATTTTAGAGAGAGAAAGAGGGAACCTAGCCTCCTAATCATCAATCTTGCACAAACACTGAAGAATCAAGCATGCTAATCTCTAGCTCACTATCTTCTAGGTAAGTCCTACTCTAATATTTCATATATGAGATTATGAGTTCAAAACTATATTGTGGGGTTATAAATAGGCCATGCATGTGACACTAAGCTATAGTATGTGGGATTAATTAACTATTTTGGGTGGTTCTTTATGAAATTGGATGAGGGAAGAAGGAATTTCCATTGTAGAACCTTCTAGTCTATTTGTCATGATTAGGTGTTTGATGAAATTCCTAAAAGAGTTATACCATGGAAAATCTTTCTAAATTATTAATTGATTTCGCTTTCTCCTTATAGATTTTTATTGCTAGAGGTGTTGGTGGATTGTAGAAACTTAAGAAAAGCTTAAACAAAGTATGTATGGCTAAAACCCCCTCTTCTTAGAAATTGAGCTTCCATGGTGTCCCCGTATATGTTGTAAGTCCGGAATTTTATTTATGTAGTATTTGTTATTTCAAAGGATTTGGTGGTACAAGACTATAGGTGAAAGGTGTGTCTCAATGTGTTCAATGTGCTATTCTTGGTAAATTGGGGATATGTGAAGAATGTGAACTATATGCTAAATTACCTTGATTTCAAGTCAAGTTTAAATTGTGATTATTATGCCGAATCATGAGAATTTCTCTCTATGATTACAACTTGAATTGCTCCTGTATGTGACATTATCTTAAGTTGCAAGTTTGATGTTGAAAGTAAAAGTATGTGGAATATGAGTTATGAAATGTGGCCTAATGACAAGTATGATGTGATAATTGTGGCCCTAAGTGGCTATGAAATGATATATGTGAAACAAAGACTGAAATAAGATGATTGATGGAAAAGGGAAATGCCTTGGTAAGGTGGCCTAGCCGATCGGGCCGAGATCGGACGCCATGACGCACATATGGTGGTATTGTATTTGTGATTGAAGTGTATGTCTCAAATGAGGCAACCTAGCCGATCAGGTCAAGATCGGACTACGCTCTAGAGAGCGGTGGTATTGTGGACAATGATGAACAGTATGAAATGACCCAAAACTAAATGCTATGGGAAATTAGGTGACAATTTTATGATTCTTTTATTTGATAATGTGGTGACCATTGAAAGTGTTTGAGTTATACTTGTGATTCTTTTTATTTGATGATGTAGTGATTGTTTAAAGATTTTTTTGAATTCTTATGATTTTCTTTTCCTTGTATGGTTGTTCTTTCTAATGAGATGGTGTTTAGTTATACATACGAGTGGATTTCGATGGCACTAACGTCCTTTTTGCCGGGGGCGCTACGTCTTTAAATGGATTTAGGTGTTTCTATAGTAGATAGTGTTGGTCGCAGCTAGTGTCGCATCATCGTTTCAGCTGACTTGGTGAGCCCCACTTCGTTTCGGGGTCCGATTTCATCTGTTTATCATGTACTTTGTATTTGAGGTATATCCGGAGCCTTGTTGCCAGCATTTTCATATTATTCTTCAGCTGTATTTAGAGGCTCCATAGACAGGTTTTGGGTAGTGTCGGTATTGGAATTAAAATAGAAATATCGATGTTTTGGCAATGATGTATAAAACTTGTAATATTTTCAAAATTGTGAATGCAGTTACTAATGGAAATGAAATGGAAATTGTTAATGACATGTTTATAGAATTTGATTAATAATGTACATTTTCTCTTTTTTCAAAGATGAATTTGGGTAGTATGAAACCTAACAAGCTTGCTCAGTCGGGTTTGCTCGATTGAGTGCCAGTCGCGCTTCTCGGGTTTTGGGGCTTGACAAACTTGGTATCAGAGCCTAAGGTTTTAAAGTGTCCTAGGATGTCTCGGAGCCGTGTCTAGTAGAGTCCTTCTTATCGGTGTGTTGTCAACCACATCTATAAGTTGGAGGCTATTAAGACATTTAGGAATTTCACCCTTCTTTGATACTCCAGATCATGCGGTAGAACCCATTATAGAGAGATAATTTCCTCGCTATGTCTTATTCTCTAGATGAGTAATCTCGATACCATAATCCACGAGTTTGAAGCATTAAGTAGGGAATGACCCCACTATTAAATCTGAGGGAGATCGCCCAAGCGTTTGTTAGGAGAATGAATCGAGCCATAGAGGGATTGGTAGAACTTGTTGCTAAGGGGAGTACCCTTGTTCCTATTAATGTCACTACACTACCAGATAATTGCACATTTCGATTATGCTATAGCATAATTGCACCACATATTTGACTTTGGGGGTCATTTTTGGAAATTTTCATATCCGAACCCACTTTAATAAATGAGATTTGGGGCTTCATTTGGGACCATTTTACACTAAATATAGAGAGAGGTGAGAGCATTTTAGAGAGAGAAAGAGGGAACCTAGCCTCCTAATCATCAATCTTGCACAAACCCTGAAGAATCATGCATGCTAATCTCTAGCTCACTATCTTCTAGGTAAGTCCTACTCTAATATTTCATATATGATATTATGAGTTCAAAACAATATTGTGGGGTTAGAAATAGGCCATGCATGTGACACTAATCTATAGTATGTGGGATTAATGAACTTTTTTGGGTAGTTCTTGATGAAATTGGATGAGGGAATAAGGAATTTTCATTGTAGAACCTTGTAGTCTATTTCACATGATTAGGTGTTTGATAAAATTCCTAAGAGAGTTATACCATGGGAAATCCTTCTAAATTATTAATTGATTTCGCCTTCTCCTTATAGATTGTTATTGCTAGAGGTGTTGGTGGAGTGTAGAAACTTAAGAAAAGCTTAAACAAGGTATGTATGGCTAAAAACCCCTCTTCTTAGAAATTGAGCTCCCATGTGTCCCCGTAATGTTCTAAGTCAGGAATTTGATTTATGTACTATTTGTTATTTCAAAGGATTTGGCGGTGCAAGAATATATGTGAAAAGTGTGTCTCAATGTGTTCAATGTGCTATTCTTGGTAAATTGGGGATATATGAAGAATGTGAACTATATGCTAGGTTACCTTGATTTCAAGTCAAGTTTAAATTGTGATTATTATGCCGAATCATGAGAATTCCTCTCTATGCTTACAACTTTAATTGCTCTTGTATATGCCCATTATCTTAAGTTGGAAGTTTGATGTTGAATGTAAAATTGATGTGGAATATGAGTTATGAATTGTGGCCTAATTCTAAGTATGATGTAATAATTGTGACCCCAAGTTCCTATGAAATGATATATGTGAAACAAAGACTGAAATAAGATGATAGATGGAAAAGGGAAATGCCTTGGTAAGGCAGCCTAGCCGATCGGGCCGAGATCGAACGCCATGACGCAGATATGGTGGTATTGTATTTGTGATTGAAGTGTATGTCTCAAATGAATCAACCTAGACGATTAGGTCGAGATCGGACTCCGCTATAGATAGCGGTGGTATTGTGGACAATGATGAACAGTATGAAATGCCCCAAAACTAAAAGCTATGGGAAATGATGTGAAATTGTATGATTCTTCTATTTAATAATATGGTGACCATTTACAGTGTTTGAGTTATACTTGTGATTCCTTTTGTTTAATGATGAAGTGATTGTTTAAAGCTTTTGTTGAATCCTTATGATTTACCTTTCCTTGTATTGTTGTTTTTTCTAATGAGATGGTGTTTAGTTATACAAATAAGTGCTATTCGATGGCACTAACGTCTTTTTTGCCGGGGGCACTACGTCTTAAAATGGATTTAGGTGTTTCTATAGTAGACAGTGTTGGTCGCAGCTAGTGCCGCATCATCGTTTCAGCTGACTTGGTGAGCCCCACTTCGTTTCGGGGTCCTATTTCATCTGTTTATCATATACTTTGTATTTGAGGTTTAGCCGGAGCCTTGTTGCAGGTATTTTCATATTATTCTTCAGTTGTATTTAGAGGCTCCATAGACAGGTTGTGGGTAGTGTCGGTATTGGAATTAAAATAGAAATATCGATTTTTTTGCAATGATGTATAAAACTTGTAATATTTTCAAAATTGTGAATAAAGTTACTAATGGAAATAAAATGGAAATTGTTAATGACATGTTTATAGAATTTGATTAATGGTTTACATTTTCTCTTTATTCAAACACAAATATGGGTAGTATAAAACCTAACTAGCTTGCCCAGTCGGGTCTACTCGGTTGAGCGCCAGTCGTGCTCCTCAGGTTTTGGGGCGTGACAAACTTGGTATCAGAGCCTAAGGTTTTAAAGTGTCCTAGGATGTATCGGAGCCATGTCTAGTAGAGTCCTTCTTATCGGTGTGTTCTCGACCACATCTATAAGTTGGAGGCTATTAAGACATTTAGGAATTTCACCCTTCTTTGATACTCCAGATCATGCGGTAGAACCCATGATAGGGAGATAATTTCCTTGCTATGTCTTATTCTCCAGATGAGTAATCTCGATACCATAATCCACGAGTTTGAAGCATTAAGTAGGGAATGACCCCACTATTAAATCTGAGGGAGATTGCCCAAGCGTTTGTTAGGAGAATGTATCGAGCCATGGAGGGATTGGTAGAACTTGTTGCTAAGGGTAGTACCCTTGTTCCTATTAATGTCACTGCACTACCAGATAATTGCACATTTTGATTATGCTATAGCATAATTGCACCACATATTTGACTTCGGGGGTCATTTTCGGAAATTTTTATATCCGAACCCACTTTGATAAATAAGCTTTAGGGCTTCATTTGGGACCATTTTACACTAAATGTAGAGAGAGGTGAGAGCATTTTAGAGAGAGAAGGAGGGAACCTATCCTCCTAATCATCAATCTTGCACAAACCCTGAAGAATCAAGCATGTTAATCTCTAGCTCACTATCTTCTAGGTAATTCCTACTCTAATATTTCATATATGAGATTATGAGTTCAAAACTATATTGTAGGGTTAGAAATAGGCCATGCATGTGACACTAAGCTATAGTATGTGGGATTAATGAACTATTTTGGGTAGTTCTTGATGAAATTGGATGAGGGAAGAAGGAATTTCCATTGTAGAACCTTGTAGTCTATTTCACATGATTAAGTGTTTGATGAAATTCTTAAGAGAATTATACCATGGGAAATTCTTCTAAATTATTAATTTATTTCGCTTTCTCCTTATAGATTGTTATTGCTAGAGGTGTTGGTGGATTGTAGAAACTTAAGAAAAGCTTAAACAAGGTATGTATGGCTAAAACCCCCTCTTCATAGAAATTGAGCTTCTATGGTGTCCCCGTATATGTTGTTAGTCCAGAATTTGATTTATGTAGTATTTGTTATTTCAAAGGATTTGGCGGTGCAAGAATATAGGTGAAAGGTGTGTCTCAATGTGTTCAATGTGCTATTCTTGGTAAATTGGGGATATGTGAAGAATGTGAACTATATGCTAAATTACCTTGATTTCAAGTCAAGTTTAAATTGTGATTATTATGCCGAATCATGAGAATTCCTCTCTATGCTTACATCTTGAATTGCTCTTGTATGTGCCCATTATCTTAAGTTGGAATTTTGATGTTCAAAGTAAAAGTGATGTGGAATATGAGTTATAAAATGTGGCCTAATACCAAGTATGATGTGATAATTGTGGCCCCAAGTGGCTATGAAATGATATATGTGAAACACAGACTGAAATAAGATGATTGATGGAAAAGGGAAATGCCTTGGTAAGGAGGCCTAGCCGATCGGGCCGAGATCGGACGCCATGACGCACACATGGTGGTATTGTATTTGTGATTGAAGTGTATGTCTCAAATAAGGCAACCTAGCCGATCGAGTCGAGATCAGACTCCGCTTTAGATAGCGGTGGTATTGTGGACAATGATGAACAATATGAAATGCCCCAAAACTAAAAGTTATAGGAAATGATGTTAAAATTGTATGATTCTTTTATTTGATAATGTGGTGACCATTTAAAGTGTTTGAGTTATACTTGTGATTCCTTTTATTTGATGATGTAGTGATTGTTTAAAACTTTTTTTGAATCCTTATGATTTCCTTGTCCTTGTATGGTTGTTCTTTCTAATGAGATGGCGTTTAGTTATACATATGAGTACTATTCGATGGTACTAACGTCCCTTTTACCGGGGGCGCTACGTCTTTAAATGGATGTAGGTGTTTCTATAGCAGACAGTGTTGGTCGCAGCTAGTGCCGCATCATCCTTTCAGTTGACTTGGTGAGCCCCACTTCGTTTCGGGGTCCTGTTTCATATGTTTATCATATACTTTGTATTTGAGGTATAGCCGGAGCCTTGTTGCCGGTATTTTCATATTATTCTTCAGTTGTATTTAGAGGCTCCGTAGATAGGTTGTGGGTAGTGTCGGGTATTGGAATTAAAATAGAAATATCGATGTTTTGGCAATGATGTATAAAACTTGTAATATCTTAAAAATTGTGAATGAAGTTGCTAATGGAAATGAAATGGAAAATGTTAATGACATGTTTATAGAATTTGATTAATGGTGTACATTTTCTCTTTATTCAAAGACAAATTTGGGTAGTATGAAACCTAATAGGCATACTCAGTCGGGTTTACTCGGTTGAGCACCGGTCGGGCTCCTCGGGTTTTGGGGCATGACAATTAGTTATCACTTTAGACTTTTACGGATGCTATGGAATATCCATGATACAATCTTCTAACAATTCAATTCTTTGTCTATGACCTAGACTCAATTCTTTCTTTTAACTTATACTGAAGTCTTCTACGGCTATATGATTGACAACATATATTCTGCATGGATAATACTCTGAAATCTTAAGTGTATTCATAACGAACTAACTCTGGACTATTGATCGAATAATTCCTTTCGTTCATTCTCATCTTTCTTCAAACATAAGCTATTACATTTCCTGGTCTTTCTGCCCCCTTGTTACGTGCATACTTAGCTTATCTTAGTTCCCACAAATGCCAAAATTTTTGTGCAACCGATATGATCTCAATTATTGCTTTTGATTTTTTTTTACTCCCCGTTCATTAGCCACGGTAGGTGCCACTTCTTTTGGGGTGCGTACAATTTTGTAGTGAGGATGTTATTACATGACTATTTCCTCTTTAGGTCACTATGCTTAGGTTGAAGCCTTCTTCATTATTTCCTCATCTAGTCTTTCGTTGTAGTATTTACGAGGACCCTCTGACTCTTGTAAAGCTTCTAGCTTATTACATCGTATACTTGATGGAATTTTTGATGTCCTTCTTTGCCTATAATTATTCGTAGTTACTTACCTCCATGCTCTTCTACTTGTAGGGTTGCTTCTGAGCTGATATTATGATTTTCTTCCCAGTGACACTCTCTTTTATCTCCGTAACTCTCATACTGTACTTTTAACTATCCCAACTCCTATTTGTATTTCTCAAGGTTCATGATGTCATATATGCAAGACTGAATTCCCCATGTTGGGGTTTACTATGTTTATCTTGCATTGACGTGCTGATTTGTCTATATCTTTTGGTCTAGCCATAACTAGGCTCTTTTTGAATCAACTACTAACTACTCGTTGGCCCATTCTCATACTATTGTTCCGAGTTATCTTTCTTGGGGTTATTTCCCTTGCCTTAACTTATGTCTCACAACGACTCCTTATTTATCAATAACCTCTCGAGCAGGAGCCTTTACTTCCTTTCCTTGATGTCGTATTTGCATAATATCCTTGAATCGTAGCATATCTGTAGGATTTGGATAAGTACAATCTCATTCCATTCTCATTTTTATTGCATTCTTCTTTTAGCATTCCATAGTTACTAGAACCACTTGATCCTGACTTAATGCCACATCACTCGGTATTCCCCCCTTTAGGGGAGTACTATGTTTTACAGTTATGATGATATACCTATAGATATTTTACCTTTTCATCTTTGGTGTCTTTTCACATCCTCGATGATCCTTACTCGCCTTGTGGTAATCCTTTTGTACCAAGGATAACAAAATTCCTTAATCGCAAAGGTGACACTATAACGACCCGACCGGTCGTTTTGAGCTCCGGCGCGTCATTCAGCAGTTTGAGGCCATGAGCAGCTTCATCTCAGGTATATTGACTTGTGTGTATGGTCAGAATTAAAATTCAGGAAGTTTGGAGTCAAATCTAAATGGAAATTCTCATTTTGAAAGCTTAAAATTGAAGAAATGAACTAGGATTGGAATTTTGAGTAAACGACCTTAGAATTGGGATCTGAAGGTTCCAGCAGGTTTGTATGATGATTTCAGACTTGGGCGTATGCCCGGATCGGGTTTTGGATAACCCGGGAGCATTTTGGCGCCTATTGTGGAAGATAGCATTTTAGAAGAAATTGCATCAGTTTGGTTTAAAATGCATTTCAGTGTTATTGATGTTCGTTTGGGATTCCGAGACTGGGAGTAGCTCTGTATGGTGATTCTGGATTTGGGAGCGTGATCGGAAGTGAATTCGGAGGTCCGTAGGTCATTTTGGAGCCGTTCGGCTAAAGATGGAAAATTGAAGGTTTTTGAGAAAATTTGGCCGGAAGTGGAAATTTTGATATCGGATTTGAAATGCGAATTTTATGGTTTGGATAGCTTCATTAGGTTATTTGGGACTTAGGAGCGTGTCCGGAATATCTTTGTGTTGAAATATATGAATTATGGGAAAATTTGAAAGTTTATGAAATTTGAAAGAATTCTTGGTTTTAAGGCTCAAATCATTGATTTTGATGTTATTTTGGCGATTTGATCGCTCGAGTAAGTTTGTGTGATGTTTTAAAGTCAGAGTTCATATTTGGTTTGGAGCCCCGAGGGCTCGGGAGTGTTTCGGAGGTGTCTCGTAGTGATTCGGACTTGGGAAAAATTGCAGAAAATTCTGTTGTGCCCAGAAAATTTTAGGTGCGAGTAGTCCAGTTTGGAAGCTTATATCTTGTAATCTATAAGAAATAAGAAAAAGTGCAAAACACGAAAGTTGTAGCCCATACATTCTAGTTTTCGGAAAGTTAAACCATTCGTGATTTGGATATCATTTCAGAAAGTTACGATGGATCGAAAAGGGCTGCTGGAGCAATTTCGACAGAATTTACGATGCACTTTAGAAGCTCATATCTCGGGATATATAAAGAGTTATATGGTGTACAACCTATCAAATTAAAGATCTTTGAGTCTAGTTTCTAAATATTCAAACCGTTTGTCATTTGGATATTTATACAAGACGTCATGGGTGTTTAAACGGAAGGTGTCCGACAAGGAACAATTTTAATAGGATGTACAACTTGTATAGCACAAGTGCAAGGTACAACTCGACGAAGCACAGGCAGATTCTTTTATACACGGATTTAGCTCACTTTTCTTCATTTCTTCAAAGTATGGACGATTTTTGGGGAGCTTCAAGAGGGGATTTTCATCATCAATGTGAAGGTAAGTTATCCCCACCTATTTTGAGTTAAGTACATCAATTATGTATGGATTTGAGCATGAAAATTGTAGAAAAATTGAGGATTTAGGCCTAGGGATTTGAAAATAAGATTTGGTGATTTGAGGGGTCAAATGAACTCCGATTTTGGTAAATTTTATATGTACGGACTCATGGCGAGACGAGGAATCCGGTGATATGACTTTCGTAATTTTTCAAGAAGTGGGCCCAGGGCTCGGGTTTTGCAAATTTCGTGATTTTCGATATTTTTCGAGTCTTTTCGATTGGGTTATATTCCCTTAGCCTATTGTAATATATTCCTTGTGGTTTTGGCAAGATTCGACGCGCGAGGAGGTCGATTCGAAAGGAAAGGGCATCGCGGAGTAGACTTTTGGCCATCTTGAGGTGAGTAATAGATGTAAATGTTGTTCTAAGGGTTTGAAACCCCAGACTTTCACATCGTAACACTATATTGAGGCATGACACGCAAGTGCGTGATCGGATACTATTGGATATTGCGATTTGGTCCATCCCGTGTGATGTTTATACTATACTGGTGATGGATACACATACTTCATTAATATTACTGGGCTTGATGCCATGTTTGGGGCCTTGTGCCGATTTGTAAAATTCTTCGAGGATTGATATTACTGCTTAGCATGATTTGCATATCATTTAATTTCAGTCCAAGGTTTTAAATGCTGTTTTGCAAACTCAGCCATAATTCTAAGTGTTAAAAACTTAAATGATATTTTTAAATGTATTCAGCCATAATTCTAAGTGTTGAAAACTTAAATGATATTTTTAAATGTATTCCGGGCTGGGAACTTCTGTTTTGTAAATGCCCAAGGGGCTTATTATATTATTTTCTGGACTGATTATAAAGTGACTTGAAACAGTGGTAACAATGACACTGTGTGATATACTTGAAACAGTGGTAACAATGACACTGTGTGATATACTTGAAATAGTGGTAACAATGACACTGGATGATATACTTGAACAGTGGTAACAATGGCACTGTATGATATAAATTGGTCAGGTAACAATGGCTGACCGGTCAGGTAACAATGACTGACCAAGATATTGCGCTTGGGCTGTAGGAGCCCCTCCGGAGTCTGTACACACCCCCAGTGAGCGCCGTCGACGATAAATAAATATGGATGGCTCGGGCTGCACGCCGCAGTGGGTACTGGAATGTACCATCATATGCATTGCATTGCATTCATGTATTTGTATTTATACTGGTGTTTAGCTGCTCAGTTCCATATGTTGCTGTATATTCGGATTGTAGCTCACTTTGTGTATTTACTGGATTTTCTTATCTTCGGACTGTAGTTACTTTTATTACTCACTGGGTCGGAGTACTCACTTTACTCCCTGCACCTTGTGTGCAGATCCAGAGCAGTCTCAGGCTCAGCAGATCCAGCCTCTGGGAGTATCGAGGTAGCTGCACGGCGTTCGCAACCATTGATCTTCTCCCTCCTATCCTATCTCTTTATTTATGCATTATCGAACTTTGGATATACCGTGTATTAGGATGATATTCTATATTCTAGAGGCTCAGATTTGTGACACCGGGTCCTAGTGAGATTATATTGTGTATTTTGTTAAAATCTTCAGTACTTTAATCTTGCTTAATTGATATTTCTTTTCGCTATTTTTGATAAATTGGGTTAAGTGTTGAATAATGGTCGGGCTTGCCTAGTAGTATGCTGGGCGCCATCACGACCGGGATTTGGGCATCGATAGATACTTAGTGTAACTAGAACACATAGTCCCTTAAGCTTAACTTTGCTCGCATTGCTTGCTTTAGGGAAGCGTCTTCCTGAATGACCTTTAAAGGTTATTCCTCTGTTGTCCATTCTATTATTACCGGAACGCAAATTCTCGTGATGCTGAATATTATCAAGTCATTAATTCCCTAATTCATGATTAGTTTATCTTGTTCACCAGCCCGTACTGATTTCTATTACTCTAGGTCAAACTTTTCCGTCTAGTAGTCGCGTTGGAGTCACGAACTTATTTCTCGAAATGAGGATATGACTTTATGGCCTATACTTCTTTGTTGTCTGAAGGCCTATCACTTCTCGTATTTTCCTTCCCTTGACAATAGACTCTGTAATATCATCATTTTTTTATCTACCGTTGTCATCCATGTATCACATCTTATTCATAATGCTTCATTAACTCTCTTCTTATTTTCATGCTAACATTTATGTCTATCACTTTATTCTAAAAACATCAACAAGACACTCTTTTGCTTTTAACTCCCCTTGCTCCATCCACCGGCTCTTCGGGTTGCCTAACATACTCTCTCTACTAGGGACGGGAGCTATACTAAAGTAATATTTATCCCTTCAATGATTCCAAGGCCTGTTTTTGTAAAAAAATATTCTTTTGAACATTTTAGTATTCATATCTAGTTGTACTATTCTAGAATGCACCATCTGGGTGTCATACAAGGAGAATTATTACCATATTTGTGATATCCTTCAAAAATGCCAGCTAATGCTAACAATCCATCCAGCATTTTTGGGTTACTCTAATCCCAGGTGGATATTGATATCTCGTCCTTCTGTTATACTACTTTTATTAACCCCCATAGGGAATAAATGAGATGGGGGTGGCCAATAGTACATACATCTGTTATTGTTGAAGGTAACTCAAAAGGCTTATATTCCTTTGCCTGAATTATAAATACTGAGAATCTTCATTAACTGGGCACCTCTTACCCTTCTTCATCTTGCTTCTTTTACTTGTTCAAACTCGTATCTATCTTCTGAATCTATCATTGCCCTTCACCATAGGGGTGGATAGATATGCTTAGCTTAAGGCTCCTTATCAAGAGGCTTACACGTCTTAGTACTCACATGGTCTACTGAAGACCTTACATTTACTCATCATAAGTATCATGAAAAATCCAGTTCCCTGACTCAACCCTTCCATAGCCACATTCAATCTCTTACCAACTGCCTTTCTGGATGTAGGCGTCATCGTATTATGAATAGGATAGATTTTAGGAAATTGAGTTCCTACAATTGAGCTCTACCACAGGATCTAGAGTAAGAAGAAAGAGTACAGTCCTAAATGCCCTGTATCCTCATTCTTATAAGTGTGCTGCACGACACACCCATAAACAAGACTCTACTAGACATGGCTTGTAGACTCCCTAGGACAGAACTGCTCTGATACCACTTTTGTCATGACCCAAACTGATGGGACGCGACAGGTACCCGGTGCCCTTACTCAATCGAGTACCAACGTAACGTATCTTTTTCATTACATCAACATGGGTAAATGGGCCAGAAGGCCGTATGAGGTAACAAGAATAAAACACGAGAGAACACTCGACATAAAATAACTCAACCTGATATACTAACTTATACATATGACGCACGGGCCTATAAGGCCAAAATAATCACTAGTACACTAAACATAGGCCAATAAGGCCATTCAATATTTCATATACATGACATATGTCTACAAGCCTCTAAGAGTATGTAAACATCATAAGGCCGGGATAGGGCCCCGACATACTAATCAATTCATGTCTAAATTATACTAACCAAATAAGTAACTCCGGAGCAAATGGAGCACACCAACATATTCCGCTGAGCTGATAGCCTACTTAGAGGACTCTCAACCTATCTATCGGGACCTACATGCATGAATCGCAGCGTCCCCAAGCGAATGGGATGTCAGTACAAATAATATACTGAGTATGTAAGGAATAAAAATTAGAAAACAATAGACATGAGAGCAAAATGGAGTAAAAGTCTCAACATATACATATGAATAGCTCTATGAATCATTTAATATTATAATGTCATGCATATTCTTGTAAATGTCATACCATGCAAGGGTATATATGTTCATAACATCATTAAGCCTCTGAGGGCATCCCATCATATCATCTAGTCCATTGTGGGCAAATCATCAACGTATACCAGCTGATCACGTTGTGGTACATATATAACGCCGTAACCTTTTACCATATTCCATATACACATAATATACATATATTCACGTATATAATGCCATCTGATCATGGATTAATGTAAATAAATGCAATGCATGAGTAGTACGTCAATAAAATCCTTCGGAGTCTCATAAGACCATTATGCCTTTGATTAATATCATGAAATAACCTTTATCAACTTACATATTTTCTAAGACTCATGAATAGACGATAGAACAATAAGACGTATGGGAATTTAAGAGCATAGGCACCTCTAATACTTTTATGAATAGAGTCATTTATGGAAGTGCATTTGCTCGTTTAGTTTGTGTCGTATAGATCATGCCAAAAGGAAAGAAGGGATAGCCTTAACATACCTGAGCCGGTTCTCTTGACAATCCCTCTAATACAAACAATTGCGACAACATGTAATAAGCAAGATCAAAGTAAGAAAAATTCCGCATGATATTCTTGAGAAAGATTGCACCGTACTCCCTTAAAATTTTCACACCTCACGTTGCTAAGAGATCTCGTTTTGAATTTTGTTTCAAGAACATCACGTTATTAAGAGGGAAACTTTTTGTTTTAACTTGATGAATCCTTCATCTCTCACATTATGGAGACATCAACATCTCACTTAATAACTTATGAGGATCTCTTATAATTTTGTGGGTTATGGGCCGCACTAATGTATGACTTGGCCACCGATAATTCCTCCAATTTTTGCACCTTTCAATGTGACTTAAGAGTCACTTAAATGATCATATGTTTCTGCCACGTTGGGGCTTCTCAAGCTTATCCACTCATTTTCTTAATTAACTAGTTAATTCCCCACTAATCCAATGATTACCCAATTTTATACATAATTAAGAATTATCTAAAATTACTTAAAATACTACTCACTTATAATACACTTTATACACCTTACTATCATGGTTATGTGGTACCTTGTATGGTACTAGTCCTTAACTATCGGACATTATAGCTCGGACCGTATTTATCCCAAATTGACAAACTTCGATGAAACTCACTTTTTTCTATTCGCTTACCCTTTCTCCTTCACAAATTTACTTATCCCTTGTTTGAAATAGCATAATACTTATAACCTCAAAAATAATCTCATTCCCGAGCTTACGTCGATTAAATTACGGTGAAACTTTAACGTCCAAAAATGCGGGATGTAACATCTCATTTTCTAGCTTATATCAATTTACTTATGGCGTACTTCCACGTACAAAAATATGGGGTGTAACATGTTTGGCTTGCTCGATGTTTATTTTGTCCTGTTTGAGGTAAGTATCTTGTGTAAACTTGGTTGAGGCGCTAGTTGCTTGAATTATTTATGATAGCTACGTGCCGTGATTGGACAAATGTGTAGGGTTTGAGCCCATGTGCGAGCACCGGAGTATTTATCCATGCTCGGGGTAGTGATTAGGCTATGATATTCATATAATTGACTGATAAGCTTTAAGATATATATTTCTCATATTGGTAACATTGTTGTGAACTATTTGAGTTGTTACGAAGAGGCTAATTCCCTGAATAACTTGGTATTTATTATTTCAGTGATGGAATTGCCGATTTGAGTTATGATAGCACACGTTGCACATGCCTACACTTTAACATGTTATTATACTTGTCCAAGAGCATGAAATATGATATTTATTCATCATACAGTTGTGTTCATATATACTTGATTCTGTGTGATATGATTTGGACTGGATGCATGTGAGCACACCGGGCAGATTGTGTTATTTTGCTTATGACCACGCCGAAAGGATTTCGTTATTATGCATGTGACCACAACAAGCAGATCGTGTTGTTAAGCTTGTGACCACACCAGACAAACTGTGTTGTTATGCCTGTGACCGTGCCTAGCGGATTGTGTTTTTATGCATGCGACCACACTGGGCGGATTGTGTTATTATGCCTGTGATCACGCCGTGCGGATTGTGTTGTTATGCCTATGACTACACCGGGAAGATTGTGTTGATATGTGTTACACCCTATGTTTTTGTACCTGAAAGTATGTCATAAGTGAATTAATGAAAGCTTGGGAATGAGATGTTACATCCCGCATTTTCGGACATTAAAGTTTCATCGTAAGTTAATAGACGCAAGCTCGGGAATGAGATTATTTTGAGGGTACAAATATTATGGTATTTCAAACAAGTACAAGTAAAATCATGAAGGTGAGATGGTAAGCGAACTGATGAAAATGAGTTTCTTCGGAAGTTGTCATTTTGAAATAAAATACGGTCTGAGCTATAATACCCGATATTTATGGTCTAGTTCCATACGACGTACCACATGACCATGAGAGTAAGGTGTATAAGGTGTGTTAACAGTGAGTAGTATTTTAATTAATTTGAGATAATTCCTAATTATGTGGGTAATTGATTAATTTTTGAATTAGTGGGGAATTACCAAGTTAATTAAGAAACTGGTAATTAAATAAAACATTTTGGATAGATTCTTGAACCCCAATGTGGAAGCAAAATAAGACCAACTAAGTGACTCCTAAGTCACATTGCATCGTGTCACATTTAGAGGCTTAGTCATCCTAAAGTGGGGGCCACTCTCTTTTATAAAAGTACCCATCTTCCTACATCATTAAAGGGAAATGACAATGTTTACTTAGTAATGGATGATGGAATGCTCTAAAGGGATTCTTATGAACCCTACTAGGTCTAACATGAAATGAAAATTCAAAGAAAGCCCAGTAAAAACTTTCTTAAGAATATCATGCGGATATTTCCATGCTTCGATCCGCCATTACGTGTTTTGTCGTAGTTGACGTGTGTTAAAGGGATTATCAAGAGAATCAGCTCAGGTATGTGAAGGCTATCTCTTTTTTTTGACATGATCTATACAACACAAACGAAAGGAGCAACTGCACAACTTCCATAAATGACTTCATTCATAGAAGTATTAGAGGTGCCTATGTTCTTGAATTCCCTCATGTCTTATTGTTCTATCGTCTGCTCATAGGTCTCAGAAAATATGTAAGTTGATAAAGTTTACTTCGTGATATTATTCAAAGGCATAATAGTCTTATGATATTCTAAGAGATTTTATTGACATACTTATCATGCATTGCTTTTATTTATACATGTACATTGATCCATGGCTGGATGGCGTGTATATTATATGTATATGGGATATGAAAATAAGTTTATGGCGTTATATACGCACCACCACCTGATCAACTAGTACACATTGATGATTTTGCCAACAGTGACCGAGATTATATTATGGGATGCCCTTAGAGGCTTAATGATGTTATCAACACATGTATCTATGCACGACATGTCGAGTCTTTTACTCTATGTTTCTCTCATGCCTATTATTTACTGATTTCCAATACTTAAATACTCGATACATTAATTTTAACTGACGTCCCTTTTGCTTGGGGATGCTACGTTTCATGCCCGCAGGTCCCCATAGACATGTAAAGAGTCATCCAAGTAGGGTATCAGCTCAGTGGAAGGTGTTGGTTCGCTCCATTTTGCTCCAAAGTTGCTTATTTGGTTAGTATAATTAGGACATGTATTGATTGGTATAACGGGGCCCAGTCCCAACCTTTATGTTACTTATGTACTGTTAGAGGCTTGTCTACAGATTTCATGTATACGGATACTTGTATGGCCTTGTCGGCCTATGTTTTGAGTTTACAAATGATCATGTTGGCCATATAGGCCCATATGTCACATGTATAAGTTTCTATATCAGGTTGGTTCGGTTAATGTCGAGTGTTTCCTCAAATTTTATTCTTGTTGTTTCATACGGCCCTTCTTGCCCACTTACCCATGATGATGTAATAAGAAAGATACGTTATGTTGGTACTCCATTGAGTAAAGCACCGAGTGCCCGTGGCGACCCATCGTTTGGGATCATGATAAAATTGGTATCAGAGTAGTTCAATCATAGGGATATCTACAAGTCATATCTAGTATAGTCTTGTTTATGGGTGTGTTATGCACCACACTTATAAGTAGGAGGCTATAAGTAGGAGGCTATCACTCTTTCTTTTTACTCTTGATCGTGTGGTAGAGCTCGGTCGTAGAAATTCAAATTCCTAAATTCTATTATATTTGTAATCAGACGATACCTACATCCATAAAGACGGTTGTTAAGAGATATAACCGTGGAAGAGTTAAGTCAGAGGAACTCGATTTTTCATCATACTTATGATGAGTAAATGTGAGGTCTTCAGCAGATCATACGTGTACTAAGACGTGTAAGCTTCTTGTTAAGGAGCCCTAAGGCATGAATATCTATCCACTCCTACGGTGAAAGTCAATGAGAGATTCAGAAGATAGATACAAGTTTGAACAAGTAAAAGAAGCAAGGTGAAAAAGGGTACGAGGCACCCTATTAATGAAGATTAGCAGTATTCACAATTTTGGCAGAGGAATATAAGAATTTTGAGTTACATTCAATAATAAAAGAGGTGTGTACAATTGACCACACTCATCTCAGTTATGCCCAATGAGGGCTAAAAGAAGTAGTATAAGAAAAAGTCGATATCAGGATCTGGCTAGGGTTAGAGTGACCCAAAATGGTGGATGAATTATTTGCATTAGTTGACAATTCTGAAGGATACTGCAAATGTGTTAATTGATTTCATTGTGAGACACCTAGATGGTGCACTCTAGAATAGTATAGCAAGATATGAATACTAGAATAATAAAATAAAAAAATTAAAAAGATAGGTATTGGAAGCCTAGAAGGGATAAGTATTACCTTAGAGAGAGAATGTTAGGCAACCCGAAGAGCTAGTGGATGGAGCAAGGGGAGCTAAAAGCAAATCAAAGTCTTGTTGAAGTTTTCATAATAAAGTCATGAAAAGAAATGTCAGCAAGGAAATAAGAATAGAGTTAATGAAACATTACAAGTAGGATATGATACATGGATGAAAATAATAGATAAAAAAAATGACAGTATTACAGTGTCTATAGTCAAGGGAAGGAAAAGATGAGAGGTAACAGGCCTTGAGACAACAAAAAAGTATAGGCCATACGGTCATATCCTCATTTTGAAAAATAAGTTCGTGCCTCCAACGCAACTGCCAGAAGGAAAAGTTAGACCCCAGAGTAATAGAAATTAGTATGGGCTGGTGAACAAGATAAACTAAACACAAATTAGGGACTGAGTGATTTGATAATAGTCGGCATCACCAGAAATTCAAAGATTGCGTTCTGGCAATAGTAGAATGGACGACAGAAGAATAACCCTTAAATCTCAATCAGGAAGATGCTTCCCTAAAGCAAGAAATGTGAGAAAAGTTAAGCTTAAGGGATGGTATGTACCAGTTACCCTAAGTGTCACCCTCGAAAGTAAGGAAATTTGTTATCATTGGCACAGAAGAGTTTCTGCGAGGAGAGTAAGGGCCATTGATGATGTGAATAGATGCCTAAGAGGAATAGGTAAAACATCTATAGGTAGCTCTTCGTAGCACTAAATCTTAGCACTCCCTAAAGGGGGGAATATGGCGTGATGTGGCATTAAGTAAGAATTAAGTGGTTCTAGTAACTATAGAATGGTAAAGGAAGAATGCGATAAAAATGAGAAAGGGATGAGATTACACTTATTCAAATCCTATAGATGTGCTACGATTCCAGAACATTATACAAATGCGACGTCAAAGAGAGGAAGTAAGAGTTCCTGCCCAAGATGTTATTTATAAATAAGAAGCCAGTGCAGGACGCAAGTTAAGACAAAAGGAAATGACCCAAGAAAGATTACGCAGAACATTGATATGAGAATAGGCCAACGGATAATTAGTAGTTGATTCACGAAGAGCCTAGTTATGGCTAGACAAGAGGTTGCAGACAAATCAACAGTTCTTGCAAGATAAACATAGTAAAACCCAATATAGTCAATTCAGCCTCATAGTTACGACATTGTGATACTTGAGATGTATTCAGATAGGAATTGGGGTAGTTAAAGGTACCGTATGAGTATTACGGAAATAAAAGAGAGTGCCACTGGGATGACAGTCAATATATTAGTTTAGAAGCAACCCTACAAGCACAAGGGCGTGGAGATAAGTAACTCAGGAAAATTATAGGCAAGGAAGAACATCAAAAATTCCATCGGGTATATGATGTAATATCGCTGCTTTACAAGGGTCAGAGGGTCTTCCCTAAGTACGACGAAACTTTAACGTACAAAAATTGGGGATGTAACATCTCATTTTCGAGATTTCATCAATTTAGTTATGACATACTTCCATGTAAAAAACATGGGGTTTAACAGGGACTGGGCCCCATCATACCCATATATGCATACAAACATATCGTACCAAGGTAAAAAGCGGTTGCGGATCAAATGGAGCACATCACCTCTCGCTGATCAAGGATCCTAAGGAGGAGGACCGTAAGCCCGTCTACCTGCACCTGCAGGCTTGAAATGCAGACCCCGAGAAAAAGGGCGTCAGTACGAATAATGTACTGAGTATGTAAGGCATAAAAATTAGTACATAAAAGACATAGATGAAATATGGAATAAAGAATTATGTATGTAAGTCCAAATAACTTTGTAAATCCTGAAACATTTATAATGTCATGCACGTGCATATAAATGTCATGTCATGCATAGGTATAGATGTACATAATATCATCAAGCCTCTGAGGGCATCCCATTATATCATCTCGGTCACTGTGGGCAAAATCATCAACATATACCAACTGATCAGGTGGTGGTGCGTATATAACGCTGTAACCTTTTCCCATATCCCCCCACATATATATATATATAACACTATATGGTCATGGGTCAATGTAAATGAATGCAATGCATGAGAAGTACGTCAATAAAATGTTTTGGAGTGTCATAAGACCATTATGCCTCTAATGAATATCATGAAATAGACTTTATCACCTTACGTATTTTTTGAGACCCATGAATAGACGATAGAATAATAGGATATATGGAGAATAAAAAATATAGGCATCTCTAGCATTCTACGAATAGTCATTTATGGAAGTTGTGCATTTGCTTGTTTCGTTTGTCTTGTATGGATCATGCCAAAAAGAAAGAAGGGATAGCCTTAACATACCTGAGTCGAGTTTTTTGACAATCCCTCTAACACACGTTAATTGTGACAAAACACGTGACGACAAGATCGGAGTAGGGAATATCCGCATGAATGCTCAAAGCAATAACATTTCTATGCAAAGATAATCTTGGCTAAACCTCTTTCTCAAGAACATTGCTGTGTTCCTTGGCTGAAACTCTTTCTCAATAACATTGCTATGTTCCTTGGCTAAAACTCTCTTAAGTGATTAGAAAATGATTTGAATTAGGAATGTTATCCTTAACTTTTAGGTAGGCCCCACATTTTAAGATTGGTGTCACATTTCTTTCTTAAAGTGTGACACCTTTTAACCTTTAATAATAGTCATTAAATGGGAAAGGGATGCTTGCCACGTTGGGGGAGGGAGGGAGGGGTAAAATCTTATCCAACTCTTTAATTAATTACCTAATAATTTCTTAATTAAGTAGGCAATCTCCCACTACCCAATAATTAATGAATTACCCACATAATTAAGAATTATCTCAAATTACTTAAAATACTATTCACTTTTAACATACTTTATACACCTTACTATCATGGTTATGTAGTACCTTGTATGACACTAGTCCATAAATATCGGGTATTGTAGCTCGGACTATATTTTATCCCAAATCAACAACCTTCAACGAAACATTTTTTCTTTGATTCGTTTACCCTTTATCCTTCACGACACTTACTTATCGCTTGTTATAAATAGCATAAATGCGAGTAACCTCAAGATAATCTCATTCCTAAGTCTACATTGATTAACTGAAGACGAAACTTTAACGTACAAAAATGCGAGTTGTAACATCCAATCATTAAGCAAGTGCGGCTCTAACCCCATCACGAATCAGTGAATTCGATCCTCCATCTTAGATACAATAGTGGGAGCATACCTAGACAACGAATTAAACTGAAGATTGTACTCCCGAATACTCATGTTACCCTGCTGAAGGGTGAAGAACCTATCAACTCTAGCCCGTCTAAGCTCAAGTGGAAGATAATGACAAAGAAAAGCCTCTGTAAAATCAAGACATACTGCTGGAGGGGCATCCTCACCTCTAGACAAATCCCAAGACTTGCACCAATTAACTGCAACATCATGAAGTCTATAGGAAGCTAGCTCAACTAACTCAGTCGCAGTGGCCATCATTACCCTCAAAGTCCTATGCATCCTATTGATAATTGCCTGAGGGTCCTCGTTTGGATCAGCTCTAGTGAATACCGGTGGGTCCAAATTAATGAAATCACGAACCCTCGCACTGAAAGACCTATCTGCATGATCACTACCTACCTACTAACGGAGAGCTTGTACGGCTACTAACCGAGTTATTAATTGAATAACATCTCTCATCTCCAAACCCGGTGCATTTGGTTGAGGGGATGGACGTACAAGGGCGGGCGCTAGAGCTAGTGCCCCTTGGAGCTCTTCAAGAGAGGGCGGGGTATGTGAAGTCTGAGATGGAATTTCACTATTAGACTCTCCCCGAGCCCTAGTAACCCGTGGCACTCGACTAGTAGTCTCACCAGCCATGGACTTGCCCTTCTAGGTGGCTGTAGTCTTTTGAGGCATCGCTGAAAACGTAACATATCATTAGGAACATGAAATCTTATATCACACGATCTAAGATAAGAAGGGAGGATAACATCCTATATGCTATGTAGCCTCCTATCTATAAGTATGGTGTACAACACACCCATAAACCAGACACAGTTTGTAGACAACCCTAGGACAGAACTGCTCTGATACCACTTTTGTCATGACCCAAACCGATGGGCTCAGACGGGTTCCCGAGTCCTACCTATCGAACACCCTTAAGCATGCGTCTAAGATATAAACATGAATAGCATGTGCTGAACTATAATAATAGAATACATGAGGAAACCTATTCAAAAGACATATATATATACATACACATGCGAAATACGTAGGGCGAGCTGACGAGGCTTCTATAGACAACCACATATCCAAAATTGAAAGCCGTCAAGGCCATATACTACTCAACTATACATGACTATCTACGCACCTCTAATAGAATATACAACTTTACAAGGAAAGGACTGGGCCCCATCATACGCATATATGTATACAAGCATATCATACCAAAATCAAAAGCAGCTCCGGATCAAGTGGAGCACGCCAACTCTCATTGATCAAGGATCATAAGAAGGGGGACCGTCTGCCTATCTACCTGCACCTGCAGGCATGAAACACAGGCCCCAAGAAATAGGGCATCAGTATGAATAATGTACTAAGTATGGGAGGCATAAAAATCAGTACATAAATGACATAGATGAAACATGGAATAAGGAATTCCACCTGTAAGTCTAAATCGCTTTGTAAATACTGAAACATTTGTAATGTCATGCACATGCGTGTAAATGTTATGTCATGCATAGGTATAGGTATAGGTATACATAACACCATCAAGTGTCTGAGGGCATCCCATCATATCATCTCCACCATTGTGGGCAAAAACATCAATATGTACCAACTGATTAGGTGGTGGTCCGTATATAATGTTGTATCCTTTTCCCATATCTCATATACATATATATACATATACATGCGTATATAATGGAATCTAGTCATAGGTCGATGTACAAGTATAAATGAATGCAATGCATGAGAAGTACGTCAATAAAAACTTTCGGAATGTCATAAGACCATTATGCCTTTGATTAATATCATGAAGTAAACTTTTTCAACTTACGTATTCTTTTGAGACCATGAATAGAAGATGTAATATTAAGACACATGGGAATTCATGAATATAGGTACCTCTAATACTCCTATGAATAAAGTCATTTATGGAAGTCGTGCATTTGCTCGTTTTGTTTGTGTCGTACAGATCATGCTAAAAGGAAAAAAAGGATAGCCTAAACATACTTGAACCGATTTTTTTAGAATTTGTTATGGAATTGTTTTTCTTTCTTACTTACTCACGATCAACCCACTCTACTTGCACAAGAGATTCCATTTGATTTGTGAGGCATATATGAGTTTATATTGAAGAAACTCACGTTCAAGCCTTTAGAAACCATAGTGAATTCATATTGAAGAACTCACATTACTAAGTTAGAGAGCCTTCTATGTAAGTTGAAATTGGAAGATGATAGATCTTAAATACTCTTGCCTTATTTTTTGATGATCTAACAAACTTACTGTTAAGAACCAGATAGGGAACCTGATCTACTTGGATTGTTGCATCACTTTAAATAGATTCCAGCTAAAGGTGAACTGCTACAGCTTCAGGAGCTAGGAACCAAAACAAGGACCTGATGCTCTTGTGGTTTCCTCATAGCAGTACAAAGTCATTTGGACATAGCTGGAAGTAAAGTGACAGATGGTACTGTTTCTGCCGCACTGTATTACACTATCAGCCCACTCATTCTCTAACCAAACAAAGTACTCACATCATTTCAAGTGATGTGATCAAGATGTACCCAATGAGCTTTATACAAAAGACATCACTGGAAGGGTTCTGTTTCTTATTCAAGCCTCTTACAAAAAATAGAGAAATCATCCTCACAAGCTTGAAGAACAAGGTTGAACACCACTACGGACCAGTTCCTAAAAGATAGATTGTCGCTTTCCTAGTTGAGTTGTAACCTTGTTATTATACTTACTGTATCTCCTAAATCGCTTACCTAGAAGCATTCTGATTAGGAATCTTCTTGTAAATCAATAAACTCGTTGAGTTTATGTTGTGACTAGATTCAGTCATAAGGAAAAGTCTTTGTAATCGTATAATTACAAAGTAGCTTGTGGTGATAACATCACAAGTTACAAAAAGCCTTTGTAACTAGGATAGTCACAAAGTGTCTTGTGGTAAAGGTACCACAAGTTAGTTGAGTAAATCCTTTGCAATAGGAGTTATTGTAAAGTGGCTTGTAATAGGTAAGATTACAAGTTAGTGTAGTTAAAAGCCTACAGGTGTAGGTCGTGGTTTTTTGATCCCCTTGTGTAAGATTTTTCCACGTAAAAAATCCTTTGCCTCATTTACTTACTTCTTTATTAAGTACTCTCAGTAGAATCTTGTAAAGGACCAGGTACTACACTATTTGGTGGACCCATACAAACTAACAATTGGTATCAGAGCGGGTTCCTCCTATCAGGCTAACAGCTAGGAAGGATCTTCATGACGGCTCCACTAAATTTTGAAGAAGGTCAATCCATATACCGAACCCCCAAGTTTGATGGAAAATGCTATTGGTGGTGGAAAGCTAGAATGCACGATTTCATCATGGCTGAGGACTGTGAGCTATGGGATATCATTTACGATGGTCCTTATGTTTCAATCAAGGTACTAGATGAATTCCCATTTTCAATGGAAAAAACCAGCAAATAATACACTGAAGCAGACAAGAAAGCGATGGAAAATAATTTTCGTGCCAAGAAAATTCTAGTATATGGATTGGGACCTAAAGAGTACGACAGAATCTCTACATGCGACACTGCAAAGGAAATATGAGAGGCTTTGCAAAAAGCTCATGAGGGAACTACACAAGTAAAACAAGATAACCTTAATACTGGCGATAGTTCCATGCTGGAAGTTGAAGGCGAGGAGATTGGATATGACTCAACATTTGCTTTGATGGATCAATTAGATGATGATGAAGACAATGGCAATGAAGAAGTAAACTTCAGGGATGTTCGGAGAAATCTAAAATCCTACTCTCGAAAAAAACTCATGTCTTTAGCTGATGTTTTAATTAATGCCTTTTGTAGTCTTGCAGAGGATAGGGATTGCTTGATCCTAGAACTAGAAGTATCTGAACAAACTAGAGAAGACTTAGTGGTTGCAGTTACTGATCAAAAGAAAACCATTGAAATTCTTAGAAAATAAAAGAGTGATCTGTTGGCAGAAATTGCAGACCAAAGGGAAACAATAGTAAAGCCATGGACTAAGTCAAAACCTAAAAGCTCTGAAAGAGGAAAGGAGATAGTTAGTGAGGAATACCTTAGATTTGAAGATGAGGTGAAAGCTTTGAGATGTAGGATGTGTGCTGAAATTGAGAAAAATGAGCTCCTCCAAGCCAATCTAGAAAAAGTAATGAATGATCTTGAAAGGTCTCTAAAGTGGACCTGGTCTTAAGAAGCTACCACTGCCTTGCTCACTAATGATAGTGAAAAAGGGCAGGGAGCAGGGTTCTAAAAGGAGAAAACTCCTTACAACCCTCATAGTAAGAGCGTCATTGTATCTGATAACTAGCCTTGTACCCAATGTGGGAACACTGGGCGCTTCAAGGAAGGTGTCCAAGCCAAGAATCAATCAGTTCAGAAAGACAAAGTGGTTGCTGAAACCGTGACCACAAAAGAGGGACCAGGTTCCACTCACAAAAAACGGTCATTACCTGCATGGACTAAGAGAGCCCTTATTCATCCTCTTACTTAGTACAAGGGACCCAAACTTGTTTGGGTTCCTAAAACTAACTCCTAATCTCTTGTGCAGGGGACAATGAAAGGAAGCAGTCAACAATAGTTCATGGATAGTGGTTGTTTGAAACACATGACCGGGAACACCAAAGACTTTCTTTCACTAAAAGCCCTGCAAGGAGGGAGTGTATCCTTTGGCAAAGATAAAAAGGTGTACATTCTTAGAGTTGGAAAAGTTGGAAAATCATGGAATCTTTAAGGAAGAAGTCTATGTGAAGCAATCCCCGAGGTTTGAATGTCATGAGCACCCTAAATATGTATTCAAATTGGACAAAGCTTTGTACGGGCTAAAGCAGGCTCCTCAAGCTTGGTATGAAAAATTGTTAAAATTCTTCTTAGAAAATGGTTTTATGAGTGGGAAAATTGACAACACTCTTTTCTTAAAGAAATGAGGAAGGAACCTGCTCATTGTTCAGGTTTATGTTGATGATATCATTTTTGGAGCAACAGCTGACTCTCTGTGTGAAAAATTTGCAAAACTTATGGGAAGGAATTTGAAATGAGCATGATAGGGGAATTAAACTTCTTCCCGAGTCTTCAAATAAAATAGTCCCCAAAGGGTACTTCCATTTGTCAGCAAAAATACATCAGGAAACTCTTGAAGAGGTTTGACAAGGAAGCATCAAAGGTGGCAGACACTCCCATTGTGATTGCCACTGGACTGGACATGGATGAAACTAGATATCTTGTGAACCAACAATGTATAGAGTCATCATTGGGTCTCTCCTCTATCTCACTGACAGTCGACCTGATATTGTTTTTAGCGTACGGCTGTGTGCGAGGTTTTAATCAAATCCCAAGGAATCTCACTTGAAGGCTGCCAAAAGAATACTGAGATATATCAAAGGAACGCAAGACCTGGTGCTATATTATCCATCAGGTGACAGTTTTACTCTGATTGGGTATGCTGATGCAGACTATGCAGGTTATCTTGTGGACAAAAAAAACACTTCTGGAATGGCTCACTTCTTAGGATCATGTCTTATCTCTTGGGGTACAAGGAAGAAAAATTCAATGGCTCTTTCAACAACTGAAGCTGAATATATAGGTGCAGCATCCTGCTGTGCTCAGCTTCTATGGATCAAGCAGCAACTGGAGGATTTTGGGGTACTCACTGAGAGTGTGCCCCTTCTATGTGACAACACTAGTGCACTCAACATGGCCAATAATCTAGTTCAACATAAAGGGACAAAACATATTGATATGAGACATCATTTTCTTAGAGATAATGTGGAGAAAAGGTTGATATGTATGAAGTTCTACAACACAGAAGATCAAATTGCATACATTTTCACCAAAGCACTAAGTAGGGACAGTTTGAAAAAAACAGTGTAAAGCTGGGACTGTTGAGGCCAAATTAAGTACCTGATTCCTCTTTGACCGGCTCGTATCCTTAAGAAATAACTGTCTTAAAGTGTTTTCTGGCCCTGTCTAACTCACTTCAATACCGTTGCAGGTAAACATGCATGATGAGCATAGAAGCGATAGATGCAGTACATGACTGATAAAAGAGGATTGTTTCTTTTCAAAAAAAATCAAGAATCAGGTTCTTGTACTAAAGGTTAGTAGTTTTGTGCATCCTTTTTAATCCACGTCTTAAAAAAAAGGTACAAAATACAACTTCCATGCCATCAACTCTTTAGATCCTGCTGTCACGTCCCTTCAATCCAAATCGTTCCATCTCCCTCTGAAACTTCACAATTTTCCATGCCCAACCGCCGTTTCAGAACCAGCGCCTATTCCTCCACCTTCATAATTATCCCCTCCCTTTAAAAAACCCCTCTATTCTACTTTTCCTAACCATAAGCCCTACTCTAGATTCACCCAAAAGGGAAGGATCGTCACACTTCTTCTTCCAATGGCTGAGAAAACTTCGGATCTCTCTGCCTCAGCTGTAACTACCTCTGACCCATCTATGGAACCTCTCATTTTCATTGAGCCTTTGCCACTCTCTATTACTCCTACTTCTGCAGTCACACAACCCAGTCTCCAAATCTCTTCCCAACTCAGAAACCCTTGAAACTGCTATTCCGTTCTCCCCGTCGTCTGTTGCTCCCACCAGTATAACCCTAAGTGGAGAACAAGGTCAAAGTATTGATTTCACACAAGGTTCTGCCATCATTGCCGCCGATTCCATGGTTGTGGAATCACTGGTTAAAGAAGAGAAGGATCTCGTAACTGTGTTTGTAGTATCTACTGATGGGATATTGCATGAAATTAACTCCCAGAAAAATGAGTCTCAAAGTGTGGGGGAAGAAGGGGCCATTATGGATATTGAAGGGGATGCAATAGCATACACTACTAAGGCATCACATGAGGAACCTAATCCCTATCCGGAGGACCCATGTCAGGACTCTCATCCCCAGGACAGTGCTATTCCTGCATTCGATGATGTGCCCCTGGAAATTCAAGCACCTAAAATGTGATATAGTGATGAAGAAGACCTAGACAACGTGGCCCTTGATGCATTTATAAGTAAGCAAAGGTTGTCTCCACCCATGAGTCTGAAATCAAGCGACCTACTACCAGGCTTCAAGTCAAAGTGGACTACGACTCTGCACTCCAAAAGAGCAATAAAAGTAGTAAGAATAAAAGAAGAAAGTTGGTGAAGGATTGTGTACCTGTAAGTGATGAGGCTATCCATGTAGTCGAGGTGGAAGAAGGAACCAATGAGGAACCTGGTTCCCTTGTTAGGCGGTCCTCGAAAAAGGCTGAGCCTGTTTTAATGGTGAAAGGGTCAACATATAAGTCCAAGATGAAGGAGGTAGTGAGCGATGAGGATGTACTAGTCAAGTCCAAGGGAAAATGCAAAGTCAGTGAAGAAAAGCATAAGAAACACAAGTCTAAAACTGCTGAAGAACCTAATTCTGGGAAGAAGATGAAAAGTGATGTCTGTCTTGGCTTTGAGCACCTGAGGCATCAAAAAGTTTTGCTGGGTCATACATTTGACCCAACAATCTCTGAGATGGCCGGAATGCGCCAAATTCTGGAAATGGTGGAGTTTAAATAATGGGTGCATTTATTTTACATTGATGCACCTAAAGTGTATTAGGAGGAGGTACAAAGTTTATTCGCTAGTCTCTTTCTAGTTGATACTGACCATGTTTGTGCTTTGGTCAATGGGGTAGATATCGTATTTGACGTGAAATTACTTGGAGAGATCTTGAAAGTTCCTACAATTGTGGTGTCGAGTGTCCGAGATGTTTGTCAGTATAACTTCCGAAATGTAGTGGTGAAAGACAATGCTAATAAGAAAGGGGACCATATCCATAAGAAAACACTACTTCCTGTCTACCAGTTGCTGTTTGAGTTGGTTACCAAAGTATTGTGCCTCGAGCAGAAAGGAGGTCTGTGACTTCAAAATCTAACCTATTCCTAAAGGAGCAACTGGACGGTTTTAACCTTGTAAGTCTGCCTACTATAATGATTGAACACATGTAGAAGGTTGCTAATTTCAAGGATGGTAATCATGGGCTTCCCTATGCACTCTTGCTTACTTCAGTGTTCAAGTTCTTTAAGGTTCCATTAGGAACAGGTAAAGTGGGGACCCGAAAGCAGACATTCTCACAAACAACCTTGGAAGAGTACGAGTGCATTGAGAAGTATGGGGGAGGGGGGTAGGAAGTACATCAATTGTGTCTCAGCTCATCAATGCCCAGAATAGTGCAGCTGACGAAATTCGTCGGTTGAAGGCCATGAAGGCTATCCTGGAAGGTCAGCAAGCCCGAGCGGTTCCCTTGTTGAATGATGAGGTGGTCTATTTAACCCAAGAAAATGCTGATCTCAGGGCGCAAGTTCAGAACCTGAAGGCTGAGCTACTCAATGAGCAAAAGTCGGGAAACGCCCGAATAGACCAAGTTCTCCAAACACTTGCTGCGGCTTCCAAGCCTTTTCCTCCTAGTGCCCCCTAATAACCCCTTCAGTGACCAGTTTTCTAGATATGTTCTTTTTTTGTTTCTTTTTTGATGGTTGGTGGATATTTTTTTGTGTTTTATTTATGGTTGGGATGTACTACTACTGCTCATGGGAACAAGTCCAATGTTGTTCTTCCTTTTTCAAAAGGAAGAGGCATATTAAATCATTATTAATATGAATCCTCTTTTATTATGTCTAGTACCATCTCTACATGTTCTATTTTTTCTCATGATTGTGTGCACATATGTAGCATGAGTTAGCTTCGCTGGACTTCTTTGTGTTGTTGTTTTTTTTCATTATTCTAAACGGGGGAAAAATAATATAGGACTAAGGGGGAAACACATTGGGGAACTGGTTCTTATGCTCTTTCACTCTTGAAAAGAAAATAATATAAGGCATAGTCTTAGGGGGAACTCTTTGAAAATGGTTTTTACTTCCCCAATTCCTACTCATGATTGTTTAAGTTTGTCATCATCAAAAAGTGGGAAATTGATAGATTTTAAATACTCTTGCCTTATGTTTTGATGATCTAACAAACTTACTGTTAAGAACCAGATAGGGAACCTGATCTACTTGGATTGCTGCATCACTTTAAATGGATTCCATTTAAAGGTGAACTGCTACAGGTTCAGGAGCTAGGAACCAAAATAAGGACCTGATGCTCTTGTGGTTTCCTCATAGCAGTATAAAGTCATTTGGACACAGCTGGAAGTGAAGTGAATGATGGCACTGTTTCTGCCACACTGCATTACACTGTCAGCCCACTTATTCTCTAACCAAACAAAGTACTCACATCATTTCAAGTGAAGTGATCAAGATATACCCAATGAGCTTTATACAAAAGACATCACTAAAAGGGTTCTGTTATTTATTCAAGCCTCTTGCCAAAAAAATAGAGAAATCATCCTCACAATCTTGAAGAACAAGGTTGAACGCCACTACGGACCAGTTCCTAAAAGATAGATTGTCGCTGTCCTAGTTGAGTTGTAACCTTGTTATTATGCTTACTGTATCTCCTAAACCGCTAACCTAGAAGTATTCTGATTAGGAATCCTCTTGTAAATCCGTAAACTCGTTGAGTTTATTATGTGACTAGATTTAGTCATAAGGAAAAGTCTTTGTAATCGTAGAATTACAAAGTGGCTTGTGGTGATAGCATCACAAGTTAGAAAAAGCCTTTGTAACTAGGATAGTCACAAAGTGGCTTGTGGTAAAGGTACCACAAGTTAGTTGAGTAAATCCTTTGCAATAGAAATAATTGTAAAGTGGCTTGTAATAGGTAAGATTACAAGTTAGTGAAGTTAAAAGCCTACAGGTGTAGGTCGTGGTTTTTTGATCCCCTTATGAGGGATTTTTCCACGTAAATAATCATCTGCCTCATTACTTACTGCTTTATTAAGTACTCTTAGCAGAATCTTGTAGAGGACCAAGTACTCTACTATTTGGTGGACCCATACAAACTAATAAAAGATCTTTATGTTATTTAGAATGTCTGTTATGTTTTGATATGTATTATATATGGATGTGGGCCCCACTTTATGTGGTGGACTAACCACATAATCCATAATGACTTAATCTTGCCACCTATTCTATAATGACTCAAGAGTCATAAGGTTTGGGGTGCTGCCACGTAATTCCTTAGTTCAGAGGTTTAATCTTTATCCAATAATTCTTAATTAATTAGGTAATATTCCATTATCTAACAATTAACCAATTACTCACATAATTAAGAATTATCTCAAATTGCTTAAAATACTACTCACTTTTGGCGTATATGTAAGGTGACGAGTGTATATGTACCGTCATGAGATTAAAGCATGCAGGATTGGGCTATTTACTTCCATGTCACTATTTATTCCATGTTACCTCTTGTTACATGCTTTAACTGTTACATGTTCTTACTTTTTATCCATGCTTTACTTGTTATTTGTTATTTAATTGTTACTTGTTTCTATCTGTTCTTTTTTCACTCAATATCTTCTTGCCTACTACATGTTCCTACTTGCATTAATTGTACATTTTCGTTCTCTCATGTTTTACTTGATTTTTTTATTCTTGTATTCCTTGATGTACTTTTTAATGTTTTTTTTGCTAATGAAAGGAGACTTTATATTAAAAACATAGGAGTTTAAGGAAGAATGCGATAAAAATTAGAAAGGGATGAGATTACACTTATTCAAATCTTACAGATATGCAACAATTCTAGAACATTATGCAAACGAGATGTCAAGGAGAGGAAGTAAGGGTTCCTGCCTAAGATGTTATTGATAAGTAAGAAGCTAGTGCGGGACGCAAGTTAAGACAAAGGAAATGACCCAAGAAAGATTACGCAGAACATTGATATGAGAATGGACCAATGGGTAATTAGTAGTTGATTCAGAAAATCCTAGTTATAGCTAGACAAGAGGTTGTAGACAAATCAGCAGATCGTGCAAGATAAACATCGTAAAACCCAATATACTAAATTCAGCCTCACAGTTACGACATTGTGATACTTGAGATGTATTCAGATAAGAATTGGGGTAGTTAAAGATACTGTATGAGTATTATGAAAATAAATGAGAGTGCCACTAGGAAGACAGTCAAAATATTAGTTCAGAAGAAACCCTACAAGTACAAGGGTGTGGATATAAGTAACTACGGATAATTATAGGCAAGGAAGAACATCAAAAATTCCATCGGGTATATGATGTAATAAGCTCGCAGCTTTACAAGAGCCAGAGGGTCTTCGTTAAGTACTACAATGAAAGACTGGCTAAGGAAATAAGGAAGAAGACTTCAATCTAAGCACAATGACCTAAAGAGGAAATGGCCTTGTGATAGCAGTCTCACAACAACATCGTATGCACTCCCTAAGAAAGTGGCACCTATTGTGTCTAATGGACGGGAAAAAGAAAAAAAAGGTCAAAAGGTGATATTCAAGATCATATGGGTTGTATGTAATTCAAATATGTATGGGCACTAAGTTAAGCCAAGTAGTAATGCAACAAGTGGCAGAACAACCAAGAAAAGTAATTTCTTACATTTAAAGAAAGCTGAGAAGGAATGAAAAGAATTATTCGATCGATGGTCTAGAGTTAGTTATGTTATGAACGCACTTAAGAGTTCTGAGTATTATCCATGCAGCATATAAGTTGACAATCATACAGCCGTAGAAGACTCTAGTATAAGTTAAAAGAAAGAGTTGGGTCTCGGTCATAAACAAAAGGATTGAATTGTTAGAAGATTGTATCATGGGTATTCCATAACGTTCATGAAAGGCAAAAGTAATAACTAATACCATAACCCGTAGATCAGAAGATAGCTTAAGCCTACATAAAGGTTGTCAGAGGGAAGAGGAAACTAAAGAGTTACATCAACTAAGTAAATCAGGATTCTGATTATTGGACATAAAAAATTATTGAAATCAAGATTGTGGACATAGCAGAATTACTCTTTATATAAGAGGTGCAGGAGAGATAGTACATTAGCCATATTTTATATCGACTCTATGATAAATCCCGTTAGAAGAGTACAACCTCATAAAAAGTCAGTATAAAGCTCCCACCGGATTGTATATGCACTAGAGGTGCAAGTATTATAATAGAACTTCAAGTTGTGGATGTGAATTTTACCTATTTGGAATTGAGGTCATGAACGAGATAAAAGATGTGATGCGATACTTTAAGGTAAGTAAGGTAAAGGTGAACAACGTACGAGATACTCAAATACATAAGGTTGTGAATAGTCCATACTTCGGATAGAAGGCTAGAAGCGGGGATTCAATATCTAGGAATGATAGTAGCATCGTCAGTGGAATACCTTCCAGCCTATGGTTTCTAGGTATCGAGAGGCCTAGTTAAGAGAATAAAGAAGAGTTAGAGATGATGTGATGTCTCGCTTGATGTTCCAGAGTAACATAAGAAAATCTATGGGGCAAGAAAAATGAATGAAGGTTGTGAGTAGTATAAATAGATATGTGTAGGTTGCCAGCGAAGTATGGTAGAACGACAAGGTTTTAGGAATACAGGATTAAGGATAAGAAAAGGCGAGTGAGAAGGTGACGATAATGGATAAATCCTTGGGATTAAGCCCATAAAAACAAGAGAGCTAATCGTTTCTCTAAGTTATAGAAATCTTAGTATAGCCTAAATGAACTCCAAGAATTCGATGACTAATAGCATTTAGAAGAGATGGAATGTTGCCCGGGTAATAGAGTGAGGATGTAATTGTGATAGATAAAGGATAGTTTTTGGGCCTTCGATCGAGTAATGATTTGAAGAAAAAAAAAGGATTTCATGAATTGTACAGGATTAAAAACATAAGGTGAAGCACATTGGGATGCTATGAAATACATTATGGAAGCATGGTATCGCCCCTAGATGGATCAGCCTAATCACTTCAGATGTTCCCCAATGAGGTATGAGCCCTAGAGGCAGTGTTACAAAAACGGTCAAGTTATCACTGGTAGATTATAGATCGATATTGAGGTGAATCAACAATGGATGGATAAAATTTACAAAGTATGAGATAACATTAGGCCATTATTCTTAATATGAACAGTAATGAGGAAGCATTAAAGGACACAGACTTATACATATAGGATAAGCAACGAGAGTAAGTTGGACTTTGGTAGCAGACCTCAGTTACAATAAATCAAAGTAAGATTTATGGTATAGTATGACCTACCTAGATGTAGTAAACTCATACGAACGGATAACGGGGTCTATGGAATAAGATATAGCAATTTCGTAAGTTTGACAAAGTACCGAGAGAAGAACTTCAGTATACCCATAGATGCCAGAGGGACATCTTCTTAAGCTCTGTATATGTTTACAAAGTGATGCCTAGAGATTGGCTAAAAACTGGAGAAAAAAAGAAAGAAGAGTCGCATAGGTGCACTTACAAGGTCAGAGTCGTATAGGCTGAAAGATGGAAGGTAGCAACAATTACGAGATTGGAAGGATTCTTACCACAAAACGTGGCGTGAGAGAGAGGCCTAGAGGGGGGAATGCCATGGCCTTTGGAATTATACATAGAATGGTTGCCTAGATGGCAAGGAGAGTACTAAAGTATTCGAAAGACATAAGTTATTGAAATGATAAGTGCATCAGTCAACATTCAAGGACGAATGTTCCAAAGGGGGAATGATGTTACACCCCATGTTTTCGTACGTGAAATTATGCCATAAGTGAATTAATGAAAGATCGGGAATGAGATGTTACATCCCGCATTTTTAGACGTTAAATCCGCATTTTCAGATGTTAAAGTTTCGTCGTAAGTTAATCGATGCAATCTCGGGAATGAGATTATTTTGAGGTTACAAATATTATGTTATTTCAAAAAAGTAAGAGGTAAATTTGTGAAGGTGAGAGGGTAAGAGAATCAAAGAAAATGAGTTTCGTCGGAAGCTGTCATTTTGAGATAAAATACGGTCCGATCTATAATACCCGATATTTATGGATTAGTGCCATACAAGGTACCACATGACCATGAGAGTAAGGTTTATAAGGTATGTTAAAAGTGAGTAGTATTTTAATTTGAGATAATTCTTAATTATATGGGTAATTGGTTAATTATTGGATTAGTGGGAAAATACCAAGTTAATTAAGAAATTGGTAATTAATTAAGACATTTTGGATAGATTATTGAACCCCAACGTGGCAGCAAAATAAGACCATCTAAGTGACTCCTAAGTCACATTGCAAGGTGTCACATTTAGAGGCTTTCACATCCTAAAAGTGGGGCCCACTCTCTTGGATAAAAGTAACCATCTTCCTACATCATTAAAGTGAAATGATAATGTTTACGTAGTAATGGATGATGGAATTCTCTAAAGGGATTTTTATGAACCCCTACTAGGTCCAACGTGAAATGCAAATTCAAAGAAAGCCTGGTAAAATATTTCTCAAGAATATCATATGGATATTTCCTACTTCGATCCACCGTTACGTGTTTTCTCGCAATTGATGTGTGTTAATGTCATGACCAAATCGATGGGCTGCGATGAGTGCCCGAGTCCTATTTGTCGAACACCCTTAAGAATGCGTCTAAGATATAAGTATGAATAACATCTACTGAACTATGAGAATAGCATAGGTGAGGAAACTTGTTCAAAAGATATATATACATACATATGCGAAATACGTAGGGAGAGCCGACAAGGTTGCTACAGACAACTACATATCCAAAACTGGAAGCCGTCAAGGCCACACACTACCCAACTATGCATGACTGTCTACACACTTCTAACAGGATATACAACTGTACAAGGACGGGATTGGGCTCCGTCATACTCATATATGTATACAAGCATATCGTACCAAAATCAAAAGCAGTTCCAGATCAAGTGGAGCACGCCAACTCACGCTGATTAAAGATTCTAAGAAGGGGGACCGTCAGCTTCTCTACCTGCACTTGCAGGCATGAAATGTAGGCCTGGAATAGGGCGTCAGTACGAATAATGTACTGGGTATGTGAGCCATAAAATCAGTACATAAAGACATAGATGAAACATGGAATAAGGAATTCCGTTTGTAAGTCTAAATCATATGGTAAATCCTGAAATATTTGTAATGTCATGCACGTGCGTATAAATGTCATGTCATGCATAGGTATAGGTGTACATAACATCATCAAGCCTCTAAGGGCATCCGATCATATCATCTCGGTCAGTGTGGGCAAAATCATTAACATGTACCAGCTGATCAGGTGGTGGTACGTATTTAACGCTGTAACATTTTTCCATATCCCATACACATATATACGCGTATATAATGCCATTTTGTAATGGGTAAATATACATGCATAAATGAATGCAATTCATGAGAAGTAAGAAAATAAAAACTTTCAGAATATCATAAGACCATTATGCCTTTGATTAATATCATGAAGTAAACTTTTTCAACTTACGTATTTTTCTGAGACCCATGAACAGAAGATGTAATAATAAGACACATGGGAAATCAAGAACATATGCACCCCTGATACTTCTATGAATAGAGTCATTTATGGAAGTTGTGCATTTTCTCATTTTGTTTGTATCGTACAGATTATGCCAAAAGGAAAGAAGGGATAGCCTTAACACACCTGAACCGATTTTCTTAGAATTTCGTATGAAATTGTTTTGCTTTCTTACATACTCAAGATTAGCCCACTCTACTTGCCCAAGAGATTCCATTTGATTTTTTAGGCACCCACGAGTTTATATTGAAGAAACTCACGTTCAAGCCTTTCGAAACCGTAGTGAATTCATATTGAAGAAATCACATTACTAAGTTAGAGAGCCATCTAAGTAAGTTGAAATAAGATCTTTATGTTACTTAGAATGTCTCTCAAGTTTTGATATGTCTTATAATCCTTAATTAATTATTTAATATTTCATTACCCAATAATTAACCAATCACCCACATAATTAAGAATTATCTCAAATTACTTAAAATACTACTCACTTGGAACACACTTTATGTAGCCTACTATCGTGGTTATGGGGTACCTTGTTGTTTATCTTGAAAATGGTAACTATAATTATATTTGATTTTGTGGTTCTAAAAATACGTGATTTATCTCAATACTACTAGTAAAGCAATAGATGCTAAGTGTGAGTAAAGATAATAAGAAATGCAAACCAATAGGGTTATAGTGCTGGGCCTCGAGCTGGCTGGAGCAAGGTCTCGAGGTCTAGATGGGCTAACAGTGATAAGCGATAAATGGAGGATCAATGATAATGATGGCCTTAAATATGGCCTTTCGCGGTTAATAATGAGCAATAAATGAAGAACAATAATGAATAATTAATGAACAATGAAAGAATAAGCAATAAAAGTGAAGAACAATTGTTTAAGCAAACATAAGAGAATGTTGTATTGTATTCAGTATGTTGTGTAATAAAATCCTACTACCTTACACGATGACAAAATTCCACTTCATATATGAGGGAGAACCCCAACATAGTACATGTATAATAATGACGAGGAAATGCTATTGGTACAACTATATAATGACTTAGTACAGACTTGTAGTATTCTTGCAGACCTGGTCAGCTCTAACAAAGTGCCTTTGGGAGCTTTTTCGCCTTTCCTTGACGGTCACCGATTTGTGCTGCTCCGAAATTGACCTCCAATGTGCTCCCTCGAGGGAAACACCTCGGGGGCATGCTCCAAATTCTCCTTCGAGCTCCTCGAGGACAGGCATAAAATGCTATGATAACCCCGAAGTCAAACTCTTCCGATTTTGACTATATACAGATATTCTCTGCATTTCTTAGAATGAAATTATAATGAAAGATCTTGACCTCGGTTTTCTCAAACATCACATGATGACGTCATGCTTGTGACGTAAGCATTCGAAGTGACTTGAACGTCTCATCGGTCCATCTTCCTAAAAGCATTGAAAATACTGCCGATTCGCTTCCCAAAAGCGGTATCGCGCCGTCGATCTATTTCCCCAAAAAACATTGATCGCACTATTTATACGTTTTCAAAATGAATTGATTGAACGGTTGATACATTTTCCAAAGGCATTTATTGCACCGTTAATATGTCTTCCAAATGTATTGATTGTGCCGTTGATACATTTTCCAAAGGCATTGATTGCACCACCGATTATGCTACCGTCCCTCTAAAAATGGGGGTAATCTTGATCCAAGACTTCACTTAATCTTCCTTCAACAATCTTTAGCCCTTTCCCTTATTTTCATCTTCCTCCAAACTCCTATTTTTATGGTTCAAGCCTGTGACCGTAAGGTCATGTGATAGTAGATTTGTCAGTTATGCCATGGCTCTTTTACAGAGTTTTTCCCACCGAGTGAGATTATACTGGGTTGTTGTTTTTGGCCCTAGATAATGAGAGATAGGCCTCAAATTCATCTCGCATCAGAAGATATATGTACTGCAAACCGCTGCTCATCTCTCTTAACTTCAACCTGGTGTGGCGCCTCATTCCTTTTGCTTTCCATGTAGTTAGGTGGCATAATCTACTAACTATTGTATTCCACACAGGTGCAATGTCTCAGAAGTGACTTCGTAATAGTAGTGGTGACGAGATCCGTATTTGCCAGATTTTTCACCAAGCCACAATTTTCCTTGCTTGTTAAAAGCTTTTGCTCTTTGACAGGCTATAGCCCATCTTTCATCTATTACTGCTTCGGAAGAGATTCTCGAAGACGTCGCTTTGAAGACCGAAATAAGGTCCCCGAGGAAGCAGTTCTCGTAGATGTCGCTCCCGAGGATGTACCTTCGAAAGTAGATTAGGCTTTCTAGCTGTTATTTTTTGCTTCTTTGTTTCTGTGTAAGTAGCCCTTGTGGGCTTTTGTAATCGTCTTTTATTAATACAAAAGTTTCTTTGATTTGAATTTGACTTTTGTTACACTTCCATTTTACCTTCGAATTGTCTGAATACCGAACCAGGACATCATAATCCCTTTGGTTCTCAATTGGTTAATATTCTATTCCTTGAAATTCTTTGTCATCCCTCAGACTATGTCTGGACTTATCTGATACAAACTGAGGTTGCCGAGACCTATGAGTTCGAGTTGAGTGAGAGAAGGTTCTCAATTTTCTTTGAAATAAATCTTAGCCTTTTTAGGCCTCGTTGCTCATCCTCGAGTGAGAATTTGCTTGATCATCAGAAAATAAAGATAGACCTTAGGCCTTTACAAATAGTCCTGGAGGAGAGTTTGCTTGAACTTGGGTGGCCTCCAACTGAGCGAAAATTTGCTTTGAGCTTAAAATGAAGATAACCCTAAGGCGTTATAGATAGTCCCTGAGTGACGATACACTCGAATTAGGTGGCCCTTGGGCTTAATAGTCGAGCGAGTGTTTACTCCAACTTAAAATAAAGATGGCCCAGAGGCTTTATGAATAGTCCCCGAGTGAGAAGCTGCTGGAACATGGGTAGCCCGTGGGCTAAATAATCGATCGAGCATTCGCCCGAACTTCGAATGAAGGTAGCCTTAAGGCTTTATAAATAGTCTTGAGTGAGAACAAGCTCAGACTCGGGTAGCCCGGGGGCTAAACAATCGAGTGTGCGTTCGCTTGAACTTGAGAGAACAAGACATCCCTAAGGCTTTATACATAGTCCCCGAGCAAGAACTGGCTCGAACTAGGATAGCCCGGGGGCTAAATAATTGAGAGTGCATTCGCTCGAACATGAGAGAACAAGGTAGCCCTAAGGCTTAATACATAGTCCCCAAGCAAGAACTGGCTCGAACTCGGGTAGCCCGGAGGCTAAATAATCGAGTTAATGACTACTCGAGCCAAACTCGCAGATTATTCTCAATACTCACAAATTGTTCTCAATACTGTCTGACATTTCGATTCCCGATGCTTTGGTTCTGATGCCAACATCTTGACGTAAGCAGTTGAAGTGACTAAAGGGTTGCTTTCGCACGATTCTCAAAAATCATTAGTTGTATGCGGCCAACGGTCGACCTTCTAGCTTCCTCACACGTTCAAACGATCTTGATAGATAGACAAAACCTCATAACTTTGCTAATATTACTCCCTTAGTTCTTCCATGGTTTCATTTAGCCCCTTTCAATTTCCTTGAACTCTCCCTTATCTTTTCTAATTGACAATTTTCACTTTCTTGGATCCTTCACTTTAGAAATGGCAAAGACCTCTAAAATTGTTCCTCAAAAGGAAATAACATAATCGTCTTCTCGAACAACTAAAAGTAAACTGGTAGTTCCTCCTAGTATCTAAGAGTGTACTCCCAGGCAATGGGAGCCCATGTCTCGATATATCAGTTTAATCACTGAAATCGAGAAGGTAAAGGCCTCTTGTCGTTGGGGGAAGACGGTGATGGTAGAGATTCCTTTACGAGGGGAAGACATAACCAAGAACAAGGCCAGTTTCATTAGTGTATACACATATCCTTTCACCTTAGGCCCGGTAGAAGCCTCTTTACCGTGGATAGATCCAGTGATCCTTAACTTCTGCAGTCAATATCAGGTGATACTTGGGCAAATCTATCTATCATTTTGGCGCATTGTTTATATGATTAGGTATCTCTCTTTTACCGAGGTTTCCTGATTAAGCTGAAACGTCGATCCTCGAAGGCTTTTTTTTCTAGCATCGATGAAGACAGGGACTGGGGTGGATGAGCCGCTTTGTCCAAGTTAGGACCTTGGACTTGATCCTGCTGAGAGAATGCCATTTCCTGAGAAATGGAATATGAATCATAAGTAAACGTGTTCCTTTGATTTGATGCATTTTACCTACTTTGAATTAACTGTCTTCGATGATACAACTATCGAGTGGTACCCCGGTGCTGTCAACGATCTTTCTGGCTGGGTCCAATGACTTGATTCAATTTTCCCATATACTAAAAACGTGTGGCGCGATCTGGCCAGGACCCGTTAGGAGTTCAAAAATCATGGTGAGTTTTTACCTTTGATCACACTTGAGCTCATTGAGAGAAGACATTTCTCTCTAGTATCCTTATTCTTTGTACCTATGCAGGCCTTGGAGAGGCCATTTTGATGAGGGAATCCCCTATTGGGGAAGCAGATACTCCAAAGCCTGTCTGGGAGAAAAAGAGAAAGAAGAAATCACCGGCCGAGTCCCCGAAACCAAAGAAAGCTAAAACTCAAAAGACCGAGGGCGACTCAGTGGCCTCAACCCGGGGGGAAGCCAAAAGTCTTTGTTCCGAGGGTGAAGAGAGTGATGACTGCCCGCTGGTACTTAGGGAGAGAAGAAGTGATGCTGCTCAAAACCTATTGGGTTGAAGGTAACAGAGTCGGAGGTCGCCAGAACTGAGGACTCCGAGGTGATCCCAACCCGACCAGAGAGAATTGTTCAAGGGGGCTTGGATGAAGTCCCCAGACCTACTATTGACCAGAACACACTGGGTGTCGAGGGGCACCTGGTTGACGAACCAGAAGAAACCAATGATGAAGCCCTTCATAGGAGGGAGAGGGTCCCCATCGAGTCGAAGTGATCAACATAGATGAGCCTTCACCGGGCACATCGTTTTCTCCTAGGCAAATACGGGATGTCCAAGATATGAAAAATCCTATCGCGGGGGCATCCCCCGGAGAAAATAATATGTTTGAAGGATCTTTTGCAGGGGTTGAGAAAGGCCCTAATATCGATGCCTCATCGATCTTTGAAGAAGCCGAGAAACTTCGACAACAGGTAATCTTGACTTGACCGCCGTATTTTGAGTTTCGATTCTTGTTTTTTTTACTTTCTTCCTCTGTGTTTTCAGGCCTTAAAGCTTTCCAAAAAAGCCTTTCCAATTCATAAGAGGAGTTGGGTCGTTGTGAGGACAAATTTAGGAAGCTCACTTCTGAATTAGGTGAACTTAGGGCCCTTTATGCCAAGAAGAAAGGGGAGCTATGTGATCTTCGAGGTCATTTGGAGAGGGTAGCTTGAGAGCGGGCTAGTCTGGATGAGAAGGTAATACGACCCTCGTGGGCTTATTTTTGTGCTTCAGTCGATTGAGTGTTTGATATCTTAACTTGGCTTTTTCAACTTAAGCAAAAAGATGATTTAATGCGAGAGGATCTTAGTGTCAGAGATATCGAAATCCTCGGGCTGAAGCAGCGCATGGACGAGGTGTCTTCCTATAAAGAAACTCTTCGAGAGAGGCTAGCCTCGGTTGAATGCTAGATTCAAGGGGCGAGGGAAGAAAGCTGCAAGTACAAAGACCTCCATGCTGAACTAGTTGTTGAGCTATCTGTAGCTAAGTTCGAATCCGATGAGCTCATGTCCTCTTAGAGAAAAGATGTTGCTACTGCAAATGCTCGAGCTAGGAAGATATCCTAAGAGGCCGAGCTTAGACTATACCGAGCCTTTGGACATGCCTGACTAAGATCTCGGAGATAGGATCTCGAGGACATATATGCAGGGGGCATCGATTTGGCTGTCGAGATTGAGAGGGTGAAGCCCCTAGATGAAGGATCGACAACTCTGCTTTCTCCCGAGGATGGTTCACCCAATGGTTTGACTATCGGCTCTGAGGATGATGAAGACGAAGGTGAAGTCCACGAAGGGGAAGAGACCATCGATGACCCGGGGGTCGAGGGCCAGGCCGTTGAAGGCCCTACTTCCAAGGGAGATCCATCTGGTCCAGTAACCCCGGTGGTAGATTCGGTTTTCATTTGTTCCCTTTTTGTGTAAGGGCTCCAGGCGTGATTCTTGTAGATATGACTTTGTGAAACCTTGTCATATATATATGGATTTTCCTTCTCGTTAGTTCTTGTTTTCCCTTTGCTTTTTTGGAATAAATTTCGATGCTAGTCGATAACCAGTTCAATGTATTAGACTTATGATATAAACACCTTGGGTTTTCATGCTCGATGAGTGATTGATGATAGTTAACCGTTTAGGGCTTGGTTATCGAATCAAGTTTTGACTCAGGCTCATTGACCCTTAGGTTTTTGACATACTGGCCCTTAGGCTCTAACGTGTTGGCCCTTAGGCTCTTTAGACTAGCCCTTAGGCTCTTATGCATTGGCCCTTAGGCGCTTTTTAGATTGGATCGATGCGACCTCCGATATGGCTATAGTTTTCCCCATTTTGGCTGAAGTTTTGATTATGCCTTGGCATGTTTTTTGTTCGTCCAACACTTCGACGGATCAAATAAGAACCTCGATTATGAATCGGTATGCGACGATAATTGAATACCTCAGGAGGTTCTCATGAAGGATGATTTTACGAAGCCTTTTGCTAAAGGATGATTGTCTCGAAGCCTTGTCATTGTTTGGAGCTAATATGATCGAATCTCTTTTGCTTATGCTGGTAGTAGCCTGATTAACTAGTTGTTTTTGAAGTATTTTCGAAGTATTTAGAGGCCTTTAGTTTTACGGCAGTAGTCGAATGTCTCCGAGCCGCGTTAGTTTGGCTGAAGCCTTTTGATGCGACAGTAGTCGATAGTCCCCGGGTGAGATGACCTTGGCATCTATATCGAGGGTATGCCTTTTTAGGGGACTTACAAGTTCGATATATAGCCTTGGCCTTAATATCGGGGTTGTGCCTTTTTAAGGTCATACGAGTTTTGGCTTGCCTCGTTGAGGTCTTACAGATTTGGTGTTGCCTCACTGAGGGCTTACAAATTCGAGCTTTCGATGGCTCGATGGGCTGACTGCTGATGATAGTCCCCGAGTGTTCGGGGATTTTTTGCCTTTGAGCCATTTTTCGTGAAAGCATTGAATTTCTTCAAGTGTTTTGATATGCAGAGAGGCTTCCTCAATTATGTGATGTATGCGTACATGTTTTATGCCTTCAGAGGCCCAATTATTCTACATGGACACGGTTCATTCGACCGTTTGGTCCAATACATCATTCTCCTATCGGGGTCCTCCTTGGCATAGTTTGAGTTCTTTGAAGAGGTGACCTCCCGAGGTGATGCCCCCCAGTATTTGGGGTTGATCAAAGGGAAGCCCTGAATATTCGATGCGTTCTCCTTAGCTAGAATATGGGTGTTGTCTCGTTAAAAACCTTGCCGGTAAAACGCATTCGGGATAAAATCCGGTCTAAGGGAAAAAAAGTGCAATGTATGCTTTAAAACCCAAGGTCTTCGAGGTCTTTGAGCTGGAAGGTGCTTCGATTCCTATCAATCGGACACTTGCAATAAGTTGTAGAAAACATATATGAAAAGGGAGAAGGTTAGACCTTAGCATTGATAGCGCAAGAGCTTTGATTCATTTTTTATTACTTGCTCCGAGGACGCGGCACAGTCTCGGTTGAATCATTCGGATGGAACCGAGAACGTAACAGGTTGCTACCTATCTACTTGCTTGTCTTTTGACCTCTTCGATATAGAAGGCGTAGATACCGATGTTGTGTCATGCACCGCGAACAACTCTATTGCTACGTGCTGTTCCTCGTACACTGCTTTTACTCCATCCCTGGTTGGAAATTTCATCATTTGATGAAGGGTTGAGGGTACTGACCTCATACTATGTATCCACAGCCTTCCAAGCAAGGCGTTTATCTCATCTCGCCTTCGATGACATGAAACTTGGTATCTTGGGTCGTTTCGGCTATGTTGACTGGGAGGATGATTTCCCCTTTTGTTGTCTCGCTCGCCATATTGAATCCATTAAGGACTCGAGAGGCGAGTACAATCTGGTCGAGTAGTCCGAGCTGTTCCACCACCCTCGACCTAATTATGCTGGCCGAGCTACCTGGATCCACGAGTACACGTTTAATGTGAATTTTATTCAAGAGAAAAGAAATTACCAATGCATCATTGTGAGGCCGAGACAAGGTCTCGTTGTCCTCTTTGCTGAACGTGATGGCATCCTCTGCTATGTAACTCTGAGTTCGCCTTTCCCTGGTGATGGATATCTTAGTTCGTTTGAAAACGGGTTCTTGTGGGGCGTTGACCCCTCCAACGATCATGTGGATGATGTGTTGTGGTTCTTCTGGTTTGTTTTTCCTGTTTGCATCTCTTTCTCGGAAATGGTTCTTAGCCCGGTCACTGAGAAATTCCTGAAGATGCCCTTGGGCTACCTCCTCCCTAAGCTGCCTGCAATCCTCGGTCTTGTGATCGTGAGTGCCGTGACATTTGCATATCAAGTTAGGGTTCCTCTATGAAGGATCCGATAGCACGGGTTTTGGCCATAGGGTAGCTTTGATTTTCCTTATGGCCGATACGATGCCCGAGACATCGATGTTGAAGTTACTCAGATGTCAGGGTGCCTTTACTGGTCTAGTGAGCCTATCGAACTCGGTCATACCCATGAGTCCTCAAAAATTTTGTTCTCGATCTACCCTTCGATCACCTCGAGGCATGTTATGCCTCGGTGCGTTTCTTCGATCTTCTACATACGGCTGGTATGTTTCCTTGTTTGATCTTTTTTCCATTTTTGTATACCTTTGCTCATTACAAAGGAGCATGCTGGGGTACACTAAGCCCGAGGGGGCTCCTAGTTAGTCGTCTTTGAACCTGATCTTTGATTGGTACCTGTTGTGCACATCCGCCTAAGTCATGGCGGGATATTCGATCAAATTTTGTTTTAACTGCCTTGAACCTACCGAGCTTAGTTCCTTCAAGCCTTGAGTGAAGGCATGTACTGCCCAGTCATCGGAAACTGGTGGTAATTCAATTCGCTCCATATGGAGACGAGATAAGAGTTCCCTTAGCATCTCATTTTCCCTATGTTTGATTTTGAAGACATCAGACTTCCTGATGGCAACCTTGATGGCACCACCGTGTGCCCTCATAGAAGAACCCACCAGCATGGCACACGAGTCTATTGAATTTGGTGGCAAGTTATGATACCACATCATAGCCCCTTTCGATAGTGTTTCTTCTAATTTTTTCAACAAGACGGACTCAATTTCGTTGTCCTTCAAGTCGTTCCCTTTTACGGGACAAGTATAAGCGGTAACGTGCTCATTGGGGTCCGTGGTCCCGTAATATTTCAAGACATCAGGCATTCTGAATTTTTTCGTAATGGGCTTCGTAGCCGCACTTGATTGGACTGGCCTCTTTACGAACTTCTTTGAATCTATACCTTTTAGAATCGGGGGTGCCCCGGGGATCGGATCGACCCTCGAGTTAGAAGTATCTATTCTTTAATCGTTATCTCTATCTTCTTTTCTCCTGATTCAATTCTTTTGGTGAGATCTTCAAGCATCTTTATAATAGTAGGGTCCGTTACTGACCTGTTATTGCTCGATCTCTCCGGTACCTGCTCGACTCGAGGAGCCATCGCCAGTGCCACTGTGCTAGGGGTTTTTTGTTGAATTTGCAGCTGAGCAATAGCCATTTGTTGTGCTTGCAACATTTAAAAAATGAATTGGAGGATGACTCCTCCTTCTTCCACTCCTCGTTCTTCTTGGCCTCCAGCCTGGTCTTCCCTGTGTCCATTCCTCATTGGGTCTACGCCCGCTTCTGTGTTCACTATGTTGTGGGAGTTGTTATCATCTGGCTCTATGTTTGGTACTCCCTCAAGGTTTACAGGTGGTACACCTAGCCTTATGCCGCTATTTTCTCCAAGTTCTTCACTGTCATGGAGTGGTGCATTTTGTATGCTAGACATGATTAAGACTGAAATCAAAGAACGTCTGACAAGAAAAGGTGTGAAGGGTAATGCATGCTATCAGAAAACTAGCACTAAAACAATCACTATTATTTTTAGCCCCACGGTGGGCGCCAATCTTTTTACCTTGAAAATGGTAACTATAATTATATTTGATTTTGTGGTTCTAAAAATACATGATTTATCTTGATACTAGTAGTAAAGCAATAGTTGTTAAGTGTGAGTAAAGAAAATAATAAATGCAAACCAATAGGGTTATAATGCTGGGCCTCGAGCTGGCTGGATCAAGGTCTCGAGGTCTAGACTGGCTAACATTGATAAGCGATCGATGGAGGATCAATCATAACGAGGGCCTTAAATATTTCCTTTTGTAGTTAATAATGAGCAATAAATGAAGGACAATAATGAATAATGAATGAACAATGAAAGAAAAATGAAAGAATAAATAATAAATGTGAAGAACAATTGTTTAAGCAAAGAGTAGAGAATGTTGTTTTGTATTCAGTATGTTGTGTAAAAAAAACCGACTTCCTTACAAGATGACAAAGGTCCCCTTTATATATGTGGGGGAACCTAACATAGTACATGTATAATAATGACGAGGAAATGGTACTGGTACAGCTGTATAATGACTTAGTACGAACTTGTACTATTCTTGCAGACATGGTCAGCTCTAACCACGTGTCTTTGGGAGTTTTTCTGCCTTTCCATGACGATCATCAACTTGTGCTGCTCCGAAATCTAACTCTGATGTGCTCCCTCGAGGGAAGCACCTCAGGGGCATGCTCCAAATTCTCCACCGAGCTCCTCAAGGACGGGCATGAGATGCTATGATAACCCCGAGTCAAACTTTTCCGATTTTGGCCATATACACTTGTAATGACACTAGTCCATAAATACTGGGTATTATAGCTCGGGCTATATTCTATCCCATATTGAAAAACCTTAACGAAACTCACTTTCTTTGATTCGTTTACCCTTTACCCTTCACGACACTTACTTAGCGCTTAGCATAAATGCTTATAATCTCAAGATAATCTGATCTCCGAGTCTAGGTCGATTAACTAAAGACAAAACTTTAACTTACAAAAATGCGATATGTAACATCCCCCCCCCCATTAGAAACATTTGCCCTCGAATGTTTTACTCCCCGAGATCTATATAAACTTTGGTAGAGTCGCCTTTGTAACAATATTACTACCAACCCTTCCGGTAGAAACTCAATAATTCAATGCCACATAGGACCAAAATAATCCATAATGACAATGGCCTCACACGACCAATGACAAAACTAACACAAGAATCCATACACGTACCTTAAGTTTGTGATGTCTTAGTCGGACCCTTCTCTGGTAGTGGAAATAAGTGAGGATATCTAGAATTCATGTCTTCTTCGACCTCTCAAGTCATTTCTTCCACATTGTTGTTTCTCCAAAGTACTTTCATCGAAGCTACGTATTTAGTCCTCAATCTACGAACCTGTCTATCTAGTATAGAAATGGGTGTTTCTTCATATGATAGCTGCTCTGTGACCTGAACGTCATCAACTAACACGATTCCAGAAGGATCTCTGATACATTTATGGAGCATAGACACATGAGAGACTAGATGTACAGACTCGAAGTCCAAAAGCAAGTCTAACTCATATGCTACCTGGCCTACCTTGCGTATGATCCTATATGGTCCAATGTAACGAGGGCTAAGTTTTCCTTTCTTTCTGAACCTCATAACACCATTCATCGGTGATACCTTTAGGAATGCCCAGTCATCAACCTAAAACTCCAAGTCTCGCCATCGATCATCCGCATAAGACTTCTGACGGCTTTGAGCTGCTAATAGCCTTACACGTATAAGCTTAATTTTCTTGATTGCCTGTTGTACCAATTCTGGTCCTACTAATGTAGCTTCCCCAACATCAAACCACCCTGTTTACCTCGAAGGTACGAGTAGCAATTAAATTTGATTACTGGTTTTAAAGATATGTGATTTAGTTCAATACCAATTAATAATCAGTAAATATGAAGTAGAAATGAAATAAATAAGTGAATCAAACCAATGTTACTCAGCAGTAGTGACCTCGAGCTTAGTGAAATCAAGATGAACTAAGAACAATAAAGTAAGAACAATAAAGTAAGAACAATACATGTAAAGGACAATTCTGATGAACAATAGGCAAAAAGTAGAAAGCATATTCTTTGTTCAATGATTAGATGATGTTACAAATGATTGGGATCCCCTTTATATAATAGAGGAACCCTAAATAAGGTATATTTCTATATACAATAAGGAATATTCTTGGTGCATCTATCTAATTGTCACGCCGCAAAAACCGTGGACCGCGATCGGCGCTCAACCGAGTAAACCCGACTGAGCAAGCCTCTTAGATTTCATTCTACCCAAACTAGTTCATGAATAAAGAAGGAATGTTAACCACTTTATCAAAACACTAAGCATCTTCCATTGGAAACTTTCATTTCATTTCCGTTAATGACTTCATTTAATGTTTTCAAAATATTACAAGTTTACAAGTTTAATGAGAAATATGCTTATCAAGTACTAACATTTCTAGTCTGTACTCCCAACATCAACCACCACCCACAAACAGTCTACGGAGCCTCTAAATACAATAGATGAGTAATAGGGAAATGCCGGCAATAAGGCTCTGGCTATACCTCAAAACATGATGGGAGAATGAATAAAATATACGTGAAATGACCCCGTAGTGGAGTGGGGCTCATAAAGACTGCTGGGAAGAGAATATCGCTATCACTGGAGGATACCACATGTTGTGGAACCACCTGTATCATTAAATGATATAGCACCCCCGACAAAAGGAACGTTAGTGCCGTCGAATAGCACTAGTATGCAAGGCTAAAAGTCCTCATCCAGAATAGAATAACCATACAAACAAAGAAACATGAAACAGAAAGTTGAGTCGACAACATACAAGCTTCCAATTTGCAACATGTAAGTCTTCTAGTTTACAAAAATAAAATAAAATAATATATATATATATAATTTTTTTTTGGTTGGGAGATCATTAGCACCGATATGAGTTATACCACCGTCTTTGTTAGCACGGAGTCCGATCACGGCCCGATCGGCTAGGCCGTCCCTTTGGAGACATGTATTACAATCACAATTTCTAGTTTTAAATTTCCAGTTTTTGATTCCCAGCACAATACCACCATGTGTGCGGCATGGCGTCCGATCACGACCCGATCGGCTAGGCTGCCTTCCCCTATATGCCATGTGGGTTGGCATTACCAATTCACAAATATTACCAAGTTCATCCCAATTAAGGGGAATAACCACAATCAGCCCTTACACCAGCACATGTAGTTTCAGGTATGAGCCTTATGACCCACCCTTCCTCGGTTTTGCTAATGATACTCCCAAAAATATTTTCTTTGATTTGATTGGATATTGTACACAATTGTAGTATAAATACAAGGATTCAAATATAGCATGAACACAATTATGCTTACCTCAATATCTTTCACATTTTATAGATTCAAATTAGTATTTCCAATCACCAACAACAACAGTATTTCCTTGGCTCATTTGGCCATTCACAATATTCTTTATTCCTGGCACGGTGGCCGTATTTTATATTTCACATGTTTCACATCGATATCAATTTTAACAACAAGCCATGCAAGTCAAGATGTCAAGTACACATGAGAGGAAACATGAATCATAGGCATATAGAGTATTTCTGAAACCATACACCTCAAGTTTATTAGCAATGGAACTTTAAACACAAAGGACTCTTTCCAAAGGAATGGGGCACACCAACAGGCAATAAAAACTCACATTGAAATCATTAACAACAATACACCATTTATCTTGAAATACTCCTTCCCAGAAATGACATTGCACAGTTTAAACACATAGATATGTAAGATCTCGAATCACACCGGATATACTTATAAATCAAAGCAATAGTGATAAATACCCACTTATGGGCGTGAATTGAGCAGAAGAGCTTTTAGGCAATTCTATCTTTTAAGTTAGTTCATAACTGTCGGGTCGAGGCTTATTACATAATCTTTAACACATTCCCAATTCACTCATTTCATTTTTCAAGCATCTTTATAGACTATCAACAACAAGACATATTCAATCAAGACATTTTGTACACATAAGAGCAACTAGGAGCATTAAGCAGATTGAGTTCTTCTTACCCAATAAGTATACTAACTTCCATTTAAAATGTGACTCAAGGAAAAACCATTTTGGTAAACAAACCAAACTTAAACTTACGAAACAATATGGAATTCACTTCCGAGAGAGAAAGTTTAGCCTACATACCTTTCCTGAGCTTTCCTTTAATTACTACGATATTCCGGAAATTCTAGCAACTTCAATCTATTTTGAGACATAACAAAATTGAACACAAATTAGGAAGATATTCATAATTCTAGCTCATTTGAGAATTTTATCAAACACTAGTTGAGCATCTTGATTTCAAATCTCTTTAACAAGATTTCTTTCATTTCCCCAACCCAATCTTTACTTATTTATGTTCAACAATCTTCCCACAAACCTAATTTGTACATACATGTATACATAATAATATTACACCAAAGAATCATACCTCAATAACCCATCTCACAATCTCTACAACACCAACACAACCTAGGTTAGGAACCTATGGCTTCCAATCACTATCCCATGAGTTACAATACTTGATTTACACTCATAATTCCATCAGAACTCCATATATGTAAGTCTAAGGGTAAACGATTACCTCTTGTATACCAAATCTTGAAAGACAAATTTGGGGTGTTCTTGAGATTTTGAAGAAATCCTATGAAATCCAATCAAAATCATGTTGTAACTAGTGATTGAGAAGTGAAATCACCAAGAAAACACACTTAAAAACTCACCTTAGGTGTGCAATTGGATGCCTTGGTCGGATTGGGGATGGAGAGGATGCCCTAGTCTTGAAAAATGACTTAAATCCTCTAATTTCCCGTCCTTAGGTGTATTTAGAGGTCTGCCACTAGTGCGCCCGCGCTAAGGCCGCGCTAACGAGGCAGAATACTTCGCAATATGCGCGGCCGCGCTAATGACACATGCCCAGTAAAATGGTCGTAACTTTCTATATACACCTCCAAATGACGAACGGTTTAATGCGTTGGAAACTAGACTCAAAGAGATTTAACTTTATAGGTTGTTCATCACACAACTTCTTTTATAACTGGATATATGATTGTCCAAAGTGAGGTCTTGTGCGCACTCATTTACAACTTAAGTCAATTATGAAATTTTTCAACTTGGCTTAGACTTAGGCCTCTCCTTAGACCCCAATTCACTTATAATATGACTTATTCGCTTAGTAATATATCCAATTGATATCCATTATATTATGAATCCTCACTTGCACACAAAATAAAATAATTAGCCTACCTTGGCACCATAAAATCTTAAATTACTTAGCAAAAAATTTTTGGGGCTTTACATTCTCCCCCGCTTAGGATCATTCGTCCTCGAATGATAATTGGAGTCTATCCGTAAATACTTAGTACAACCTATCTATTTTCTCACACATCTTTAACTCCCAAATTTTGACTAACTCCTTAATTTTTCAGAAATTTCGGCAGCATCTCCTTTGTAACTAGGCCTATCCACCTGTGAGAGAATCTCCCAAAACCATCCTAAAAACTCATCCATAACTCGACAAAGCACCACAATGTAAATACCCATAACACCAATTCTCAGCATCACAAGAACTATGTTATCATAATGACACCTGAACATGGACCGCACATTTTTAGATCATAACACCTATAAGGTACCTTTCAAGTCAAAGCTTATTGATATACAATCAAGAGAAAATACCTTATTTCCACAATACTCTCGGCCTTCAATGTGGCCTCTTATACCTACAAACTTCGCCAGAACATATTCACGGAAGCAATCTCCACCCCCGAATTACCTAACAAGGATGACAAGTAGATACCCTTCATAGGCCAACTATCCATTACCTCCACCTTCAGCAATTTCCACCTAAATGATGCATAAGGGATTTCCAACTACATTCTTAGACATAGACATATGAAAACACAGAATACATGGGGAACAACTATGGGGAAACTTCATACTCCTAGTGTGGTCTAATGTGGAATACACTTATACAACCTTCATTATCAACTCACATAACATCTTCAGGGGAAAATATTGAGAATAACCTGTCCACCCTCCTAAATTCTAAATCTCTATATGAACACCCACGCTAAACCTTTGATGACCTTCAATAATTACTCTAAGATGTGATATCATAAACTAACCATAAAATTACCTATCAAATATATGTGATCACACGGGGATGCTTCCTCTTTGACATGTTTGAACCTACAATACCTAATAGATTTGATACAATGAGGAGCAACAGAGTTCAAGATCGGGCTGGAATTATTCAGGAATCCATTAATACGCTGAGCAGAGTATTTCATGAGGTTATATGCTAAGAGACACGAAGATTACTACTAACAATACTCACATGGTTAATCATTGTGACGACATTAATCATTAGACAAATGAGGCATATGGGTAACTATTGCATTGGCAATAGGAATCATTAAGGGGGAATATTCAAGTACGTGACCCAGTCGTCTCCTGGAGTATAAGGAAAATCCAGTTATCAAGAATGAGAATATTCTAGCACCTTGAATGCGATATGGGGTTAAAAAAAACGTGAAGTTGAATTACACTCTTAACGTCAACTGACACAAAGAATCTATTCCACAAGCCCATGAGGGTGAAAAGAAGTTGAACACTTATGAGATTACCATACTTCAAACAGATTAACCCTTCCTGATAATTGATCCTATAAGAGAGAAGTACATATACAATAACTTGTCTTCCAAATAAATATGCTCATGATATGTGAAAAAATATGAAGGCATCTAATCTCAACCTTTCATGGGTGAAACCACATAGCTGGGACATCTTAATATTTTGGGATGAAATCATGTATTGGCTAGAGGGGTTCTAATGGTTAACATGATGCTCCGGGAAGAAAGACAAATAACACTCTTACCCAGCCAAGAAGGTGGAATACCAAGGGTAGCAAAACTCCCCGCACATGACAATGACATAGTCAACGATTATAGAAGTTGAGGGTATAAAGACAACCAAACTCAATGAGACAGTGCAAAATAATCATGGAAGGCTTGCAGATGTTCATGATGAATTCTCCATGGATTTTGACTTGAGAAAGGAAGTGTCATAGTGACACATAGAAGGGCATGTTCTCTCATGGTTATTGAACAAGTGTTGGGAAACTAGCACAATGAATTCACTAACTAAGGAATACACTTAACACGTTGTGGAGGTATAAAGAGAAAATAATTATTTGTTATGAGCTGGACATGCTTCTGCTATATTAACTCCCAACAGTAATACACGACCATGTCACGGGCAACCACAATACTAGTAACAAGGTTAGCTACTTACTGCGAGATGTCCCAAGTGGACACGAAAGTTATACTAAGATGGCGACACAATTTCTTCCCATGACGGGGATGCGAGGATCTCAATTTTCAGAGAGACTTTATGCACATAGTGGCCATTTTGATCGACATACACTCATATGATAGGTGCTAAGGTATACTCTTATGTTACTAGATAGTGATAAGCTTTCATGATGATAATCGCAAGATAGTAGAGTGACTGTTCAAACCATATAAGCCATATACACAAGTGAGTAAAAGAGTGACTCATCGCAACACTGGGATGCTTTATGTGGAACTTGACACCACATGGGTAAACTTTGCGACAAAACATGCATAGGCACAAATGAGCAGACGTTGTCCATAAAAAGATTTTGTAACAAATTCATCTGATGTAGTCCCCGGTTGAGAATTTAGGAAAGAAAGTGGGAAATATTAATCCTAGAGTTATAACTCTATTTAAGGACGTATTTATAGAACTTAATTCCACAAAAGGATGTAAATAAGAGTATTTGTAATAGAGGGGCTTCATTAATAATACATCTCGCTCAAAGAGTAGATACACAAAATGGATCATAAGGTTGTCCTGACTCTATCCCAAATCCCTTAGCAATAAAAAGTTTCTATAAGAAATTCATCGGGAATAGTCCCTTGTTGAGAATTTAGGAAAGCAAGTGGGAAGTATCAATAGTGTTATAACTCAATTCTGGAACATAATTATAGAGCTCAATTCCATAGGAGTCTATAAGTAAGAGAACTGTGATCGGGAGACTTTGTGAATAATACGTCTCATTCAAAGAGCAGGTGTATGCAATGTTTTTGTGATATAGATTTTTTAAGACCATATCTATGCAAGATCCCAATATAGGTGTACGTATATAAAAAGGAAAAGCATGTGGAGTTCAGAACAACGTACTAATGGGTCACTTACTTGGTGACTCTAGATTGGCAGGGCAGTGCCTTAACTGATGCACCCCGACTTCACATTTGTAACATACATTGGTAACATACTGATATACTACATGATCTGGTGGTGCAGAGATATTAATAGGAACAAGGGTACTCCCATTAGCAACAAGTTCTACCAATCCCTTCACAGCTCAACACATTCTCCTAACAAGTCCTTGGGCAATCCACTCGGACTCAATGGTGGGATCAATCCCTCCTTACATGTTTCAAATTCGCGGATTATGGTATCAGGATTACCAATCTTGAGAATAAGACTTAGAGAGGAAATCAACTCCCTATCTTGAGCTATATCGCACGATCTGGAGTATCGAAGAAGGGTGAAAATGCCCAAGTAGCCTCCAACTTATAGATGTGGTTGACAACTCACCGATAAGAAGGACTCTACTAGACACAGCTCCGAGACATCCTAGGACACTTTAAAATCTTAGGTTCTGATACCAAGTTTGTCACGCCCCAAAAACCGTGGAACACGACCGACGCTCAACCGAGTAAACCCGACTGAGCAAGACTATTAGTTTTCATTCTACCCAAACTAGTTCATGAATAAAGAGGGAATGTTAACCACTTTATCAAAACACTAAGCAATCTTCCATTAGAAACTTTCATTTCATTTCCGTTAATGACTCCATTTAAAGTTTTCGAAATATTACAATTTTACAAGTTTAATGAGAAACATGCTTATCAAGTACTAATATTTCTAGTTTGTACTCCCAACATCAACCACCACCCACAAATAGTTTACGCAGCCTCTAAATACAATAGACGAGTAATAGGGAAATGCCGGCAACAAGGCTTCGACTATACCTCAAAACATGATGGGAAAATGAACAAAAGATACATGAAATGACCCCGGAGTGGAATGGGTCTCACCAAGACTGCCCAGAAGAGAATACCACTATCACTGGACGATACCGCTTGCTGTGGAACCACCTGTATCATTAAACAATACAGAACTCCCGGCAAAAGGGATGTTAGCGCCATCGAATAACACTAAATGTAAGGCTAAAAGTCCTCTTCCAAAATAGAATAACCATACAAACAAAGAAACATGAAACAGAAAGTCGAGTCAACAATATACAAGCTTCCAATTTGCAACATGTAAGTTTTCTAGTTTACAAAAATAAAATAATATAATATATATATAATTTTTTTGGTTGGGAGATCATTAGCACTGATATGAATTATACCACCGTCTTTGTTAGCATGGAGTCCGATCACGGCCCGATCGGCTAGGTCGTCCCTTTGGAGACATGTATTACAATCACAATTTCTAGTTTTAAATTTCCAGTTTTTGATTCCCAGAACAATACCACCATGTGTGCGGCATGGCGTCCGATCACGGCCCGATCGGCTAGGATGCCTTCCCTCATATGCCGTGTGGGTTGGCGTTACCAATTCACAAATATTACCAAGTTCATCCAAATTAAGGGGAATAACCACAATCCACCCCTACACCGGCATGTGTAGTTTCAGGTATGAGACTTATGACCCTCCCTTCCTCGGTTTTGCTAATGATACTCCCAAAAACATTTTTTTTTTGATTTGATTGGATGTTGTACACAATTGTAGTATAAATACAAGGATTCAAATATAGCATGAATACAATTATGCCTACCTCAATATCTTTCACATTTTATAGATTCAAATTAGTATTTCCAGTCACCAACAAACACAGTATTTCCTTGGCTCATTTGGCCATTCACAAGATTCTTTATTCCTAGCACGGTGGCCGTATTTTATATTTCACATCGATATCAATTTTAACAACAAGCTATGCAAGTTAATATGTCAAGTACACATTAGAGGAAACATGAATCATGGGCATATAGAGTATTTCCGAAATCATACACCTCAAGTTTATTAGCAATGGAACTTTAAACACAGAGGAATCTTCCCAAAGGAATGGGGCACACCAACAAGCAATAAAAACTCATATTGAAATCATTAATAACAATACACCATTTTATCTTACAATACTCCTTCCCAGAAATGACGTTGCACAGTTAAAACACACAGATATGTAAGATCTCGAATCACACCGGATATACTTATAAATCAAAGCAATAGTGATAAATAGCCACTTCTGGGCGTGAATTGAGCACAAGAGCTCTTAGGCAATTCTATCTTTGAAGTTAGTTCATAACTATCGGGTCGAGGCCTATTACATAATTTTTGACACATTCCCAATTTACTCATTTCATTTTTCAAGCATCTTTATAGTCTATCAACAACAAGACATATTCAATCAAGACATTTTGTACACATAAGAGCAACTAGGAGCATTAAGCAGATCGAGTTCTTCTTACCCAATAAGTATACTAACTTCCATTTAAAATGTGACTCAAGGCCATACCATTTTGGTAAACAAACCACACTTAAACTTATGAAACAATATGGAATTCACTTTCGAGAGAGAAAGTTTAGCCTACATACCTTTCCTGAGCTTTCCTTTAATTACTACGATATTCCGGAAATTCTAGCAACTTCAATCTATTTTGAGACATAACAAAATTGAACACAAATTTTGAAGATATTCATAATTCTAGCTCATTTGAGAATTTTATCAAACACTAGTTGAGCATCTTGATTTCAAATCTCTTTAACAAGATTTCTATCATTTTCCCAACCCAATCTTTACTATTTATGTTCAACAATCTTCCCACAAACCTAATTTGTACATGCATGTATACATAATACTATTACACTCAAGAATCATACCTCAATAACCCATTTCACAATCTGTACAATACCAACACAACCTAGGTTAGGCACCTATGGCTTCCAATCACCATTCCATGAGTTACAATACTTGATTAACACTCATAATTCTATTATAACTCCATATATGTAAGTCTAAGGGTAAAAGATTACCTCTTGTAGACCAAATCTTGAAAGAAACCTTTGGGATGTTCTTGATATTTTGAAGAAATCCTATGAAATCCAATCAAAATCATGTTGTAACTAGTGATTGAGAAGTGAAATCACCATGAAAACACACTTAAAAACTCACCTAAGGTGTGCAATTGGATGCCTTGGTCGGATTGGGGATGGAGAGGATGCCCTAGTCTTGATAAATGACTTAAATCCTCTAATTTCCCGTCCTTAGGTGTATTTAAAAGGTCTGCCACTAGCGTGTCCGTGCTAAGGCCGCGCTAACGAGGCAGAATACTTCGCAATATGCGTGGCCGCGCTAAGGCCGCACTAATGACACATCACCAGTAAAATGGTCGTAACTTTCTATATACACCTCTAAATGATGAACGGTTTGATGTGTTGGAAACTAGACTCAAAGGGATTTAATTTGGTAGTTTTTGTGTCACACAACTCCTTACATAACTGGAGATATGATTGTCCAAAGTGAGGTCTTGTGCGCACTTATTTACAACTTTAGTCTATTATGAAATTTTCCAACTTGGCTTAGACTTAGGCCTCTCCTTAGACCCCTATTCACTTATAATGTGACTTATACGCTTATTAACTTATCCAATTGATATCCATTATATCATGAATCCTCGCTTGCACACAAAATAAAATAATTAGCCTACTTTGGCACCACGAAATCTTAAATTACTTAGCAAATATTTTCTGGGGCTTTACACTAACTGCCTAGTACGGAATCGTACAATCCTATTTCGGGATTTGCGCCATGATCTTGGGGATGTGGGAGGAATCTAACTCATTCTGTTACAAATCCATAATGGTACATTTCGGGGTCGAGCATGCTTAACTTTGGTATTCCTCGCACTCCTATCCTCGGGCATTGCATTCAGTCCTCAAGCTTGGATCTAGTCTGTCGACCTCGAACTCGAGCATACTTGAACTTAGACCTAAGGAGATCCCTCGAACCTAGGAAATTGGGCGTGCCTAATTTTGACTATATACATATAGTCCTCACATTTCTTAGAGTAGGTCGATGAGAAACGATTCGATCTTTACTGCTCTGATGCCTTGGTCCCAATGCTAATCTTGTGATGTTAGCGGTTGAAGTTATTGAAAGGTTTCTTTTCCTGCAGTTCCCAAAGTCATTAATTGGAGGCAGCTAACGGTTGGCTATTTGGCTTCCCCAGTACGCTTTGGATAACCACTATAAATAGGCCAACTTCACCATTTCACAAACTTTACTTCTCTAATCGTTTTCAAAATTTCATTAGCTCCTTCAATTTGTCTGAGTTCATCCTTCTCTTTAATTTTCCTTTACGTTATCACCAACATTTTCTCTTTGATAAACTTGCGTCGACACCAGGCCGATGTGAGCCCATGTCCTGATACATCTGTTTGATAACCAAAGATGAGCTCGAGCAAGTGAAAGAGGACTGCAATTGGGAGAACAATGGAAAAAGTGATCCCTTCATCTGAAGATGATATCACTACTCACAAAGCGGGGTGCTTAAGCGCATATACCTACCGATTCACATTGGGTCTTTCCGACCCAACTTTGGGTCCCAAAGATCCAGTTATCCTCGATTTTTGCCAACAATACCAAGTGACGCTTGGCCAGATCTACCCCTCATTTTGGCGAATTGTCAAACTAATCCGATACTTCTCGAGCCAGGTCAAGGGGATGCCTTTTACCCTCAACCATCTGATCAGGTTGTATAGCCATCACCTTTATTGAGGTGGCTTGATAAAGCTACAATGCCGATCCTCAACATCACACTTCTCAAGCATCGATGAGGACAAATACCGGGTCAGGACCTCTGAACTGATTCTTGCTGAGAGGATGCCATTCCCTGAGGAATGGAACATGAAACGTAAGTACCTCCTTATTGATTTTGATTTTTATACCCAGTTTTCCCTTCTCTTCCTCGACCTTATCTTTTTCTCGGTCTGACCACTTTCCGATGGTATAGCTTTTGCTTGGTTTCCCAGTGCGGTCCCAGACCTCGAAGGTTGGGTCCGAATATTGGCCTCTACTTCTTCGTATGCGGAGAGCAACTGGCGTGACCTATCCAAAGGTCGATGGATGGTTAAAAACCAAGGTGAGTCTTCTTGCTTGCATACTTGCGTTTCTTAGCGAAACACATACTTCATCTTTCTGTAGGCCTCAGAGATGTCATTGACATGCGACCGCCCCCACTTGGTAAAGAAGATATGCCAAAGCCTTCCAAGGAAAGAAAAGGAAGAGGAGGTCGCATGCAAATTTCCCGAAGTCAAAGAAAAAGAAAGCTCGAAAGCCCAAGGCTCACACTGTGGCCCTATCTCTAGAAATGGCCCAACGTCTTTGGGATCAGGAAGAAGATGCAGAAGATGATGACTGCCTAGTGGAGCTCTGACACTTTGAATACCGCTGAACCGATGGTGGCAGAGGCGGTTCGATCCCGAACAAGAGAAATTTCAGAGGGGAGCTCGAGCAAAGTCCCCGAGTCATCAGGTGGAAAAGCGTGTCTTGCCTTAGAGGACGCTTGGTGGATGAGCTAGAAGATCCTAACCCCGAGGATCTTCAAAGACAATATAATATCCTAAGTGAACCACTTGGGGTAATCAACATAGATGATTTGCTGCAGGGCCCGATCTTTACTGAGGGGCAATTCCGAGATGCCCAAGCCATGAAGACTCCCGACGAGGGAACGACCCATGAAGGGAACGATATATTTCAGAAGTGTCTTGCAGGGATCGAAGAAGGTCCTGATCCTGATGCCTCGTTTATTCTTGAGGAGGCCAAAAAACTTCTCAAACAAGTAAGTTTTGTCTTTCATTACTTCGAGTTTAATCTTCATCTTTCTAAGTCAAACCTCATTTCCTTGTGAGAAGGCTGTGTCGCTTCACCGACAAGAATTCACCAAATCTCAGTCTGATCTTGCTCGATGCGAAGCCGAACTTAAGAGGCTGGTGGAGGAGAGGGACAACCTTAAGATCCTTTATGTCAAAAAAGAGGGGGAGATCAGTGATCTCCGAGTTGAATTGATGAAGGCTCGTCAATAATAGACCGAGCTCATTGAAAAGGTAATATATCCTTTGAGGGTCTGCAATGCACTTGCTTGTTTTGACAACTAATACTTAAATTTTGCAGTTTTAGTAGAAGGGCAAGTTGGTGGAGCAGCTTCGTGAGGAGTTCAAGATTAAGGAGACCGAGACCTTGGGGTGAAGGCATGGCATGGATAGTCTTTCTTCGGAGAAAGATACTCTTCGGGAGCTGCTGGCTTCAATCGAATGCCAGCTTTAAAGTGTGAGGGAGAAGAGCCTAGCTCGAGGCCGCAAAATCAAAGAGCTTAAATCTAAATCAGCTATTGGGCTTTACAAGGCCAAATATGACGCTAGGACATTTATATCTTTGTATGGAGCTGATGCTGAAGCAGCTAACACCCGGGCAAAGGAGATCTCTACTACGGCCAAAGTTAAGTTATCGTGTGCACTTGACCACGCCAGGCGATAGTCCTGGAGAGAGACCCTCGAGGGGGTGCATGCTCGTGGCTTTGTTCTCTCAGTCGATAATGAAAAGGAAAAGACTTTGGAAGAAGAGGTCATCACTTTTCTTTCTAATGATGAGAATTCATCCAGTGGCTCCGAGAGTGGGGGAGACGAAGATGAAGACCCCGAGGATTAGGCTTTCGAAGACGTGGCTCTCGAAGATTTAGCTGCCAAAGATGTGTCCATAGAGTAGTTTTAGGTTTCTTTATTTCTTTTTGTGTAAGGACCCCTCGTGGGTATTGTAAATATTTTTTGCAAACATCTCTTTGGAAATACAAAAGGACCTCTTTGTTTCTGCTTTGGTTTTGTGTAGAATCTCATTTTCCCTCATTTGTGGAAAATTCAATTGGGAATCAGTCCGAGTACTCGAGTCAGAATATAATAAACCCTTTTTTTATTGATCAACCTAATACTTCTCAGGGATTTAGTTAATCCTCGAGCTAAGCTTAAATCGACTTGATGTGAGCTCAGGGTATTTAGACTTTTAAGTCCGAGCTAGGTGAGAGTAAGGTCTCAACCCCTTTATATTTTGGCCCTTAGGATCTTTTAGGTCGGCCCTTAGGCTCTTTGGGGTTGGCCCTTAGGCTCTTTAAGTTGGGCCGATTTAGCCTCTACGGTGGCTATAAAGTTTCCCTCTTTTGGCCAAAAAACTTGGTAAAAATTTTGTTTGCCTTAGCATGTGTTTTTTGTACCCATTGGGTTTTTTGAGGGTTCGACGTATCAGAACCTTATTAGTAACTTGTTTGTCTAATGATAATTGAATACCTCTTGAGGTTTTTTCGAAAAATGATATAATTGAAGCCTTTAAATTGTTCGAGTACTGAATTTATTGAAGCCCCTTTGTCATTTGCTTTTGCCGAGGGTAGCCTGATTTAACCAGTTTTTTCAAAGCGTTTAAAGGCCTTTAATTTATTATAGAAGTCGGACGTCTCCGAGCCGCATTATTTTGGCCATAGCCTTTTTATATGACCGTAGTCTTTAATATGGTAGTAGCCTTCGGGTATGTCACTTGGATTGTATCTCGATAACCTTCCAAACTTGTCCGAAACGTTAGTCCCCGAGTATATTGGCCTTGGCCGTTATTTCGAGGGGATGCTTCTTTGAGGTCTTATGAGTCCGAGTTTTCGATTACTCGGATATGCTGACTGTCGATGATAGTCCCCGAGTATTTGTGGGTGTGCGTGCGTTCTGGCTCTTGAGCTATTTCCCGTAGGATTATAAATGTAGAGCTTCGTATAATAGTAGACGTCTTTTAAAAAACAAAGCGTTTCTGATATAAACAGAATGCTTCTTCAAATAATTGATACATGCGTATATGTTTTACCGTTGGGCTCGATTATTCTATATGGACACGGTTCATCTGACCATTTGCCCAAGTACAAAGTTCTCCTATTGAGGCCCTTTTTGACATGAAGTAAAGTATTTTCTTGAAAGTATAACCTCCGAGGATGATGGCCTCCAGTATTCGAGGTTGATTGAAAATAATCCTTAGATACTGTTGAGTTCTCCTTAGGTAGCACATAGTTGGTGTCTCGTTAAAAACCTTGCCGGTAAAACCCATTTCGGACAAAATTCGATCTAAGGGAAAAAGAGTGCAACGCATGCATTAAAACCTAAGGCCTTCGTGTAAAAAGGTGCCTTCGATAGCTTCGATTGAACACCTGCAATGAGTTAGTTTCAAAGTCAAATTGACAAGAAAGATACGTTCGTACCTTAGCAATAGTATCGTTTGAGTAACAATATGTTCCAATTGTTAGGTAGTTGTTCACCTTCCATTGTGCTTATTTTGTAAGATCCTTTACCGACAACTCTGAGGACTCGGTATGGTCCTTTCCAATTCGGGCCTAGTTTCCTTTCACTCGGTTCTCGAGTATTAAGGGTGACCTTTCGTAGAACTATGTCCCTAATTCCAAAGTGTCGACAGTTGGTCCTTCTATTGTAGTATCTCTCGATTCTTTGTTTTTGCACAACCATCCGAACAAGTGATGCCTCTCATTTTTTATCCAATAGATCGAGGCTAGTGTTCATAGCCTCGTGATTTGATTCCTTCGATGCATGTCGAAACCTGGCGCTGGCTTCTCCGACCTCGCAGGGATAAGGGCCTCAGAGCCATATACTAAAGGGAACGGAGTAGCCCCCATGCTAAACATCGATGTTGTTCGATATGACCAAAGGACCTCAGGTAGAACTTCTCTCCATTTTCCATTTGCATCGTCTAACCTTTTCTTCAGGTTTTGAATGATAGTTTTGTATGTTAACTCGGCCTGTCCATTTCCAGCTAGGTTGTATGGTGTTGATAATATCCTATTTATTTTATGAGCCTCAAGGAACTCCGTCACCTTGCTGCCGATGAATTGTTTTCCATTGTCACATACTATCTCGGCGGGTATCCTGAACCATCATATGATGTGGTCCAAGATGAAGTCAATAACTTCTTTTTCTTTGACCTTACCGAAGGCCCGTGCTTCCACCCATTCAGAAAAATAATCAGTCATAAACAAAATAAATTTAGTTTTACCTTGGGCCGTTGGTAGAGGACCGACTATGTCCAATCACCATTTCATGAAAGGCCACGGGGATCGGACCGAATGTAGTTGCTCTTCGGGCTGATGGATCATCAGTGCAAATCATTGGCATTTATCACATTTTTTGAGGAATTATTTAGTATCATTTTCCATGTTATCCCAATAATAACCTGCTCTGATAATTTTGCGAACCAAAAACTCGGCACATGACTGATTTCCACAAGTACCTTCATGGACCTCTCGTAGAACATAATCGGTGTACCATGACACTAAACAAAGTCAGCTAGAATTTGAGACTTGATGGCCATTCGGGGTTGATATTCGATATCAAACCCGCTAAGTTCAACGGCCCATTTGGCCAGCTGGCCCAGTTGCTCGGGCTTATGCAAAACATTTCGAATGGGGTATGTGGTCAATACGCATATGGGATGGCATTAGAAATATGGCTTTAGCTTTTTAGATGCACTTATTAATGTAAGTGCTAATTTTTCTAAGTGAGGGTATCTAATTTCAGTATATCATAGAGTTCAGCTTACATAATAAATAGGAAATTGCGTACCATGCTCTTCTCGAACTAGTACCCCACTTACTACTATCTCAGATATTGCTAAATATAGGTAAAGTTTTTCATCAACCTTCGGGGTGTGAAGAAAAGGCGGCTCGATAAGTATCACTTCAGTTCTTCTAAGGCTTGTTGGTGTTATGGGGTCCATGCAAAATCCTTTTTCCTTTTGAGCAAGGAAAAGAACTAGTGATGTCGTTTTGATGACCTCGAAATAAATCAACCTAGAGCAGCTATTCGACCTATTAACCATTACACGGCATTCATGCTATCAATGATCGTGATTTCCTCAATGACCCTGATCTTATCGGGGTTAATTTCAATGCTCTAATTCGACACCATGATGTCGGCGAACTTACCCGAGCCAACTATGAAGACACATTTCTCCGGGTTAAGCTTCAAGTTGTATTTTCTCAAACTTTTGAATATTTCCTGCAAATGAGTCAAATGGTCCTCTGCACGCAGGGACTTAACTAACATATCATTAATGTAAACTTCCATTGTTTTACCTATTTGTTATTCGAACATTTTGTTGACTAGGCGTTAATATGTAGCTCCTGCATTTTTTAGCCCTAAGGGCATTATGTTGTAACAATAAGTCCCAAACTTAGTAATAAATGAAGTCTTTTCTTGGTCCTCGGGGTTCATCTGAATCTGATTGTACCCGAAGGAGACGTCGAGAAAAGTTAAGATCTTCTGGCCTACTGGGGAATCGATCATACGATTGATGTTGGGTAGTGGGAAAGAATCTTTCGGACATGCTTTGTTCAAGTCCTTATAGTCTACACACATTCTAAGTTTGTTTTCGTTTTTAGGAACTGTAACTGTATTGGCTAACCATTCGGGATACTTTACCTCCCGAGTATACCCTATTTTAAGAAGTTTGGTTACCTCGTCCTTTATGAACACATGTTTCACCTCAGACTGGGGCCTCCTTTTTTGCTTCACCGGTTTGAACCTGGGGTTGATGCTTAGCCGATGTGTGGTGATTTCTGGCAGAATCCTTGTCATATCTAAACAGGACCAAGCAAAGCAATCCATATTATCAATAAGAAATTGAATGAGTTTTTCCTGAGTTCAGGGGTTAATCCCGTTCCCAAGTATACCTTTCTCTCAAGCATATATTCGATCAGTATGACCCGCTCCAGTTCCTCGATTGTTGACTTAGTTGCCTCAGACTCTTCGGGAACGACGTAGGTAGGAGGAGTGAGGAAATCCTCATCTTCGTCTTCGATTACCTATTGCTCCGATTCCGTCGAGGATGGAGACAGTGATTGCTATTTGACCGCATGTTTACTTTCGATGATCGAATTCTCCGAGGTCGAAGGCTCTAGTATCAGTCCCACTTCCTCGATTGCAAACATTTCTTTTGCAGCATGTTGTTCTCCGTAAATTGTTTTAACTCCTTCCTCTATTGGGAACTTCATGATCTATGAAGAGTTGAAGGCACTGCCCTTATGTTGTGTAAGCATGGTCTCCCGATGAGTGCGTTATACCTCATGTCACCTTCGATGACATGGAATTTAGTATCTTGTATGGTCCCGGCTACGTTTACGAGTAGGATAATGTCGCCCTTTGTTGTTTTGCTTGCCATGTTTAAGTCATTTAGGACCCGAGATGCAGGTACAATCTGATCTTGCTGGCCGAGCTATTGTACGACCCTCGATCTGATTATGTTTGCTGAGCTACCTGGATCCAGTAAAACACGTTTAACTTTAATTTTATTTAAAAGGATAGAAATTAAGGGCGTCGTTGTGTGGTTGAGATATGCCTTCTGCTTCTTCAGCATAGAATGATAAGGCATCCTCGGGCATATAGCTCCGAGTTTGTTTTTCTCTAGTGATTGATACCTTGGTGCATTTGAATACAGGTCATTAAGGGACATCGACTCCGCCAATGATCATGTGGATCACATGTTGTGGTTTTTCTTGGCCATTTTTCCTTGCATCTCTCTCCCGGGAGTGGTTTTTAGCTCGACCATTGAGGAATACTCGAAGGTGACCTTCATTGAACAACCGAGCCACCTCCTTCCTGAGCTGCCTGCAATCTTCGGTTTTATGTCCATGTGTGCCATGATACTTGCACATCAAATTTGGGTTCCTTTGAGAATGATCAGTTTTTATGGTCCTGGGCCACCTGGTTTATTTGAGTCTTCCAATAGCTGACACGATCCCTGATGCATCTATGTTGAAATTATACTCTAACCAAGGTGCCTCTATGGGGTCGGTATGCTTATCGAACCACTCTTACTCATGATTCCTCAAGAACTTTGGCCTCGATTGTTATCATTTTGAGAGGCGTTACGACCCGAGATGTTGTTTGTCCAATCGATGTATGGCTGATATCGTTCCTTATCCGATATTGATTCCCTGTCTACATCCCTCGGGGGCTTGGCAGTGAATCTGTTCGGATGAACTGAACCCGAGAGGGCCCCCAACTGGTCGCCCTCAATCCTTTTTTTTGATTGGTAATGATTATGCACATTTGACCATGTCATAGCTGGATATTCGATCAAGTTTTGCTTTATTTGTCGAGACATAATCAAGCTCCTTTCATTCAAACCCTGCTTAAAAGTTTGTACTGCCCAGTCATCCGAGACCGGTGGTAACTCCATTAGCTCCATCTGGAACCTAGACAAAAACTCCCTCAACATCTCGTCGTTCCTCTATTTTATCTTGAGGGCGTCCAATTTTCTTGTGGCCACCTTTATGGACCCAGCGTGTGCTTTCATGAAGGCGTCTGATAGCATAGCAAATGAATCAATTGAGTTAGGAGGCAAGTTATGGTACCAAATCATGGCTCCCTTCGATAGTGTTTCTCCAAACGTTTTCAACAAAACTAATCCGATCTCATCACCGTTCAAGTTATTTCCTTTGATCCCACAAGTGTATCAAGTAATATGCTTGTTAGGGTCGGTTGTCCCGTTATACATGGGTATATAAGGCATGTGAAACATTTTTGGTATGGGCATCAGAGCCGCACTCTGAGGGAATGGTTTTTGGTTAACACGGGAGTTGTAAGTTTCCTCCTTTTTGTCACTATCTTCAATTTTAGTTTCTCCGGACTCGATCCCCTTGGTGAGCTCTTTGAGCATCCTCATAATGGTGGGGTTAGTCCCTGAGTCATTTCCGTTTGACCTCTCCGACACTAGTTCAGCACATCGAGTTTTTTCATGTTCAACTATGCTCAGAGTCTTATTCTGACTTTAAAGTTGAGCAAAGACGGTCTGATGAGCTTGCAGCATCACATATATCACTTGGAAGCTGATTCTCCCATCTCCCATTCTTTGTGCTCCTTGGCCGCCAGATCGAGCTTCCCTACGTGCATTCCCCCAGGGTCTGTGCCTAAATCCACGTTTAGAGCAATGTGTGAACCCCTGCATTGTTGTTTTCTCCAAAACTTTCGTTGTCATGAACATGTGCATTTTGTGATCCAAACATATTTCAGCTTGAGAATCAAAAAATCTTGACAAGAAAAAGTGTAAAAATGTGCGTAATGAGAATCAGCAAAGGAATAATCACTATATCATTAGCCCAATGGTGGGCGCCAAACAGTTTACCTCGAAAATATAAGTAACAATTAAATTTGATTAGTGGTTTTAAATACATGTGATTTAGTTCAAAGCCAATAAATAATCAAAAAATATGAAGTAGAAATGAAATAAATAACTAAATCAAACCAATGTTACTCAACAGTAGTGACCTCGAGCTTAGTGATCTTGAGATGAACTAAAAACAATAAAGTAAGAACAACAAATGTAAAGGACAATTCTGATGAACAGTAGGCGAAAAGTAGAGAGTATATTCTTTGCTCAATGATTAGATGATGTTAAAAATGATTGGGACCCCCTTTATATAATAGGAAACCCTAAATAAGGTATATTTATATTTATAGTAAGGAATATTCTTGGTACAACTATCTAATTGCCTAGTACGTAATCGTACAATCCTATTCTGGGATTTGCGCTATGATCTTGGGGACGTGGTAGGAATCTAGCTCATTCTGTTACAAATCCATAATTGTACATTTTGGGGTAGAGCATACTTAACTTCTGTATTCCTCGCACTCCTATCTTCAGACATTGCATTCAATCCTCGAGCTCGGGTCTAGCCTGTCGACCTCGAATTCAAGCTTACTTGAACTCGGACCTAAGGCGATCCCTCGAACCTAGGAAATTGGGCATGCCTGATTTTGATCGTATACACACCTTATAGGCAACCTACACTTTCGTCCGTAAAGAGCTTCGTATGGAGCAATCTGAATACTTTAATGATAGTGATTATTATACGCTAAATTAATAAGAGGCAGATGATCATCCCAGCTAGCCTGGAAATCTATCACACAAGCCCTTAACATATCCTCAAGTGTCTGAATAGTATGCTCAGCCTGTCCGTCTGTCTGGGGATGAAATGTTGTACTAAGACTTACCTGAGTCCCCAATCCTTTTTGGATGGACCCCCAGAAATTAGATGTAAATTGAGCTCCTCTATCCGAGATAATATATATAGGGACACCATCCAGTCGTACTATCTCCTCAATGTAAAGCCTTGCATAATCCTCTACAGAATATGTAGTCCTAATGGGCAGAAAATAGGTTGATTTTGTAAGTCTATCAACAATCACCCATATAGAATCGAACATGCATTGGGTACGAGGTAAACCTATGATGAAATCCATTTTGATTACTTCCCAATTCCAAGTTGGAATCTCTATAACCTGCAATAATCCACCGTGTTTCTGATGCTCAATATTGACCTAATGACAGTTAGGTCATTGAGTGACAAACTTGCTATATCATTTTTCATTCCGTCCCACCAATATATTTCCCTAATATCATGATACATCTTTCTTGCTCCTGGATGAATAGAACAGCGAAAATAGTGAGTTTCTCCCATGACCTACCGATGCAGCCCTGCAACATTAGGGACACGTAATCATCGTCTATATCTTAGGACCCCATCTTCTGTAAAATCAAATAGTGTCTTCTCCTTCTGAGGGGTTGTATCCTTATAATGAGCTAACACAGGATCCTCGTATTGGCGTTCCTTCACTTAAGTTACTAATGAGGATATTGTCGTGTCCTGAATAGTAACTCTAGCATCACATGAATCCAGTAATTGAACTACAAGATTGGCTAGTTGATGAATCTCATGGGCTATTCCCCTCTTCTCTAGCTGTAAATATGATAGGTTACCCATAGATCTATGGTTGAGGGCGTCGACTACTACGTTTGCCTTCCCCGGATGGTATGAAATACCAACGTCATAGTCTTTAAATAACTCCAACCATCTCCTTTGGCACAAATTCAGTTCCTCTTGCTAAAAGATATACTGAAGGCTCTTATGATCCATATAGATATCAACATGAATGCCATACAAGTAGTGACTCTACATCTTTAGTGCATGAATCACTGCGAAAAACTCCAAATCGTGGGTCATGTAATTCTTCTCGTGATTTCTTAGTTATCTAGAAGCATAAGCTAGAACCTTACCGTGCTGCATCAGTACACAACCCAATCCAACGCTCGAAGCATTATAATAGATAACATAACCATCGGTCCCTTCTGGGAGCTTTAGAACCGATGATAAATTTATTCTGTCCTTCAATACCTGGAAACTCCGTTCGCAAGCATCAGTCCATTGAAACTTTGATCCTTTCTAAGTCAACTTTGTCAAAGGTGCTGAAAGGGAAAAAATCCCTCTACAAATCTCCTATAATAACCTGCCAAACCGAGAAAGCTACGAACCTCCCTCGATGTCGTGGGTTTAGGCCAAGTCTTTAATGCATCGATCTTTTGTGTATCAACCCGGATACCTTCACCCGAAATGATATGCCCAAGGAAAGCTACAAAGTTCAACCAGAATTCACATTTAGTCCCTTTTTGTAAAACTCTGAGCACAGTACGAAAATGATCTACATGCTCGGTCTTTGAACGAGAATATACTAATATATCATCAATGAATACAATTATGAACAAATCTAAAAAGGGTCTAAACACTGCTAGGGAATTGGTCAAATCGAATGACATAACACGAAACTCAAAGTGTCCATATCTGGTCTTGATTGTTGTCTTCGAGAAACACTTGGCACCTTAAAACTGATCAAATAAATTATCAATCATCGGGAAGGGGTACTTATTCTTGAGCATTACCTTATTCAACTTTATATAATCTATACACATTCGCAAGGAACCATCTTTCTTTCTCACAAATAACAGGTACTCCCCACGATGACGTACTAGGTCTGATAAAGCCTTTTTCAAGCAAGTCCTTTAGTTATTCCTTCAACTCTTTCGGCTTTGTGGGGGCCATTCTACAGGGAGGAATAGATATTGGTTGAGTATCTGGTAGTAGGTCAATATCAAACTCAATTTCTCGCTCTAGCGAAAGACCATGGAGCTCATCGGGACACTCATTAACCACATGGATGGACTGAATGGTTGGTGACTCTACTTTCACATCCTGAACTCGAACTAGGATATAAATATAGCCTTCTCTGATCATCTTCCTTGCCTTGAGATAGGTAATAATATACCTCTCGGGGATGCCAGATTACCTTTCCACTCCAAAATAGGATCCCCTGGAAATTGAAATTAGACTATCTTTAATCTACAATCAACATTGGCATGACATGAAACCAATCAATCCATACCCATTATTACTTCAAATTCTACCATATCTTACTCGATTAGGTATGCTACTATAGATTGACTATGAACTACTATTATACAATCTTTATATACCCGCCTAGCTATCACTGGCTCCCCAACATGTGTGGATACCTCAAAATGTTTAACCAACTCAAGCTTTATTCCAAACTTACTAGCAACTAATGGAGTAACATATGACAAGGTGGAACCTGGGTCAATCAGTGCATATATATCATATGAGGAGACTGATAATATACCTATAACAACATCAGGTGATGACTCATGATCCTATCATCCTGCTAACACATAAATGTGGTTCTGAGGATCGCTTGAGCTAGATGCTCTGCCTTTGCCTCTAACACGACCATTGGTGCTTGTGAACCTTGCCTAGTGTGGCATACTGATGATGATGAACCAGTTGCAGATACCCACTAGCTAAACTATGCTTACATCACCTCTCGTCAGACAATCCCTCATAACGTGGCCTTGATAACCACAAGTATAACAAACAACCAACCCCATATAGCATTTCCCGACATGCTGCTTACTACACTGAGCATATCCTGGCAAGGGCGGACTCATCTGACTTGACTCACCCCTATACTGAGAACTTGAGGCCTTGGAATTCTGACCAGGCCCTGAATTTGTTGAACAATCAAATCTCTTACCAACAAACTAAGGGGGTGCGCTAGCTGATAGATGGGCTGGATACCTTGGGTATTGTTGTCTCTTACCACCTCGAAACTCACCAGAAGGACCCGAAGACTTTGCTCTCTTATTTTGGACCCTATCATGCTCACGATCTGCCCTCTATTTCTGCTTACCCTCCTCTACACCCTGAGAGTATGCTTGAATACGAGAAATATCCATGTCTGACTGAAGGGAGACCGACATACAATCATTAAGAAAGTGCGACTCTAACCCCATAACGAACTAGTGAACCCGATCCTACATCTTAGATACAATAGTGGGAGCATACCTAGCCAATGAATCAAATTGAAGATTGTACTCTCGAACACTCATGTTACCCAGTCGAAGGGTTAAGAACCTATCAACTCTGGCCCGTCTAAGCTCGGGTAGTAGATAATGATGAAGAAAAGCCGCTGTAAACTCTTACCATACTACTGGAGGGGCATCCTCACCTATAGAAAATTCCAAATACTCGTACTAATTAACTGCAACATCTTGGAGTCTATAGGAAGCTAGCTCAACCGACTCTGTCGTTGTGGCCTTCATTACCCTTAAAGTCCTCTGCATCCTATTGATAAATACTTGAGGGTCCTCATTTGGATCTGCTCCAGTAAATACTAGAGGGTCCAAATTAATAAAATCACGAACCCTAGCACTAAAGGACCTATCTGCATGACCAATACCTACCTCCTGATGTCAAGCTTGTGTGGATACTAATCGAGTTAATAGCTGAATAACATCTCTCATCTCCTGACCTGGTGCATCTGGTTGAGGGGCTGGACGTATAGGGGCGGGCGCTAGAGGTGGTGCCCCTTGGAGCTCTTTTAGAGAGGGGATGGGTACGTGAAGTTTGAGATGGAAATTCACTATGAGACTCTCCTTGAGCCCTGGTAACTCGTGGCGCTTGACTAGTAGTCTCACCAACCGCAGACATGCCTTTCTAGGCAATTGTAGTCTTCAGAGGCATCACTGAAAACATAACATATTGTTAGGAACATTAAATTTTATATCACACGATCTATGATAAGAAGGGAGGATAACATCCTATATGCCTTGTAGCCTCATATATATAAGTGTGGTGTACAACACCCATAAACAAGACTCTACTAGACACAGTCTGTAGATAACCCTAGGACAGAACCTCTCTAATACCACTTTTGTCACGACCCAAATCGATGGGCCGCGATGGGTGCCCGAGTCCTACCTGTCGAATACCCTCAAGCATGCGTCTAAGATATAAACATGAAAAACATAAGTGAGGGAAACATGTCAAAAAGACATATATACATATACATACGGAATAAAGTGGGGCGAGTCGGCAAGGCTGCTATAGACAACAATATACCAAAAAGTGGAAGCCGACAAAGCCGCATACTATCCAACTATACATAACTGTCTACATACCTCTATTAGTATATGCAACTGTACAAGGATAGAACTGGGCCCCGTCATACCCATATATGCATACAAACATATCGTACTAAGGTTAGAAGCGATTATAGATCAAATCGATCACACCAACTCTCGCTAATCAAGGATCCTAAGGAGGGCGATCGTCACCTCGTCTACCTACACATGCGGCAAGAAACACAGGCCCCGAGCAATAGGGCATTAGTACGAATAATGTACTGAGTATGTAAAGCATAAAAATCAGTACATAAAAGACATAGATGAAACATGGAATAAACACATCCACATGTAAGTCCAAATAACTTTGTAAATCCTAAAACATTTAAAATGTCATTCACGTGCATATAAATTTCATGTCATGCATAGGTATAGGTGTACAAAGCATCATCAGGCATCTAAGGGTATCCCATCACATCATCTAGGCCACTGTGGGCAGAATCATCAACATATACCAGCTGATAAGGTGGTAGTGCGTATATAGATCCGTAACCATTTTCCATATCCCATCAACATATATATATATATATATACGTATATAACACCATCTATTCATGGGTAAATATAAATTAATGCAATGCATGAGAAATACGTCAATAAAATCTTTCGGAGTGTGATATGACCATTATGCCTCTAATTACTATCATGAAATAGACTTTATCAACTTATGTATTTTCTGAGACCCATGAATAGACGATAGAATAATAGGACATATGGAGAATAAAAAATATAGGTATCTCTAGCATTTCTACAAATAGAGACATTTATGGAAGTTGTGCATTTGCTCGTTTCGTTTGTCTCGTATGGATCATGCCAAAAAGAAAGAAGGAATATCCTTAACATACCTAAGTCGGTTTTTTTGACAATCCTTCTAACACACGTTAATTAGGACAAATCACGTGACGGCAAGATCAGAGTACGAAAAAATCTGTATGAAATGCTCGAAGAAATAATGTTGCAATGAAAAGATAATCTTGGCTAAAACTCTTTCTCAGTAATGTTGCTATGTTCCTTGGCTAAAACTCTTTCACAATAATCTTTCTATGTTTCAGGGCTGAAACTCTCTTAATAGATTTGAAAATGATTTGAATTACGAATGTTATCCTTAACTTTTAGGTAGGCCCCACATTTCAAGCTTGGTGTCACATTTCAATCTTAAAGTGTGACACCTATAAACCTTTATTAATAGTCATTAAATTGGAAAGGGATGTTTGCCCCGTTTGGGAGGGGTTAATTCTTATCCAACTCTTTAATTAATTACCCAATAATTTCTTAATTAACTAGGCAATCTCCCATTACCCAATAATTAATCAATTACCCACATAATTAAGAATTATCTCAAATTACTTAAAATACTATTAACTTTTAACATACCTTATACACCTTACAATTATGGTCATGCAGTACCTTTTATGGCACTAATCCATAAATACCGGGTATTGTAGCTCAGACCGGATTGTATCCCCAATTTACAACCTTCAACGGAACTTATTTTCTTTGATTCGTTTACCCTTTATCTTTAATGGCACATACTTATCACTTGTCATACATAGAATAAATGTGTGTAACCTCAAGATAATCTCATTCCCGAGTCTACATCGATTAACTGAAGACGAAACTTTAACATACAAAAATGCGAGATGTAACATCCAATCATTAAGCAAGTGCGGCTCTAACCCCATAACAAACCGGTGAACCCAATCCTCCATCTTAGATACAATAGTGGGAGTGTACCTAGCCAACGAATCAAACTAAAGACTGTACTCCCGAACACTCATGTTACCCTCCCGAAGGGTCAATAATGTATCAAGTCTGGCTCGTCAAAGCTCGGGTGGCAGATAATGACGAAGAAAAGCCTTTGTAAACTCTTGCTATACTGCTGGAGGGGCATCATCACCTCAGGACAATTCCTAAGACTCGTACCAATTAATTGTATCATCTTGGAGTCAATAGGAAGCTATCTCAACTGACTCAGTTGTCAGTTGCAATGGCCTTCATTAACCTCAAAGTCCTCTTCATCCTATCGATAAATACATGAGCGACCTCATTTGGATCTGCTCCAGTGAATACCCGAGGGTCCTAATTAATGAAATCACGAACCCTCACACTAACAGACCTATTTGCATGACCAATAACTACCTCCTGACGGTGAGATTGTGTGGCTACAAATCAAGTTAATTGCTGAATAACATCTCTCATCTCCTGACCCAGTGTATCTGGTTGAGGGGTTAGACGTACAAGGGCGGGCGCTAGAGCTGGTGCCCCGTGGAGCTCTTCTAGAGAGGGCGGGGTATGTACAGTCTGAGATGGAATTTCACTATAAGGCTCTTCCCGAGCCTGATAACTCGTGGCACTCGATTAGTAGCCTCACCAGCCATGGACTTACCCTTCTAGGCAGCTGTAGTCTTCGGAGGCATCGCTGAAAATGTAACATATCGTTAGGAATATGAATTTTTATATCGCACGATCTAAGATAAGAAGGGAGGATAACATCCTATATGCCCTGTAGCCTCCTATCAATAAGTGTGGTGATAAACACACACATAAACAAGACTCTACTAGACACGGTCTGTAGACAACCCTACGACAGAACTGCTCTGATACCACTTTTTCATGATCCAAACCGATGGGTTGCGACGGGTACTCGAGTCCTACCTATCGAACACCCTTAAGCATGCGTCTAAGATATAAGCATGAATATCATCTGCTGAACTACGAGAATAGCATACGCGAGGAAACCTGTTCAAAAGACATACACGTGCGAAATATATAGGGTGAGCCGACAAGGCTTCTATGGACAACTACATATCCAAAAATGGATGCCGTCAAGGCCACATACTACCCAACTGTACGTGACTGTCTATAGACCTCTAACAAAATATACAATTGTACAAGCATGGGACTGGGCCCCGTCATACTCATATATGTATACAAGCATATTGTATTGTCAAGCCCCAACCTTGGGAGGCGCAACCGACGCTCAATTGAGTAAACCCCAACTGAGAAAGCCTTATTCATATATTTCTACCCAACTCACTATGGTTAAGGAAACCATGCTTTCTTTTATTTAGACAATAGCAAAATCAAACTTTCAAAATATTAGTCCATTTTCATATCACAAACCAAAACCCATGGTTAAGTTTCAAGATTTTATACGGTTATAGTTTAGAAGAACTAGAGTACAAAGTTACAACATAGTTCATTGACTCATACAACACCCTTACCTTACCCACACAAACGTCTACGGAGCCTCTAAGGATACAAAGGACAATAATGACAATGCCGGCAACAAGGTCCCAGCTATACCTCAAAAGTGGATATCTATAACAAATGATGTACAACATAACCCCTTGAAGGAGAAAGGGGTTCACCAAGACTTTGAGAGGAGGAAGCTCCGCTACGCTTGATCGACACTATCCGCTGTGGAGCCACCTACATTCATTTAAAAATGTAGCGCCCCCAGCAAAAGGGATGTTAGTACCATGGAATAGTACTAGTATGTATAACTAAACACCATCCAGTAAGAAAGAACAACCATACAAGAGTACAAAGAAATCATAAGAAACACAAAGCTTCAAATAAGCACCACGTCAACAATATAAGAGGTTCACATAGTTTTAACATGATTTATGAAATTTGTATATTGGGGCATTCCATATCGTTGCATCATCATCCACATTACCACCGCTTCCTTGAGCGGAGTCCGATCACGGCCCGATCGGCTAAGCCATCTTGCCAAGACATTACCCTTATTTCATTCTCACTTTCCAGTTTCAATTATCAATACATTACCACCATGTGTGTATAACATGGCATCCGGTCACGACCCGATCGGCTAAGTTGTCTTACCAAGATGTTACCCTTTTCTGTTAATCATCTCACTTCAATTTTTAGTTTCACATGTATTAGTTCATCTGCACTTATGGCCACAATTACCACATTCCGTAACTCACATTTCACAATTCCCATTTTCAACATTGACCTTGCCATTTAAGATAATAGGTACATACAAAAGCAATTTAAGTTATAAGGATAGAGAGGAATTCATTTAGTTCGACATATTAATCACAATATAACCTTAACTTGACATTTAGGCATTTAGCACATAGCTTATGTTTTCCACACATCCTCAATTTACAAAGAATAACACATTAAACACATGGAGAAGCACCTTCCGCATACATTTTCACAACATCAATTCATTTGACATAACAAGTACCATATCGATCAAATTTCGGACTTACAACATTTGCACGTGCAACATGGAGACTCAATTTCTAAGAGGAGGGGGGGGGGGGTTTCAGCCATACATACCTTAAATTTGCCCCTCAATGATACTACAATGATCCAATACACTTAAGCAACTTCAATCTACAATACAACATTCAATAGGGCCAATATTAGTAATAAATTCCATAACTTATGTCATTTAGGCATATTATCAAACACCTTGTAGGTATAGATCTTTACATCTCATAACCGTAGTATTAGTTCATCCAACTACCACTATTAACCAACAATTTATTCCACCATCGTTCCTAACCAATTTACAACTTCCAACAACATATGTATGACCATCCATTCACACCCAACCATCAACCTCCTTAATTAACCCATTTCACAATCTCTACAACACCAACACAACCTAGGTTAGGAACTTATGGCTTCCAATCACCATCCCATGAGTTCTAACGTATATGTCATACATAAATAATCACCATAGAGTAGTTAGAGATGATAAACATACCTCTTGTAGTAAGAATCTTGAGAATCCCCACTTGTAGTGTTGTTGACTAATTTAGGGATTTGAATGGGAATCTATGGATTTTCAAGATCAATCCTTGTTAATATAAGTGTTTAGGAGTAGTAATCAACTCAAAAAACTCCAAAAACAATACCTTGGATCATAGGAGGGAAGTATGGGACGGATTCCCCTTGATAGAGCAAGCCCTAGCTAAAAAAAATGACTTAGAGACTCTCCATACCCGGTCTTGGGGTATTTATAGGGCTTCTAGGTGTGCGACCGCAGTCAAACCCCGTGCCGAGTACACGGTGGCCGCGCTTGTACCGCGCTCGGGCCGTACTCGGGAGGCAGAAACTCTCAATTTTTCCATGGACGCGCTTCGGACGCGCATCTGACACAGGTCCGGTAAAATGACAAATGATTTGATGCTTTGGAAACTAGATTCAAAGAGCTTTAATTGGATAGGTTGTGCATTACACAACACCTAATATTAATGTAGATATGCTTGTCCAAAGTGAGGTCTTGTGCGTACTCATTTAAAACTTTAGTCTATTATGAAAATTTTCAACTTGGCTTAGACTTAGGCCTCTCCTTAGACCCCAAATCACTTATAATATGACTTATACGCTTATTAACATATCCAATTGATATCCATTATATCATGAATACTCATTTGCACACACAAATAAAATAATTAGCCTTGGCACCGCGAAATCTTAAATTACTTAGCAAAATTTTCTGGGGCTTTACATTCTCTCCCGCTTAGGATCATTCGTCCTCGAATGATAAGTGGAGTCAATCCGTAAATACTTAGTATAACTTATCTCTTTTCTCATACATCTTTAACTCCCAATTTTTTTCCAGAAATTTTGGCAGAGTTTCCCTTGTAACCGGGCCTATCCACCTATCAGAGAATCCCAGAAACACACCTCAACAACATCTATGTGATCACATGATGCAACAGAACATAAAACAACACCTATCGTAGCCCCATAATGAAAATATAATTAGAAAGGAATTCCTTTACATTAGCTGAACAAGCGATACAAAATTTATGTGAAACAACTTCATAGAACAATTTCATTGTAATTCAAACAAATGGGGGTAATTCTTTTTCATTTCTTACTCAGCTTCCCAAGTGGCTTCGTCAATTTGCTGGTTTCGCCATAACACTTTCACGGAGGCAATTTCCTTATTTCTCAACTTTCGGACTTGCCTATGAAGGATGGCAACTGGAATTTCTTTGTATGATAATTCTTCATTAACCTTAATAGTCTCAACTGGAACAATAGCGGACGGGTTTCCCACTACCTTCTTTAACATAGACACATGGAATACTGGGTGTACCAATGACACCTTGGATCGTAACTCGAGCTTGTATTCCACTCGACCGATCCTTTGAATGATTCTATATGGCCCCACATACCTCATACTCAATATCCCTTTATTTCTAAACCGCATAACATGTTTCATGGGGGAAACTTTTAGGAATACCCAATCATCTTCTTTGAACTCTAAATCTCTGCGACGAACATCTGAATAAGACTTTTGGTGACTCTGAGCAGTTTTCAACCGCTCCTTAATGACCTTAACCTTCTCCATAGCCTGATGCACAAGGTCTAGCCCTATATTTTCAGCTTTTCCAACCTCGAACCACCCAATGGGAGATCTACATCTCCTACCATATAATGCTTCGAATGGTTCAATCTTAATACTAGTATAAAAGTTGTTGTTATAAGCAAACTCTATGAGTGACAAATGATCATCCCAGCTACCTTTGAAATAAAGAACACAAGCATGCAACATGTCCTCAAGGGTCTGAATGGTCCGCTCTACCTACCCATCAGTTTGTGGATGAAAGGTTGTACTAAGATTTACTTGAGTACCCAAACCTTACTGAAATTTCTTCCTAAAGTTTTCCATGAATTGAGCCCCTCAGTCTGAAATGATTGAGACTGGAGTGACATGCAACCCGACTATTTCTTTGATATACAACTGAGTATACTGTTCTGTTGTGTTGGTAGATTTGACTGGCAAAAAGTGAGCTGATTTCGTGAGTCGATCCATGATTGCCCAGATTGAGTCGAACTTGCGCAGAGTGAATGGTAATCCTACCACAAAATTCATATTGATCGTTTCCCATTTCCACATTGGGATTTCTACGCTTTGTACCAATCCACCAGGCCTTTAATGTTTGGCCTTCACTTGCTGACAGTTTGGACATTTTGCCACAAAGTTCACTACATCCTTTTTCATGTTGTTCCACCAATAAATTTCCCTGAGATCATGATACATTTTCGTAGAACCTGGGTGCATGGAATACTTGGAAGTAGGAGCTTCGCCATGATCCTCTCCCGAAGACCGTCAACATCCGGAACACATAGGTGCCCTTGGTACTGTAGTGTACCATCATCCATGCCAAGAGAGAAAAAAAATCGTGGTCTTATGTTCATGAATCCCCTCCTTCAGCTGCGCTAGTAATGGATCGTTGTATTGCTTTTCTTTGACCTCCGCTACAAGCGATGATTCAGCCCTATTATGCACAATTACTCCCCCTTCACTAGAGTCTACAAGACGAACTCCTAGACTAGCCAACTGGTGAACTTCCCTGGCTAACGGCCTTTGATAGGCCTTCAAGTGAGCCAAACTTCCCATCGATTTCCGGCTAAGAGCATCCGCCACAACATTGGCCTTTCCCGGGTGATAGAGAATATCGACATCGTAGTCCATGAGTAACTCAAGCCATCTTCTCTGTCTCAGATTCAACTCCTTTTGTTTGAAAATATATTGAAGGCTCTTGTGGTTCGTAAATACATCCACGTGGACCCCATACAAATAATGTCGCCAAATCTTTAGTGCAAACACCACTGCCACAATCTCTAAGTCATATGTAGCATAGTTCTTCCCATGATTCTTGAGTTGCCTAAAGGCATAAACTATCACCTTAACATGTTGCATCATTAGTGGAACATCTTTATCACATTTCTCTTACATAAGACCTCCCACGAATCGAGTTCTACAATAATCTCCCTGATATGGTTACAATCTCCTATGAATACTTGCAACTAACTATTCCAAATTCTTAACAAAAGACATTACTGAATGAGTTTTTTTTAATAGGACCTTCTGTCTCAAATGAATAGCACCTGCTAACTTGCACACATACCCTAATAACATCAACCTGCATGACATTTCATCAAATGTAAGGTAACATTGTGCTCCAACTTTTCTTAGCCAACCTCTTCTCCCTTTATATGCCTTATAGAATTTAAGAAACCGCACTACTTTCCTGTGAATATTCTCACGATCCCTCTTTACGGTTAAACACCGCCCAAACCACATATCAACACCCTTCATATATATACAATTTAGGAAGAGTCACTGGCCCGACAAGGGCATTCTCTGAAACTTGAGATCCTCCTTAATTCTTCAACAATGACTTTTGGTTTTTCTCTTAAGTGTATGACTTAGTCCACCTGATTATATCCTCGATGAGTAACTCACCTCATTCCCCGTATTGTAACTACCAATAGAGTTCCCTGATATTGCGACTTAAAAGTTACCATGTTAAACATTTCTTGTCTGTAACAAGTGTTCATCCTTTTTCAATCTATTTTGAACCTTTCATTTGACCTCTGTGTAGATTGTGTTGTCTTTCCCCCCTTTTGTTTAATCGCCCTTTGGCCGAGACAATATGTTGGTACCATATTTTCCTTATAACTGGAACATTCATTCTCATTCTATTTTGTTAATAGTGCATAATTGATAGCCTTATTGTGACACACCCTTGTCTACCTCCCGTGTACTTTTAATATCATTGTGCCTGGTTTAATGAGTTTATCATACCACAACTTCACCACCAATAGTCACACTTTCCATTGTATGTATAAATGAACTATCTCTAGATCGTTTAGCTGATATTCGGTATCACCCAAGCTGATTGCATTACGGTTAGTCCTTTATAACTTTTATTAACACTTATGCTCTAAGAGAGTCCACCATTATAATACAAGATATTTTATGATAACCATGACCATCTCAATTTATAGGTTTTCTCCTCATTTCTTCTCACCTCATTCTTCCTATCTAGTGAATAGCCATGCACTCTTCCATATGTTACGTGGTCTTTTCGCTTAGTTATTTTATCCCTCTTACCTCTTAACTCTTGTTAGGATATCTGTGGGAAAGTGTGTTCATCTGCATATCACTTAACACATCTTTGCTTGTAAGATTTTTTTTGAGGCTCTCCATCAAGCCTAAATACCCTCTTCAGTTATTATAGCATCACATTTATTTTTCCCACTCATTCTGCCTTTCTTAACGTCTTGAAACTTTGGTTAAATCGCAAATCTATGATTAACCCATTCTAAAAAATTGCAACCTTCCATATTTGACTTATAATACTTCCTTAGGTTCCATTGTTCCTGACCCTCTAACAAGTATAAAATCCCTTTACAAACATACTCTTAGTTTCTAGGATCGTTGACCCTATCATTCACATTGCCATGTATGAAGAATTTACCTTCCTTAACCTTCCACCTTTTGGAGGGTACTAGTGATCTATCATTAGCATATCCTTTCAGATAATCACGTTATCTATTATCACCTTTCTAGACTACGCATGTCTTCAAAAAAATATTCAAACATCATAGCTACATGGTCTTACTCTTGTTTCATTCTATTTAAGTGGCCTCGCTATGGCCTTCCTCCCCCACTTGGGGAGAATGTCCCAGATTTCGACACAAGTCTTGAATTTAGCAACTTCAGGGACATATGCCTCATGTCTCTATCCCTCATATATATGTTCTACTATTAGGGAAATTTAAGTCACCATGGTATTAACCTCATAAGTTCTCTGCTCTTATTCAGCCACACGGGCTTGGGATTCCAATTCCTCATGTCAATATCCTTTAGGAGTGTAATATCACTTCGTACACTTCGGGATTTTTATAAAGTTCGTTGTACATGGGTCTTCTCATCGTGGGTTCAATTGACTCTCCTTTCATAACTTCTTGTCTCCTAGGAGAGACTTGCACCCTCATCATTAATCTCCTGGTCATGTCTCCCATATATCACGTGTTTATATAACCAATTTTCTTTCACACCTTAGGATCATTTACATAATTCTCACCCTACCCACATGTGTTATTCAAGTTTACATATCACTTATCAATTCAATGTTTCTTTGGAGGTGGTAATCATTTTTAACACTTTTCTCAAATAAATTATGCTCATGGTACAATGTACTTATCCTATATGCCCATACCATTCGTTCAACAAGATACATGTGCCATCTCCTTAATATTCATGCCTTTGCCCATTGGTCAAGCCATATGACAACATTACTTGAAATAGATGAGAGAGCATTTAAACTTACCTTGAATCTCAATGCACGAGTTAGAAGACAATCTTATAGTCAAGCTTTATCGCATGATCTGGAGTGTTAAAGAAGTGTAACATTCCTAAATGTCCATGTAGCCGCAACTTATAGATGTGGTCGACAACATACCGATAAGAAGGACTCTACTAGACACGACTCCGAGACATCCTAGGATACTTTAAAACCTTAAGCTCTGATACCAAGTTTGTCACGCCCCAACCTCGGGAGGTGCGATCGGCGCTCAACCCAACTGAGCAAGCCTTATTCATACATTTCTACCCAACTCACTACGGTTAAGGGAACCATGCTTTCTTTTTTTTTAGACAATAGCAAAATCGAACTTTCACAATATTAGTCCATTTTCATGTCACAAACCAACAACCATGGTTAAGTTTCACGATTTTATATGGTTACAGTTTAGAAGAACTAGAGTACAAAGTTACAACATAGTTCATTGACTCATCCAACACCCTTACCGTACCCACACAAACGTCTACGAAGCCTCTAAGGATAAAAAAGACAATAATGACAACTCTGGCAACAAGGACCCAGCTATACCTCAAAAGAGAATATATATAACAAAAGATGTACAACACTACCCCTTGAAGGAGAAAGGGGCTCACAAAGACTTTGAGTGGAGGAAGCTCCGCTACGCGCGATCGTCACTATCCGCTATGGAGCCACCTACATTCATTTAAAAATGTAGCGTCCCCGGAAAAAGGGATGTTAGTACCATGGAATAGTACTAGTATGTATAACTAAACACCATCCATTTAGAAATAACAACCATACAAGAGTACAAAGAAATCATAAGAAATGCAAAGCTTCAAATAAGCACCACGTCAACAATATAAGAGGTTCACATAGTTTTAACATGAATTCTGGAATTCGTAGATTGGGGCATTCCATATCGTTGCATCATCATCCACATTACCACCCCTTCCTTGAGCAGAGTCCGACCACGACCAGATCGGCTAAGCCATCTTACCAAGACGTTACCCTTATTTCATTTTCACTTTCAAGTTTCAATTATCAACATATTACCACCATGTGTGTATAACATGGTGTCCGATCATGGTCCGATCGGCTAAGCCGTCTTACCAAGACGTTAACATTTTCCGTTAATCATCTCACTTCAATCTTTGGTTTCACATGTATTAGTTCATCGGCACATGGGCCACAATTACCACATTCCATAACTCACATTTCACATTATTCCCATTTTCAACATTGACCTTGCCATTTAAGTTCATAGGCACATACAAAAGCAATTTAAGTTATAAGCATAGAGAGGAATTCATTTAGTTCGGCATATTAATCACAATGTAACCTTGACTTGACATTCAGGCATTTAGCACATAGCTCATATTTTCCACACATCCTTAATTTACAAAAAATAACACATTAAACACATGGAGAAGAACCTTCCACATACATTTTCACAACATCAATTCATTTGACATAACAAGTACCACATCGATCAAATTTCGGACTTACAACATTTGCACGGGCAACATGGAGGATCAATTTCTAAGAGGTGGGGGGTTTTAGCCATACATACCTGGAATTTTCCCCGTAATGATACTACAATGATCCAATACACTTAAGCAACTTCAATCAACAATAGAACATTCAATAGGGCCAATATTAGTAATAAATTCCATAATTTATGCCATTTAGGTATATTATCAAACACCTTGTAGGTATAGATATTTACATCAAATAACCGTTGTATTAGTTTATCCAACTATCAATATTAACAAACAATTTATTCCACCATCGTTCCTAACCAATTTATAACTTCCAACAAGATATATATGACCATCCATTCACACCCAACCATCAACCTCCTTAATTAACCCATTTCACATTGTCTACAACACCAACACAACCTAGGTTAGGCACTTATGGCTTCCAATCACCATCCCATGAGTTCTAGCGTATATATCATACATAAATAATCACCATAGAGTATATAGAGATAATAGGCATACCTCTTGTAGTAAGAATCTTGAGAATCCCCACTTGTAGTGTTCTTGATCAATTTAGGGATTTGAATGGGAATCTATAGATTTTCAAGATCAATCCATGTTAATATAAGTGTTTACGAGTAGTAATCAACTCAAAATACTCCAAAAACATTAACTTGGATCATAGGAGGGAAATATGGGACGAATTTCCCTTGATAGAGCAAGCCCTAACTCAAAACAATGACTTAGAGTCTCTTCATACCAAGTCTTGGGGTATTTATAGGGCTGCTAGGCGCGCAACCGTGGTCAAACCACACCCGGGATGCGATGGCCGCGCTCGGGAGGCAGAAACTCTCAATTTTCCCACGGACGCGCATCTGACACAGGTCCGGTAAAATGGTCATAACTTTCTGTATACACCTCCAAATGACGAACGGTTTGATGCGTTGGAGACTAGACTCAAAGATCTGTAAATGTAGATATGATTGTCCAAAGTTAGGTCTTGTGCATACTCATCTACAAATTTAGTCTATTATGAAAATTTTCAACTTGGCTTAGATTTAGGCCACTCCTTAGACCCCAAATCCCTTATAATATGACTTATACGCTTATTAACATATCCAATTGATATCCATTATATGATGAACCCTCATTTGCACACATAAATAAAATATTATCCTACCTTGGCACCACAAAATATTAAATTACTTAGCAAAATTTTCTGGGGCTTTACACGTACCAAAATCAAAAGCAGCACCGGATCAAGTGGAGCATGCACACTCTCGCTAATCAACGATCCTAAGAAGTGGGACTGTCAGCTTGTGTACCTCTACCTGCGAGTGTTAAACACAGGCTCCAGGAAATAGGGCATCAGTACAAATAACGTACTGAGTATGTGAGGCATAAAAATCGGTACATAAAAGACATTGATGAAATATGGAATAAAGAATTCCGCTTATAAGTCTAAATCACTTTGTAAATCCTGAAACATTTGAAATGTCATGCACGTGCATATAAATGTCATGCCACGCATAGGTATAGGTGCACATAACATCATCAAGCCTCTGAGGGCATCACATCATATCATCTTGGCCACTGTGGGTAAAATCATCAACATGTACCAACTGATCAGGTGGTGGTGCGTATATAACATCGTAACCTTATCCCATATCCCATATATATAAATACGTGTATATAATGACATCTGGTCATGAGTGAATGCACATGTATAAATGAATGCAATGCATGATAAGTACGTCAATAAAAACCTTTGGAATGTCATAAGACCACAATGTATTTGATTAATATCAGGCAATAAACTTTTTCAACTTACGTATTTTTCTAAGACCCCTGAATAGAAGATGTAATTATAAGACATATGGGAATTCAAGAACATCGGCACCTCTAATAATTCTATGAATAGAGTCATTTATGTTAGTTGTGCATTTGTTTGTTTCATTTTGGTCGTACAAATCATGCCAAAAAGAAAGAATGGATAGCCTTAAAATATCTGAACTGATTCTCGTAGAATTTGGTATGGAATTATTTTGCTTTCTTACTTACTCACGATCAGACCACTCTACTTGCACAAGATATTCTGTTTGATTTGTAAGGCACACATGCATTTATATTAAAGAAACTCATATTCGAGCCTTTAGAAACCATAGTGAATTCTTATTGAAACTCTCACGTTACTAAGTTAGAGAGCCTTCTAAGTAAGTTGAAATTGGAAGATCTTTATATTTCTTAAAAAGGCTATTAAGTTTTGATATGTCTTATATATGGATGTGGGCCCCATTTTATATGGTGGCTTAACCACATAATCCATAATGACCTAATCTTGGTACCTATTCTATAATGACTTAAGCGTCATAAGGTTTGGGGTGCTGCCACATAATTCCTTAGTTGGGGGTTTAATCCTTATCCAATAATCCTTAATTAATTAAGTAATATCCCATTACCTAATAATTAACTAATTACCTACATAATTAAGATTTATATCAAATTACTTAAAATACTACTCACTTTTGGCGTATATGTAAGGTGACGAGTGTATATGTACCCTCATGAGATTAAAACATGCGGTATTGGGCTACTTACTTTCATTTCATTATTTATTCCACGTTACCTCTTGTTACATGCTTTAACTATTACATGTTCTTACTTTTTATCCATGCATTACTTGTTATCTGTTATTTAATTGTTACTTGTTTCTATCTATTCATTTTTCACTCAATATATACTTGCCTACTACTTGTTCCTACTTGCATTAATTGTACATTTTCATTGTCTCATGTTTTACTTGATTTATTTGTTCTTATATTTCTTGATGCAATTTATTATGTTTTTTTTGGCTAATGAGAGGAGACGATATATATGGGTTATTTCTTCCACTCCAACGGCATCAAGAAGAAAATAGCAATCATGCACTTTATTATGTTATTCCATTCGTCGGAGCCATTTAGCTATTTATGTATTAATATATTGCCAAGGTATAGGATTAGGAGCTATTGGTTATTCCCCGCTTGTATTGGTAGTTCCTTAATGTTCTGCACGTTTCATTTCCCTTTTGTGTTGAGATTCTGTAATTACTAGTATTGAGTTGTTTATGTTAATGAAATGATATTGGGATCGGGTTGCACGCCGTAAAAGATAATGAGATGATAAGGGTGGGATTGGATTGCATGCCGCAATAGTTATTGTGTTAAATAATGTGATCGATTTGTACAACGCAATACTTATTGTGTTAAGTGTTGGGATTGGGTTGCATGTCGTAGTGGAGTAGATGCGTTGTAGTTGTTTGTGGTTGTGGAGTTTATTCTCCTGTTATGATATGAGATTTGAGATCATGTTATTCTGGGGACCTCTGATAGATGACCTTCGGGTCCGTTTATATGAGTTTTTCCTTTTATCGATATTTTTATTTTCTGTTATTATTTTTTACAAGTTTATTGTGAGTGTCTTGTCATAGCCTCATCACTATTACTTCGATGTTAGGCTCGGCACTTAGAGAGTACATGGGGTCGCTCATGCTCATGCTACACTTCTGCACTTCTTGTGTAGATCCCGGAGTTGGTCCTAGTGGCATGTAGAGGAGATTTTCCCAGATCGACTTGCTGAGGAGACTTGAGGTAGAGCTGCTGGCATTCGCATTCCCTGAAGTCCCCTTTTTGTTATGCTTTTACTGTTTATTTTGTTTCAAACAACTGAATTTTGTTCAAGCCATACTTTGTAGTATACTAGTTGCTCGTGTACTGGTGACACCAGATATCTGAGGTTAGTCTAGACCGTGTTATATTATGGATTTATCTTATGTACTTCATATTTGCTAATCATAAATTGTTAAAAAAATTGTAAAAAAAAAAAATTGTTAAGTAAATTGTTAACGTTGGCTTGCCTAGCATGTGGATGTTAGGTACCATCATGACCCCATAGTTGGGATTTTGGGTCGTAAGAAGTTGGCATCAGAGCACTAGGTTGCACAGGTCTCATGAGTCATGAGCAAGCTTAATATAGTCTGGAGGATTGGTAGGGAGAAATTTATACTTACCTTCCAGAGGCTATAGAGCTTTAGGAAATGTCACTTCTTTCTTTCTCTATTGTACGACTTTATTCTATTACTGAAGTTTGAACCATTCTAGTCTTGTTCTCTCGCAAATGGTGATTACATGCACAACATCCACATCCGGATAGGAGCCGGAGCCCCAAGTTGCATCCTTTACACAAGGAAGGGGCTGAGTCGAGGCAGAGTTAGAGCTCAGCCTAGAGTATGCACAACATCACCCATTGTAGAGCCTCAGATAGAGCATGAGGAGGAGGTCTCTATTCAAACCGTGTTGTTTGGACCAACTTATTTCCCAGGGGGATTTACTGCTACTCCCGTACTTTAGGATGTTCTAGTTTGCATGGCTGGCTTTATGGCGAGTGTGGCCTAGGCCGGAGTATTTCTTATGGCACTAGCTGTCTCTCAGGTTGGGGGAGGAGCCCAGACTCTCACAACTCACACTCCAGAGTAGATGACTCCCATATATCAAACTATGGTCATTCCAGCATTTGGAGTAGTTCAGCCGGTTATTGCTACACAGTAAGGCCTGCGATGTATTCTGAGGGGCTGAAGAGGTTGGATCACCAAGCTCTTTCCTATTTATTTTGTGGTATACCTTCTGAGCACCCACAAGATTATTTGGACCATTGCCACGAGGTGTTGCACAATATGGGTATTATGGAGTTTAATGGAGTTGACTTCGCAGTGTTCCAGATATCGACTCTGCCAAGAGATTGTGGCAGGACTATGATCGAGGCGAACTAGCAGGTTCGCCTCCACTCAACTGGCATAAGTTCTTGCAGCTATTTTTGGAGAAGTTCATCCCTTTTACTCTGAGAGAGGAGTACCGCAACTAGTTTGATTTTCTATAAGAAGGTAGCATGACTGTTACCTAGTATGAGACCATATTTCTGGACCTATCTCGCCATGCACTTATCTTGATCCCTACTGAGAGGGAGAGGGCGAGGAGATTCATAGATGGCCTTACTTTTGGTATCAGGTTGCAGATGGCCATGGAGACTGGGGATGATATTTCTTTCTAGTGGGTTTGTTACACCCCATATTTTCGTACGTGAAAGTATACAATAAATAAATTGATGAAAGCTCAGAAATAAGATGTTACATTCTGCATTTTTGTACGTTAAAGTTTCGTCGTAAGCTAATCGACGTAAGTTCGAGAATGAGATTATTTTGGAATTATTAGTATTATGCTATTTCAAACAAGTGATAAGTAAATTCGTGAAGGTGAGAGGGTAAGCGATTCGAAGAAAATGAGTTTTCGTCAAAGTTTGACATTTTGAGAAAAATTACGGTCCGAGTTATAATACCCCGTATTCCTAGACAAATGCCCTATAAGGTACCACATGACCATGATAGTATGGTGTATAAGGTGTGTTAAAAGTGAGCAGTACTTTAAGTAATTTGAGATAATTCTTAATTATGTGAATAATTGGGTAAATATGGATTTTAATGGAAGATTAATTAAGTAATAAAGTTATTTGGACAAGGATTAAGATATTTGTGAATAAGTTTGATAAAGTCCTTATCCCCAAACGTGGCAGCCATCCTCTCCAAATTGATGACTCTTAAAAGTCACTTGATAAGGCTTAGTCATCACCTTCTGAAATCTTAGTCATTTGAAGGTTTAATCATTGATCTTTAATTCATTTTCAGAGAGATGGATATAAATTTACAAGGTAACATGATTAGCTCCAAAATTTGCAATGGTAACATGAGGCTTCTCTAAAATAACAAATTAAATATGGTCATATTCAGCAAGGTAACGGTCTTAAGCAAAATTTTATACAAAATTATACTGCGTAAAAGCAACAAGATTTTGTGATTCTAAGGGAGTACGGTGCATTCCTTCTCAAGAATATCATACATATTTCCATCACTTCGATCCGCAATTTTGTATTATATCAATTGACATGTGTTAGAGATATTTTCAAGAGAATCGATTTAGGTATGTTAACGCTATCCCTTCTTTCCTTTTAGCATGATCTATACGACCCAAACGAAACGAGCATATGTACAAATTCCATAAATGACTTTATTCATAGAAGTGTTAGAGTTACCTATGTTCTTCAATTCCCATATGTCTTATTACTACATCTTCAGTTCATGGATATCAGAAAATACGTAAGCTGATAAAGTTTACTTCATGATATTAATCAAAGGCATATTGGCTCTACGACGTTCCGAGAGATTTTATTGACGTACTTTCTCATGCATTGCATTTATTTATACATGTACATTAACCCATGACCAAACGGAGTTATAAACGCATACATATGTATGTGTATACGTACATGGGATATGGGAAAAAGTTACGGCATTATATACGCACCACCACCTTATCAGCTGGTATACGTTAATGATTTGCCCACAGTGGCAAATATGATATGATCGGATGCCCTCAGAGGCTCGATGATGATATAAACACATATACCCATGCATGGTATGACATTTATGCACATATGAATGACATTAAAAGTATTAAATGATTCACAAAGCTATTTAGACTTACATGTAAAGTCTTTTACTCCATATTTCTCTCATGTTTATTATTTACTGATTTTCATTCCTTACATACTTGGTACATTATTTGTACTGACATCCCTTTTGCCTGGGGACGATATGTTTCATGCCCGCAGGTCCAGATAGATAGGTCGAGAGTCCGCGTAGACTATCAGCTCAGCGAAAAATGTTGGTGCGCTCCATTTGCTCCAGAGTTGCTTGTTTGGTCAGTATAATTTAGACGTGTATTGTTTAGTATGGTTGGGCCCTATCCCAACCTTTATGATAAGTAAGTACTCTTAGAGGCTTGTAGACAGATGTCATATATACGGATACTTGTATGGCCTTATCAGCCTATATTTTTAGTGAATAATGGATCACATGGGCCTTATAGGCCCATATGTCACAGTTATAAGTTTCTATATCATGTTGGGTCGTTCTATGTCGGATATTCCCTCATGTTTACTTTGGTTAGCTCATGACGCCCTTTCTGGCCCAATTACCTATGATGATGTAATAAGAAAGATACATAACGTTGGTACTCGATTGAGTAAGGTACCGGGTGCCCATCACGGTCCATCGGTTTGGGTCGTGAAAGAAGTGGTATTAGAGCATTTCTGTCCTAGGGAGTCTACAAGGCGTTTTTAGTAGAGTCATGTTTATTGGTATGTTGTGCACCACACTTATAAGCAAGAGGCTACAGGGCATTTAGGATTGTCACTCTTTCTTCTTACTCTAGATAATGTGGTGGAGCTCACTTGTAAGAATTCAGACTCCTAATTCTATTTTATTCACAATAAGATGATACCTACATCCAGAAAGACGATTAGTAAGAGATATAGCCGTGGAAGAGTTGAGTTAGAGGAACTCGATTTTGCATCATGCTTATAATGACTAAATGTGAGGTATTCAGCAGAACATGCGTGTACTAAAATGTGTCAGGTTCTTGATAAGGAGCGTTAAAGGCAAAAATATTTATCCACTCTTACGGTAAAAAGGAATAAGAGAATTGGAAAGTAGAAACAAGTTTTAGCAAGTAAAAGAAGCAAGGGGAAGATGAGTACGACATACCCAGTTAATGAAGATAATCATTATTTACCATTCAGAAAGAGAGATATACACATTTGGAGTTACCTTCAATAGTAACCGATGTATGTACAATCGGACATATCGATCTCAGCTATGCCCTATGGAAGCTAAAAGATATGGTTTGACAAATGGATGGGATATCAGGATCCGACTGGGATTAGAGTAACCCAAAATGGTGAATGGGTTGTTTGTGTTAGTTGACATTTCGAAGAATCTACTCTAAAATAGTACACCAAGATATGAGTACTACAAAGATAGGCACTGGAAGCCTAGAAAAGATAAATATTAACTTAGTGTGGCTCTCGTCCCTAGTAGAGAGAGAATGTTAGGCAATTCGAAGAGCCAATAGATAGAGCAAGGGGTGCTAAAAGTAAAAGAATGTATTATTCGACTTTTCAAAATAAAGTGACAAACATAGATGTTAGTGGAAAATAAGAAGAGAGTTAATGAAGCATTATGAGTAAGATGTAATACATGGATGACAATGGTAGATCAAAAAGATGACAATATTATAGAGTCTATAATCAAGTGAAGGAAAAGATGAGAGGTGACAGGCCTTGAGACAACAAAAGAGTATAGGACATAAACACATATCCTCATTTCGAGAAATAAGTTCGTGACTCCATCGCCACTACCAAAAGGAAAAGTTAGACCCCAGAGTAATAGAAATCAGTATGGGCTGGTGAACAAGATAAACTAGACATGAAATAGGGGCTGAGTGATTGATAATGGTTGGCATCCTGAAATTTTCATATTGCGTTCCAGCGATAATAGAATGGACAACAGAAGCAAATTCATGAGAAATTTAGAGAATGATCATTCAGGAATACGCTTCCCTAAAGCAAACAATATGAGAAAAGTTAAGCTTAAGGGACTATATGTTCCAGTTATACTAAGTGTCACCCTCATGAGTAAGGAAATTTGTTATCCTTGGTTGTTTACCGTGAAAATGATAATACCAATTAAATTTATTGATGGGACTCTAAAAGTACGTGATCTATTTTTATGCTAGTTGTTAAAACAGTTGATGCTAGATATGTGAACATAAAATATGAAATGTGAGCTAAAATAGAGTTATAATCAAACCAAGGGGTTAGCTATCTAGGCCTCGGACTAACCGATAAGTGGCCTCGAGGTCGATACCTGGGATCGGGCTTGAGCTATCGGAGATAATTGGAAGGGGCTAACAATTAGAATATAATTAAAGGAGGATCTTTATGGCCAATAGCGAGCAATAAATGAAGAACACGTATGAAAGTAATAAGCAATATCAATAGTGTCAAGAAAATATGTTAGAGAGAAAAGAGAGAGTTCTTGTATATTTTGTGTAGAATAGTTGGAGCAACAGCCAGCCTACAAAATGGCAAAGATCCCCTTTATATAGGAGGGGAATCCCAACATAGTACAAAATACATTAATTATAAAGGTATGGAGACGGGACAGCCAGATGTGATGCCAGGCATTTCCAGTGCTATCTGTTTGCCTTGGGAGCTCCCCATCTTCGGCATTGTCATTGAGTCGAGCGTAAATGGGCATCAAGGGAGAGAACTCGACCGAAACCTCACAGCCTCGAGATCTCGAGATGACTTCCGAAAAACTCCTTAATGACGAGGAATCGGACCCTCCGATTTTACCGTGTACAGATAGTCTCCGTGTTTCCTCGAACAAAGTAATAGGAAACATTTTTAAGTCGTCAACCTGTAAGAGCATTAAATGCCATGTCTTAGAAAACTGTGCAAGGGTTGCCATCAAATGCGATTATCGAAGAACCCACAAATAGCTATTGGCTCGTCCTTTCCGTTGCCCAAGCAGTTCCTATAAATACATCAACTGTTGGATAATCCTCATCTTCGTAGCATCTTCAAATTCACGAGTTCATACCCGTCTTCTTTTACACTCTTCCATCTTGCTTCGTAAGAGGAAATTTTCCCATTGCTATGCCCATGTCTTCTAGAATGGTTCCTCAGCGGAATGAAGTTGCATCTTCATCTCGGTCGTCCAAGGAGAAAGCCAAAGCGGTACTCACTTTGGAACGGTGCACTCCCTCCAAGCTTGACATGTCCAAAAGATTTTACCGTCGATGCCACTTCATCCACACCGGGCAGGTGTGAACATGTGTCCCGATACATTAGTGTCATGACCAACATCGAAACAGTGAAGACCGACTGCCGATGGGGCGAGGCTGTGAAGGCGGAGATTCTCGACCCTGATGAAAATATAACAGACTAAAAAGATGGCTTCCTCTATGTGCATACCTACCCGTTAACCTTGGGTCCCACTGATCTCCCTGAATCTTCTCCTCGGGAAATAAATCCAGTTATCCTTGATTTTTGTGACAAATATCATATGATGCTCGGCCTGATCTATCCCTCTATCTGGAGGATAGTATTGATGCTACGTCATTTCACCGAAGTGGTTGGGGGCAAGGTTTTTACCCTCAACCATTTGATTAGGTTTTACAACCCTCAATTTTATCGAGGTTTGATCAGGCTCCATAATCGATCCAAGAAATCATTTTTCTCGAGCATCGACGAGGGGAAGAATCGAGGATGGATGAGAAGGTTCATCCCGGTAAGGACCTTAGATATCATTCTGTCCCGGAGGATGCCTTTCACGAAGAGGTGGAATACACAGCGTAAACAATTCTCTCTTAACCATGTTTTGTAATTTTCTTCCCTTTCCCTGGAATGATGATCTCTTTGTCATTTCACACAGTCGCCGCTTGGTACCCCGAGGCGGTTTCGGACTTGCCAGTGTGGATGAGATGGTTGGACGCCGCGTTCCCATATCTGATAACCCGAACTATTAATGTTTTATTGGGTTATCGGTATCGTGTTATTGGGTTTACGATTCTATAACGGTTTAGAATTTTTTTATTATTGGGTTATCGATTTGGGACTCACTTTGCCAATTTTGTTAATGGGTTAACCGATAATCCAATAAGAATTAATAAAATTACGACTTTACCATTAAGTATATACATATGCTAGGGCTTCAGTTCATTCTCTCCAGTTCTTTCTCAGCCGCATTCTTCAGTTGCTTACTCCTAGCATAAGTCTGTAGTCTTATACATTAGGCTTTTAATTTCTCTAACAAAATTCATCTTCATATTGGTATTTTTGATTGTTAATGATTCTTTATTGTTTAATTTTCGTTTCTTAATTTTGTGAGCTCACGTGGTGCAACCTATACCTACTACAAATTTCTCTTCGCACTTATCAATTCTCAATCGACAATCTTTGTCAGTTTCAGGTATATTTTTGAAGATTATTCTTCTGTACAGTATGCTGAGCTTTGACAACAAGACAACATTTTCTTTCCTTCTAGGTGTTTTCATTTCTGTATCAGTATTGCCCATGCACAAATCAAGATTTTGCTCCATGGTTTCTTTTTTCAAGTTAGGCATTTGACAAACAACAACCAGTTTTACCTTGGACTGTTAGTACTATATTTTTGAACTTGTTAATTTTAAGGTGAAATTGCTACTATTTTGTATTATTATTAATGTATTTGGATAACTATTATTGAAGAATTAGTACTATTCCAGTTGTGGCCACTGGACAAAACGTAGAAACAGATAGTATACTATATGTAAATTCTTCTATTTTTTGTTTAACTCCAGTGAATTGTTTTTTGTTTTTTGCTTAACTCTATATTGAGTTATCTTATTGGGTAAATCGATAATCGAACCGATAATAATCGATAACCGATTAACCGATAATCGATAACCGATATCTTATCGGTTCAGTTATCGATTTATCAAATTTGTAAACTGATAACCGATATGCTAAACCGATAATATTCATAACCGAACCGAACTAACCGATGCCCACCCCTACGGCATATCATGTTCAATGTTAGACCGACCTGGCCAAGGAGCGATGGGTGGCCAAGAATCATAGTAGGGCCTCTTTGCTACCTATGTCTTAGATTTGCATTTTTCACTGTGTCCCTTGTGTTGACAAATTATGGTTATCGTACTTGTGTAGGCCTTGGCGAAAATATGGAGATGAGGCCGCCCCACGGTGGCGGGACGGAGGCTTCAGAGCCTGGCAAGGGAAATAAGAGGGAAGGCAAGGCGGTTATTGACCTTCATACGGTAAAGAAATCCAGGTCACTCGAACATCAAGCCGCTGCGAGGACCTCTGCTTCATCATCAGGGACAAATCCTGGCGCCGAGGATGAGGATGACAGTGAAGATGAGTGCATGTTGGCATGGAAGACGAGGTTGAATGCGGGAGCCTTGCAGGTGCCTCGATCGGAGGCTGCTGAGTCTGGAATAGCCGACTCAGGTTGGTCCCATAGACCAAAGACCCTTGAGGGGGTGTTAATGTGTCCTCATATCGTATGACCGGGTTCGACGCAGTTTTCCATTGGGAGGAGCGCTGTTATCTATCCTGAAGGTCGCGGCCCAGAGCTTTTTAGGAGCAAGGGTTGCCTTTTGGGGAAATCGGCGACATGAATGATTTCATCTCGTGCTTTCAGGTCTCTTCAAGGGAATTGAGGGACGCCCAAGAAGCGAACACCATCAAAGAAGGGATTCCTCTCAAAAGAGGAGTCTCCTTTGCCAACATCTTTGACGGTGTTAGCGATAGTGTCGGTCTTGACGTTCCTGGCACCGTCAAGGTGGCGGAGAGATTCGTGCGGCAGGGGATAGTCATCTTTCGTATAGTCCTTTTAGTCTTGGGTGTCATTCTTTGTCTTTCTAACTTTTCCGTTTTGTAGTAGTGCAAGGATATGTATGATCATGTCCTCGTTCGGCTCTGCGAGGAGCATTCTTACCGCGAAGGGAGTGTAAGAAGCTTACCTCGATGTTGCGCGATTCGGAGGCTCATTATGCCTGGGGAGAGAAAGAACTAGGAGAGCTCCGATCTGCATTGGAGAGAGCGCTCCGGGAAAAACTGATCTTGCTACGCAATTATCTCGCCCTGCTCGTACCCGACCTTTACTCCCACATTCCAACACAAATTGGCTTACCTTTCATTTGCAGGTCGAGCAAAATGGTTCACAGATTAGTCAACTGAACGCGGAGATCCTTGGGCCGAGGAAACAAAGTGAGGTAGCTGTTGAAGAGTTAGCGTCATCCGATGATATTCTCAAGAATGCTCGCAAGGAGGTTGCTGCCCTGGTCACGACCAAGTCCGAGATTGAAAGAAATGTTGCCACTTATCTAGATGACGCAGCAACGACGCATAAAATAGCTCGTGATGTATCGATAGAAACCGAACAAAAGCTAGCTAGGGTTATTAATCATGCTAAGGCGCAGGCGATGAGAGAAACCCTGGAGGAGATGGGAGCCCGAGGGGTCGATTTGTCAGTTGATCTTGAGGAATCCCACGAATTGGAGAGAGAACTGGCGTTTTTGATTGTCCCAAATGAGGGCGAAGATAGTGATGATGAAGAGTTGTCCCCAAGTCGTTTGCATCCTTTCCTTTTCCTTTTGTATGCAATCCCTGGGGGATGGATTTTTTAAAGGTTTCTCTTGTGGATACGTTTTTGGCAATGTAAAAAGAGGGACTTTTCTTCTTTCAGTTTTTTTCAGTTTTTCTTTCTTAATCCTCTACTTTCGCGGAGTTAGACTTTTGACTTTTGATGTTATCCTTTCGAAATCCGTTCTTGGAGCGACCGAGACCCTCAAATTGGGCCATGCCCTGGGTTAAATTGACAGCTTCTAACGGGTCGGTGCCGACAATACCAAGGAGCCCCCGAGACCCTGCAGTTTCTCAAATTTAATGGGTTGCAACATTTGCTCGACTTGGTAAAGGGGGCCCCGGGGCGACTCCATCGGTGCATTTCCCTAGGAGAGGTTGATGTTATTCGCGGCCAAAATTAATTAGCCTTTTGGGTAGGTGGACAGTTGTTGCTCTGCCCCTATATATTCATTCACCTTCCTTTCCAAGGGTGATTCTGCTTCTTTGAGATACTACCTCTCCCGTAGAGCCTGGCGCTTTGTCTTAGCCCTTCAGTTGCCTCAACTCAATTTTTTGCTCAGATCAACATCTTTCTCCCCATATTCTACCGTATCATGACTGCTACGTCGACATCCGACTGTCAGGGAGAGGGGATTTCTTCCTATGCTCTGCTTTTTGTTGGTAATAGTGACGCACCACCGGTGCCCGGTGAGCGATCCTCGGGGTTCCCTACCTCGAGGAGAGCTGTGACACCGGGGAGGCCTCCTAATGTTCCGAGTCACTGGGAGCATATGTCAAGGATCATCTAATTAGTGGGAGAGGAATACCTCGAAATGATAAGAAAAAATTGCGGATGGGGAGAAGGCACGGTATTAGAAGTACCTTCTTCCGAGGAGAGCGTCATGACACATGTTGAGGGGTTTTTGAGCGTATATACGCATATCTTTGTGTCGGGTCCCCCTGACCGGGTTGTGCTTGATTTCTGTCGGAGATATTGTGTTATATTGGCGCAGGCTCACCCCTTCCTCTGGAAAATAGCACAGATGATGAGATATTTAGCTCATAAGGCCGGGATAGAGTTTACCCTCAGCCATCTTGTGAGGTTATATTGGCCACTACATTATCGAGGTTTGATTGCCCTCCAACGTCGATCCACTTGATCCCCTATCGTTAGTAGCAAAGAGGATGAGGATCGTGAATTGATGAATCGGTTCGTTCGGATTTTAACGACCGATGTCATCCCTAGAGAATTTTTTCCATTTCCTGACAAGTGGAACTTCACAAGTAAGTATCTCATCTGAATTATCATCGTTTTGACCAGAGGCAGGCTCCGTAACAATATCTTTCCTTTCCATATTTGTAGCAACTCATTGGTCGCCGAACGAGGTATCCGATTTAGCTGAGTGGTCTCCTAAGCTGGCATCTTGCTCAATTTATGATCGGCACCGGTGGCGAGATCTGTCCAAAGGGAGATGGGGAGGCGAAGCATCGCGGTAAGTGTCCGATGTTTTGTTTCCTAAAAATGGCGCTTTTCTTGTCGGCTTATTAACTCGACTGCTTAGAGGCTTGACTTTATGGTGAGTTTTTGATCGTTGTAAGATTGTTCTGATCCCGTGCCTTTCTTTTTTCATTTAGTTTTCTTTCATAGGCCTTCAACATAATCAAATCCGAGCTGCTTCGCTGCGAGGACCTGTTGCGGTAGGTTTTGGGTAGGGAAAAATCCCTTAAGCTTCTTTTTGCAGAAAAGGAAAGCAAGCTAGCTTCCCTGCGGCACGAGGTGGACCAGAGCCGGAGCCGTGAGATCTGCCTAGAAAAATAGGTACCATGCATCCATGATGGCATACACTCTCCTTTTCATCTCGACGGCGTGATGTTTTGATGTTTTAGTTGGAAAACAAGGCGGATGAGCTAGGACAACTCTAGGGCGAGGTTTGAAGAGTGTTTTCGTTGCTAAAGCTGAAATGAAGAAAGCCCTTGATCGTAAGAGCAGTAGAAAGGAGTATGCGAGATGCATATCTCAGAGGGAATTTCTTGAGGAGATTTATGCTAGGGGCTTTGACCTCTCTAAAGAGATCAAGAAAGCCAAAGGGGAGGAGTATGATGCCAAGTTCCTTCTGTCTAATGCTGAAGATGTCGAGGAAGGGGCCACCGGGCAATAGTCACAGAGGGGGGATGTTTACTTCCTTCCATGTTCTTGTGTACATAGCTTTCACAGTATGTTGTAAACGGAGCTTGTATTTTATCACCTGTATGTATAAGGAGGGAACCACACAACTTTTGCTTCTATTTGTCAAGATTTCAACCAGGTCGATTCGACCTTTGAGCTGGCAAAAATCTTTAAATCCATGGTACGGCCCCGATGCTCGTTAGGCTGGCGACAACAACTCTCAATCTTTTGCCCTCAGGCATAGGTATTTTAACTATTTTGGGTTCAGTCTCTGAGTCGGGTTTCGAATTGAGCTTAATCAACCCTCAAGTTTTGTATTTGTGTGGGGTAGCGACGATGGCTCTTATGCCTTAGGTCAAAGTGACCTTCTATATGTGAGGCCCTGAGGCTCATTAAGCTGGAGACAATGGCTCTTACTCTTTTCCCTTAGGCATGTATATTTAACTATTTTGGGTCCGGTCTCCGAATCGGGTTACGACTCTAGCTCATTTTGACCCTCACGCTTTCAAATTTTAAGATGGCGGCAGTGGCTCTTGCACTTTTGGTCGTTTCGACCTTTTAGTGTGTGTGGCCATGGGGCTCATTAGGCTAGCGATAATGGCTCGTATGCTTTACCCTTAGGCACATGTAGGCTTTTTTTTTCCTCTTGTTAAGGACTTTTTGAAATAATTTTGCCTGAACCGTCGTCAGTTCGGGAAGAACCTCAATTTCAAGTCATTTGCGACGATGTTCGAGCACCTCGGAAGGTTTAGTTCGGTTGAGTAGCTCGAAGCCTTGTGATTTTGAGCTGACATAGTTGAAGCTCTTTTTCCTGTCGAGGGTAGCCTATTTAACCGGTTCTTTTTGAAGTAGATTTTAAGTAATGGCCTATGATTTTATAGCGATGGTAGGCATCCCCGAGTTGTATTAATTTGGCTAGTACAACCGTATGACCATAGTCATTTGTTCTTGGACGGAGCAATTTTTGATCCCGAGTGTAGTAGTTTAGGCATCTACATCGAGGGTATGCCCTTTCGGGAGTCTTACAAATGCGACATATAGCCCAAACTTCGGGATTGAGTTTATGCCTGTAGTGAGGTCTTACAAAATTTTCATGCCTTTTAAGGTCGTACAGTTTTGTTGATACTTGGTACAAGTATGATTCATGCCTTGCTTAAGGTCTTACAATTTTGTTGATACTTGGTAAAAGTATGATTCATGCCTTGCCTGAGGTCTTACTAGACCGAGTCTGCCCGCTCGGGGTCTTATGGCCTTGGGCTTTTAAATGAATGGTGATTGGCGACAGTCTCCGAGTCATCGAGTTTGCTTAGGATCAGGGGCTATTACTCGTATGCTCAGAATTTCCTCATTGAGGGCCTACGATCTTGGAGATTCCGACCTTGGGGTCATATGCTTTCTGAGTTTGCGATGCCAGTCTCCGAGTGTTCGAGATATTTTACCCTTTTGGCGATGTTTCCTGATTTCTATGCTACCTTGGTGAGGGCTTATGAGTGTGGCGTTCCAACCCTGAGGCCATGTGGGTGCCGAGTTATTGATGCTAGTCTCCCAGTACTTCAGGGCATTCTCGGTGGAGGGATCCTTGCTGTGAAAATGTCGAATTTTCTCTGGAGTACGAGATGCTTTGGCGCAAGATAGTCTTTGATTATTTGGAATAAGTACATGTTGCTCTGTTGCCGTGAGCTTAGCTTATGCGGACATGGTTCATGTGACTGTTTGGCCTGGTACATCATTTCCTATTGGAACCTTGTTTGTCAGTCTCTGGTTCTTTCGAGTGGATGACCTCTCAAGGGGGTGCCCTCCAGTGTTCGGGGTTGATTGCATAAGAAGCCTCGTACGCTTGATGGATCCTCCTTAGGTAGCACGTAGACTTTGCCTCGTTAAAAACCCATTTTGGGATAAAAACTCAGTCGAAGGAAAAGAGTACAATGGACACTTCGGAACCTCGAGGTCTTCGGTATGGATCAGCATCTCGACTGCTTTAGTCAATGGCCTGCGCGAAAGTTGTCGTAAAGTAAAAAATAGAAAAAACGGTAGATGATTATATCTTAGTGGCCATGACGCTCTTTAAGTTTCGACATTCATTTGGCGGACACGATATGGTCCTTTATTTGAATACAACCGAGGGTGTGCCTTAAAAGATCATGTGAATGACATGTTGGGATTCGTCTACTTTGTTCTTTTTGGTCATTTCGCCTAGACTGGTTCTTAGCTCGGTCACCGAGGAATTCCCGAAGGTGTCCGTTATCGAGCAATCAGGCCACTTCCTCCCAGAGTTGCCGGAAATCCTCAGTTCTGTGTCCGCTTGAGTTGTGAAACTCCCATATCAAGTTATAGTTCCTTTGTGAAGGATCCGACTATATAGGCCTGGGCCATTTGGCGTCCCTGATTTTGCTGATGGCAAAAATGATGTCCAATATATTGACGTTGAAGTTATATTCTGATAGACAAGGTGCCCCCATTGGCCCCGCATCCCCGTCGAACCCGCCTTTGTTAATGAGTCCCGAGGGTTCTGTCCTCGGTTTACCAATCAATCGTTGCGAGGCGGATTGTGTCTCGGGGCATTCCTCCTATCTTCGGGGTACGGCTAATACCTCTCTTTATTCGGTTTCGACTCATTCTCCAGGAGTCTACTCGAATATACTGTGCCCGAGGGGGCTCCTAGCTGGTCATCCTCGACCCTGATCTTTGACTAGTACCGGTTGTGGACGTCTGACCAAGTTACGACGGGATGTTCGATCAGATTCTCTTTCAGGTGCCTTGAAGCCACTGATCTTCATTCATTCAGTGCTTGAGTGAAGGCCTGCACCGCCCAGTCGTTGGAGGCCGGGGGGTAGTTACATTCGTTCCGTTTGGAAGCGAGATACGAACTCTCGCAACATTTCATTTTCCCTCTGCTTAATCTTGAATACGTCGGACTTCATTGTTACTACTTTAATGGCGCCGGCATGTGCCTTTATGAAGGAGTCTGCTAGCATGGAAAATAAGTCTATGGAGTGGGAGCCAGGCTGTGATACAACATCATGGCCCCCTTCGAGAGTGTTTCCCCGAACTTTTTCAGTAATACAGACTCGATCTCATCGTTCTTTATATCGTTGCCCTTTACCACGCAAGTGATAGGTAGTAACGTGTTCATTGGAGTCTGAGGTCCCATTGTACTTTGGGAGTTCCGGCATTCTGAACTTCTTTGGAATGGGTTTCGGGGCCGCTTCTTCGGGGAACGACCTTTGTATGAACTTTTTCGAATCCACACCCTTCAGGACCGGGGGTGCGCCCGGAATTTGGTCGACCATAGAGTTGTAGGTCTCGACCTTCTTATCATTGGCTGCTATCATTTTCTCGCCCAATTTGATCCTTTTGGTGAGGTCATCGAGCATTTTTACGATGGCAGGGTCGGCTATCGATCCGTTGTTGCTCGATCTCTCAGGTATCTATTCGGTTGGGGAGCAGTCCCCGGGGCTACCATGCTGGGAATCTTTGGGTGGCTTTGCAGCTGAGCGATAGCCAACTGTTGTGCCTGCAACATTTCAAAAATAAAATGAAGGCTAACTTCCTGTTCTTCCCGAGCTGGGGTTTTTTAGACTTCCTGTTGGTCGCCATGTTGTATGCTCCTATCGGTGTGAGAGGTTTCGTCGACCTGCTGTGCGTCTTGCGAACCCGCGTCTACTGGAATCGGTCCAGGTGTGTTACCGGGATTCTGTGGTGGCGCACCAACAATTGCAATAGCCACCCGTTTTCTCTGTGGTCTTTAAGGTTGTTGTTTTCAACTCTGTTCACTGAGCCAAACATTTTGACCTGAAATTGAAGATCTTGGACAAGAAAAAGTGTGAAAGATAACTTGCGTTGTGTGATGAAACCAGCAAGAAAATAATCACTATTATTTTTAGCCCCACGGTGGGTGCAAAACTGTTTACCGTGAAAATGGTAATAACAATTAAATTTGTTGATGGGACTCTAAAAATACATTTTCTATTTTTATGCTAGTTGTTAAAACAGTTGATGCTAGATATGTGAAGATAAAATATGAAATGCGAGCTAAAATATAGTTATATTCATACCAATGGGTTAGTTGTCCTGGCCTCAGACTAACCGATGAGGGGCCTCAAAGTCGATGCATGGGCTCAGGCTCGAGCTATCGGGGATAATCGGAAGGGGCTAACTGTTAGAATATAGTTAAAGGAGACTCTTTATGGCCAATAACGAGCAATAAATGAAGAACAAGTAAGAAAGTAATAAGCAATAGCAATAGTGTCGAGAGAATATGTTAGAGAGAAAAGAGAGAGTTCTTGTATATTTCGTGTAGAATAGTTGGAGCAACAGTGAGCCTTCAAAATGGCAATGTTCCCTTTTATATAGGAGGGGAATCCCAACATAGTACAAAATGCATTAATCATAAAGGTATGGAGACGAGACAGCCAGATGTGACACCAGGCTTTGCCAGTGCTATCTACTCGCCTTGGGAGCTCTCCATCCTCGGCATCATAATTGAGTTGAGCGTAAATGGACATCGAGGGAGAGAACTCGACCTCAACCTCACAGTCTCAAGATCTCGAGATGACTTCCCAAAAACTCCTTAATGACGAGGAATCGGGCCCTCCGATTTCACCATGTACACTGGTACAGAAAAATTACCGCAAGGCAAGTAATGATCATCGATGATGTGAAAAGATGCCTAAGAGGAAGAGGTTAAACATCTTTACGTAGCTCATCGTAGCACTAAATTATAGTACTTCCCCACAGGGGGGAATATGAAGTGATGTGACATTAAGTCAGAATTAAGTGGTTGTCACGACCCAAATCGATGGGCTGCGACGGGTGCCCGACTCCTACTTGTCAAACACCCAAAGCATGCGTCTAAGATATAAACCCGAATAACATCTGCTAAAATTACGAAAATAACGTACATGAAGGAAATCTGCCCAAAAAGGCATATATACATATACGTGCAACATACGTAGGGCGAGCCAACAAGGCAGCTATAGACAACTGCATACCTCAAAACTGGAAGCCGAGAAGGCCACATACTATCCAACTAGACATACTATCTACAGACCTCTAATAAAAATATAACTGTACAAAGACAGGACGGAGTCACGTCATACCCATCTATATACAAACATATCGTAACAAAATCAAAAGCAACTTCAGATCAACTGGAGCATGGCAACTCTCGCTGTTCAAGGATCCTAAGAAGGGGGACCGTCAGTTTGCCTACTGCATCTGTGGGCATGAAATGCAGGCCCCATGAAATAGGGCTTCAGTACAAAAAATGTACTGAGTATGTAAGGCATGAAAATTTGTACGTAAAAGACATAGATGAAACATCGAATAAATAAATCCAACTGTAAATCTAAATAACTTTGTAAATTCTGGAACATTTATAATGTCATACACGCGTATATAAATGTCATGTCATGCATGGTTATAGGTGTACATGACATCATCAAGCCACTGAGGGCATCCCATCATATCGTCTCGGCCACTATGGGCAACATCATCAACATATACTAGCTGATCATGTGGTGGTGCGTATATAATGTTTTAATCTTTTCCCATATCCCATATAAATATAATGTATATATATACGCGTATATAACGCCATCTGGTCATGGGGTTAATGTATATATATATAAATCGGTAAAATGCATGAAAAATACGTAAATCTGGATAAAATTTTTCAACTGCGTATTATTCTGAGACCCACGAACAGAAGATATTAACAATTCACATGGGGAATCAAGAATATAGACACCCCTAGTATTTCTATGGATAGAGTAATTTATGGAAACTGTGTGTTTGCTCGTTTCTTCTGTATAATTTGGACCATGCCAAGAGAAAGAAGGGATGACCTTAACATACCTGAAGTAGGGAAAACTCTGTATAATATTCCGTTTGAAAACTTTAGTTGATTGAACTTAGAACCCAAAAAAAAAAAATCGGATTAACCTTCTGCCTTTCTAAAATTCTACAACGAAATTAGCTTCTGCTTGTTGAAATTCTTGAATGAAATTTGCTTCTTTGAAATTCTTCTTCAATTATCTTTGCCAACTTTAACTTGTATTCATTGATATGAAAATCTGGTTCCTTTTATTGAATACAAGTGTTAGATACAAAATCTTTAATCTCAAACAGAACGTACTTATTTAATTCCTTTGTCTAAAATGAAGGTTGAGATAAGACTTATGATAAGTCTTTACTAATTTCAACTAAATATTGGATGGCCACCTATTCAAGATGACTTAAAAGAGTCATTCTTTATGTTTGTCGCCTCTAGCCACGTTTTTAGGGGGAATTAATCTTTATCTCATTTTTTTAATAATTAACTAGGTAATGTCTCGTTACCCGAATAATTAAGAACTATCTCAAATTACCTAAAAATACTACTCATTTAATATAATTTATAGATTATACTACCGTGGTCATATGAAATCTTGCATGGTACTAGTTCATAATCATCGGGTATTAGCGCTCGACCCGTATTTTATCCCCAAATTGGCCACTTTCAACGAAACTAATTTTCTTTAATTCATGTACCATTTATCCTTCATGACATTTACTTATTGCTTTTTATAAACAACATAAATATGTTAACCTCAAGATAATCTGACTCCCGAGTCTACGTCAATTAACTAAAGACGAAACTTTTAACGTACAAAAATGCGAGATGTAATCCTTCCCCCCTTAGAAATATTCGTCCTCAAATGTTCAACTCCTCGGGATCTATATAACTTTGGTAGGGTCGCCTATGTAAGAACGCTACTACCCATTCTTCCTGTAGAAACTCAATAATTTAACGCCATATAGAACCACAATCATCAATAACAATAATGGCCTCACACGACCAATGACAATAACCAACACAAGAATTCATACACGTACCTTATGGTTGTGATATCCCAGTCGGACCTTTCTCTGGAGGAGGAAATAAGTAAGGATATGTAGACTTCATGTCTTCCTCAGCATCTCAAGTCATTTTTTCCACATTGTTGTTTCTCCAAAGTACTTTCACAGAGGCTACCTCCTTATTTCGTAGCTGGCAGATTTGTCGGTCTAGGATGGAAACCGAAATTTTCTTGTATGACAAGTCCTCTATAAATTGTACATCATCCGGGGACACCACTCGGGTAGGATTGTCAATGCACTTACGTAACATAGATATGTGAAAAACCAGATGGACAAACTCCAATTCCGAGGGGAATTTTAACTCATAATCTACTTGGCCCACTCTTCGAATGATCCTATAAGGCCCAATATACCGTGGGCTAAGTATGCCTTTCTTGTCAAACCTCATCACACTCTTCATAGGTGACACCTTTAAGAATACCAAGTCATTAACCTCGAACTCTATATCTCGTTGCCGCATGTCAGAATATGACTTTTGATGACTCTGAGCTGTCACCAGTCGATCCTAGATAAGCTTTACTTTTTCTATGGCTTGCTGAACCAGGTCTAGCCCTACTAACATAGCTTTTCCAACATCGAACCACCCTACAGGTGATCTACACTTTCATTCGTAAAGAGCTTCGCATGGAGCCATCTGAATACTGGAATGGTAGCTATTATTTATGTAAATTCAATAAGTGGCAGATGATCATCCCAGCTACCTTTGAAGTCTATCACACAAGCTCGTAACATATTCTCCAGTATTTGAATAGTACATTCAGCTGGGTCGTTTGTCTGGGGATGATATGTTATACTAAGACTTACTTGAGTCCCCAATCCTTTTTTGGAAGGACCTCTAGAAGTTAGCTGTAAATTGAGCTCCACTATCCCAGATAATAGATATAGGGACAGCATGTAGTCGTACTATCTCCTTAATATAAAGCCTTGCATAATCCCCTGAGGAATATGTAGTTCTAACGGGCAGAAAATGGGCTGACTTTGTAAGCCTATCAACAATCACTGGTATCGAATCGAACATGCGCTGGGTATGAGGTAAGCCTACGATGAAATCCATATTGATTACTTCCCATTTCCAAGTCGGAATCTTCATAGCCTGCAATAACCCACCGAGTTTCTGATGCCCAATCTTAACCTACTGACAGTTAGGACACTGAGCAACAAACTCTGCTATATCCTTTTTCATTCCGTCCCATCAATATACTTCCTTGATATCATGATAAATCTTAGTCTCTCCTGGATGGATAGAATAATGAGAATAGTTAGTTTCTCCCATAATCTGCCGACGCAGCCTTGCAACATTAGGGACACATAACATAATCGTCCTTGATATATGAGGACCCCATCTTCTGTAATTTCAAATGGTGTCTTCTCTTTCTGAGGGGTGGTATCCCTATAATGAACTAACACAGGATCCTCGTACTGGCGTTCCTTTACTTCAGTTACTAAAGAGGATGTTGCCATATCCTAATTATTAATTCCAATATCACCTATGTCCAGTAACCGAACTCCAAGACCAGCTAGCTGATGAACCTTGTATGCGGCAAAATTGGAGGACTTAATTTCTCGCTATCAAGCCACTTCGGAAGAATACCTCGAGGTCCCGAGGATGTGGAGCTATGACCGAGTCCCCTGTCTCGAGGCTCATCGAGGTTCGATTCAAAGAAGATGCAGGTCGAGGCTAGAGCAAAAAGGGGAGTTCCCAAGGTACACGGCTGAGTTTGACAAAGCCGGCCTATCCAGAGCCTATGCTGAAGCATCACATCTAGCCGTCCCATCTCCATACTTTACAACTAATGCATGTTATACTATAACCGGGTTCCCCTCCTATATAAAGGAACCCACACTACTTTGTAAAGGGCTGATGTTGCTCCAACTATTCTACACAAGATCAATAATATCTCTCTCTCTTTCTTATCTCTAACTTGCTCGTTCCTACTAGCTCGAGGCCACTCTTAGCGTTTATTGCTTTCATACATGTTCTTCATTCATTGCTTGGTATTGTCCATAAAGAGCCTTGTTTTATCATATCTCAACTGTTATCTCATCCCCTACTACCCCCGATAGATCAAGATTGAGCCGGATACCGGCCTCGAGGCTCCTTCATCGACTAGTCCGAGGCTCGGGCGGCAAGCCCCTGGGTTTGATTACTGCCCCGTTCTAGCTTGTATCTCTTCATTAAACTTCATACTCTTAGCATCAACTGCTCTAACAACTAGCATAAAAATAGATACGTATTTTTAGAATCCCATTTACAAATTTAATTGTTGTTACTATTTTTACGGTAAATAGTTTGGCGCCCACTATGGGGCTAAAAATAATAGTGATCATTTTCTTGATGGTTTCATTGTACAAATGCAAGTTATCTTTCACACTTTTTCTGGTCCAAGATCTCTTGATTTCAGGTCGAAATATCTGGCTCGGTAAACGGGGTTAAGAACGACTACCTAGAAAATCACGGAGAAAACGGTATGGTTGTTCCAGTCGTTGACGCGCCATTATAGAACATAGATAATGCACCTGGATCGATTCTAACGGATGCGGTTTCGCAAGACATGCAGCAGGCCGTAAAAACCCTCCAGCACCAATGGAAACATACAACATGGCAACCAACAGGAAGCCCAAAAGACTCCAGCCTGGGAAGAACAGGAAGTTAGTCTTCATGTTATTTTTTAAATGTTGCAAGCACAACAGTTGGCGATCGCTCGCTTACAAAGCCATCTGAAGACTCCCAGCACAACAATGCCGAAAACAACTCCCCCACCGAGCAAGTGCTTGAGAGATCAAGCAATAACGGATCAGTAGCCGAACTTTCCATAGCAAAGATGCTTGGGGATCTCTCCAAAAAGATCGAATCAGGTTCGTGTAAGTTCGTGCAACGGCCGTTCCTCGAGGAAGCAGCCCCAGAACCTATTTCAAAGAAGTCCAGAACGCCAAAACTCCCTAAGTACGACGGGACCTCAGATCCCAATGAACACATCACCGCCTATACGTGCGCGGGAAAAGGCAACGACCCAAAAGATGATGAGATCGAGCCCGTCTTATTGAAGAGGTTCGGGGAAACACTCTCAAAAGGAACTATGATGTGGCATCATAACCTAGCACTAGACCCCATAAACTCGCTTACCATACCGGTAGATTCCTCCATAAAGACATACGTTGATACCATCGAAGCAACGACGAGAGAGCCCGACACATCCAGTGCCAAACAAAGGGAGAATGAAATGCCATGGGAATTCGCACCTCATTCCCTGATGGAACGAACGAGATTACCCCCAGTCTCAAATGATTGGGGAATATAGGCCTTCACTCAAAGCCTAAACAAACCAAGCCCGACGATTTTAGGGTAGTTCAAACAAAACTTGATCAGGTACCTAGCCAAGACCTGGTCGGATGCCCGCACCTGGCATCAGTCGCAAATTAGGGACGTGGATGACCATCTGGGAGCCTCCTCGGGCTCAGCTTACTCAAAAAGTCTCCTCGCAAAGAAACCAATGCCTAACAGAAGGAGGTACTAGCCGTGCGCCGCAGACAGGAAGAACGCCCCGAGATACAATCTACCTCGCAACGATCGGAGAATGGCCCGAGGACAATATTCTCAAGGAATAGTTAACAAATCCAGATTCGACGAGGACGCATGGCCGGCAAGGGCGCCTCGCCAATCAGGGTAAAATTTCCACATCACTATACCAAATATCGTGTTCGCCGTAGACGAAACTAGGGACGTCAAATGGCTCGGACCAATTCGGTCGAATTCCTCTCAAAGGAATCACAGCCTGGCACAGGAACTATATAGCAAGTGCGGCTGCAGGGTCGAAGATAGCCACTAGCTCCGAAGGAAAGACGCCAAGCTGCTCGACAAAAATCACCACCGAGAACCGACGAGTGACCGAATTCATGTTCATTCCCCAGTATAGAAGGCGTCCAGGAAGAACAAAGCAAACGGGCCGCAACGCATTACCATAATAATGGAGGAGCGACGACCCTATCCAAGAACTTGTAAAAGGAAGAGCAAAATTTCTCGTCACCGGAGAAAGGCAGATTTGGGGTACCGAGACCTCGTCTCAACCTCACAATGATGCACTGGTAACGTTCTTCCTCACTCGATCCATTTTAAATAAAACTTGTGCACATGAGTGCAGGTGGCTCGATCAGCACTGTTGGGCCGAGGATGATGGGGCGGCTTGGACCACCGGGTCAAAACACAACCACCTCTCGAATCTTTGACAGATTCCAAACGGCGATCGCTACAACAAGGAGAAAGACCATTCTCTCAATACAACATGACTGGCCCAGACCAGAACGCCGAGTTCCATATCATCAAAGGAGGCGCAAGGCACGGATGCCTTATCCAGACGGCCACGGACGCATCACCCGAAGATAGGCCCGCCCCCACTTCGCCAAAAGGATTAAATTCCACGCAAGGGATGGAATTAAAACCGTCGGCACGAAGCAATACGCGACAAGGGGAAATTCTGCATCACATGATGCATCACCGGCACTAATATCTCCACTCTCGAAAGAGTCAAAGGGTAAGCGAACCACATCTTCGACCAAGCCCGATTAAACATAACGGAGGGTTTTACTAGAGTCCACACCCCGAAAAAGCAGGAACATACAAACCTCAGAACATCGCATACACATCCCACGGTAAAGAAAAACTACCTCCCTCCTTCATTAATTTTCACTAACATGTATGCAGACACCTGGCCATGGTGTTCGAAAGTTCTAACTCTACTCGGAGACCCCAAGGCCTTAACAGAACCCTCCACGCTCTTTCCCCTCGGCCGGACTTCGACTCCGAAGAGGGTCTTGCTAACAAGGTTCTTAGCGGAGCAACGTAGCCCCTAAGGAGGATCCGACAAGATAACTGGCCTTCTTCTGCAATCAAATGATGAAGGACACCCCCCCTGAAGGCGTCGTCCACTCGGAAGGGTCGGGGAACGATAGACTGAGTTTCAATAGGGAATCATGTACCAGACCAAAAGGTCCACGGAGCCGCGCCCACGCGAGCTGAGCTCACAACAATGAAAGGATATGTATTTACGCCAAGCAATAAAAGAATATCTTTCAGCATCTCATACCTAAAAAAGGAAATTTCAGCATACTCTCGACAGGGATCCCTCCACCAAATACGTCCCAAAATACCTAGAGACTTAGCGTCAACACTTTGGCACCCGCACGACCCCAGGGTCGGAACTCTGGGCTCATAAAGCCCCAACAAGGTTACTCCGAGCTCACGAATAACGGCCTTTGAGCCTAAGCAAACTCGATAACTATCGCCAATCTCCGTACACTTGAAAACCCGAGGCTGTAAGACCCCGAGCGGGCAAACTTGGTATAACTAGATCTATTCTACATAGCAACAAAAACTGCAGGACCTCAAAAGGCATGACAAACTGTAAGACCTCAACAAGCATGACAAACTGTAAGACCTCAACAGGCATGACATACTGTAAGACCTCAACAGGCATGACAAACTGTAAGACCTCAATAGGCATGAAAATTTTGTAAGACCTTACTACAGGCATAAAACTCAATCCCAAAGTTTAGGCCATACGTCACATTTGTAAGAATCCCGAAAGGGAATACCCTTGGTGTAGAAGCCTAAACTATCACTCGGGATCAAAAATGGCTCCGGGCAAACACATATGACTACGGTCAAAACGGCTGCACCAGCCAAATTAACGCGACTCGGGGACGCCCGACTGTCGCTAACAAAATCGCAAGCCATTACTTCGAATATACTTCGAAAAGAATTGGTTAAAATAGGCTTCCCTCAACATGAAAACGAGCTTCGACCATGTCAGCTCCAAATCACAAGGCTTCGAGCTACTCAGCCTACAAGCTAAAAACCATCTGAGGTGATCGAACATCGCCCCTAATGACTTGAAATTGAGGTTCATCCCGAACCGATAACGGGTCAGGCAAAATAATTTCAAAAAGACCTTAACGAGAGGAAAACAAAGCCTACAAAATGCCCACAGACAAAAGTATAAGAGCCATTGTCGCCAGCCCAATGAGCCTCGGGCCGCACACTAAAAGGTCTCAACGACCAAATAGTGTAAGAGCCACTGTTGCCAACTTGAAAATTGAAAACTTGAGGATTAAAATGAGCTCGAGTCGTAACTCGATTTGGAGACCAGATCCAAAATAGTTAATTACGAATTCCTAAGGGCACGACGTAAGTGCCACTGTTGCCAGCCAAACAAGCTTTCGGGCGACACAATTTGAAGGTCACTTCGACCCGAATGGCAAGAGCCAACGTCATCCGTCCATGCAGGCATGAAAAAACTTGAGGGTCAATTAAAGTTCGAGTAGCAACACGACTCAGAGACTGAACCCAAAATAGTTGAAACACAAATGCCCAAGGGCAAAGAATAGGAATAATCATCATCTGCCCATTCAGGCACGGGAGATTAGAGGTCAGATAAGCTCGAGTCAAAGCCTGACTCGGAGACTAGGCCTAAACAGCTGGGCAAAGCACAAAGGCCTTGATGCCTACTCACGTCAAAAATCACACTTAAAAGCCTCCAGGCCTATCTAGTGAGATTTGGATCCACAGGGCTCCCGCCAGACACTGAAACTATCCTGCTTGGTGGAAACAATTGCAGAAAGAGATACAAAAGAGATAAAGCTTCAAGTTTTCTCTTATTTACATAAGCAAAAGGCGTGCTCTCCATCTACAAACATGCTCTACAAATATCAAATAAAAAATGGAAAAACTGCAAAATCTACGCTCCGCTCTAGAAGGCTACAGTACCAGCCCCATATTTGCTCTCTGTGATGTCATCAAGAAGTGACCGAGCATAGCACTCGTCTGCCCTTGCTCGAGCCAACTCCTTCGAGAAAACGAAGCCCCTAGCACTAATGTCTTCGAGTACATCCCTTCGAGATCTGCAACGAACATATTCCTCGATCATATTCTTACGATCGAGGGCCTACTTCAACTCGTCTTGAGCATTAGCAGCATCCTTCATATGAATTGCCATCTCCTAATCATCCTTGGTCCGACTTAATGCTGCTTCAGCCCGGCCATCGATTATCTCAGCCCTGACCTTCGAGAGATCGGACTCAAGCTTTGCAATCATATCCGCTTGAACTATAGCATTGTCACAAGCCAAGAGGAGTTGGGCCTCGAAGGCGGGAACCTTGGCCAAGGTGCCCATCTCCTCTAAAGCTTGAGCCTGAACCTGAGCCCTCAGTTCACCGCAAGCATTCCTGACTCAGTCGGCTTCGCCCTTAAGGTACTACAAAGCCTCCGTCTTTTCTGCAGCTAAGATAGGCAAAGGGATTAACCTTAAGGGTCAAAAAAGAGCGAAACACATACTATGAAATGTTACTTGCTCCATCAAATAGCTCACGTAATTCGAGCTCTGATACACCTCATATCGCTAGCGCATCAACTCAACCTCCTTCTTCTCGCTAAGGAGCCTAAGGGACTCACCCTTATATAAAGGTTGAGGTAGGAGTAGCGTACGCGCATAAAGGGAGGAGATGTTACGGGACACAGCTCGCCACCTACGCTCATCACAAGCCAAATGGGTCGCCAACTTCCGGACCCAGTCGGGCAAATCGAGAACTTTGCCCGGCATCTATGAAGTTGCTGCAAAAAGGGAGGAGACACAATTACCCAACTAGTTTTCACTATAAGCTAATCTAAGGAAGCACAAGACACTCCACTCATGCGCGTAATTCCATCCCTCATGAAATGTCATGAGCTCCACGGGGATAATGTCAGTCGTCCGGACCGGGACAAATCGACTGACCCATTCTTGATCCCGATCTTCTTCATCATCAACAACAAAGGGCGTGGACGAACGGCACCGCAAAGTTAACAGGCCTCGGTGATGAAAGTGCCGGTACCCGATCTCATGATTTTCCTTTCTAAAAAGAAAAATAAGCACGCGAAGCTCTGATCATGAAGGCTCTAGGAGGGCTCAAGGCATCGCCTAAGTATAGGAAACCCCTCAATGGAAGTCTATCCACTACGCTTTAAACAGCTATCTGCATCAAGTTCAAAGTAGACCCCCAAGTACCCGAAGCTGACCTTTGCTCAGGATACCACTTTCGAAAGCTCCAAAACTCAGCGTACTATTTCCATGCAACTCGAAGGGCCCGACACCCCGAGTCTACCAGATCAATTCAGGCTTGGTCCGAGGTACGACGATGTGCTCGGAAAAGAGCCATGTCAATTGGCAGAGGATCGAAAAGAACGCTCGCATCCAAGTTAGATGTCAGTGGTCAACAACAAAGGAAAACATTCAAAGGCCTCGAAGCGCACGAGAACATACAATAATAGGGAAAAAACCGAAAATAGAAGTCAAGGAAATGTCTTTGTATTCATAAATATCCACGTACAACAGCCCTCGAAGGGTCCTTACATACAATTACAAAAGCCTACGGAGGATCTCTACACAAAAACGATGGAACGGAAGAATGTACATGTGATGAAACCCGAGAACCCGATCCATCCTCGAAGGTCAATCTTCAGTATCATCATCCTCGAGTGCCGCCCTCTCGAGCTCGCATCCTCGAGGGCAATTCCTTCGACCGCCATCTTCTCTAGGTTCCTAGCTCAATCCCGTGGAAATTCCCTGCCTAGGGAAAAGATGAAGAAGAGGAAAAAGGGGGGATGCAGAGGAGGCAGTGAAAGGAGACATGGCCAGCCAAAGCCAAAGGTTGAAGATTCGGCGGGCCCCAGCTTCAACGGCCGATAGCGCCATTTTATCCCTTGGGAAAGGAAAAACCCAAGGGATGAAGTGCCACACCAGGCCTAGGTAGGAGAGTGAGCAGCGGTGCATAGTCCGAATGACTGTCTACAAAAGGGGAGAACTGATTCCCCATCTATCACCATCGCGGTCCAAAGACAACAGCAACAACCGACGTAACAACAACCATAACAGCGACAGGACAGTACGGTCATGCTCGACAAAGGGAAGCTCCGATAAAAGGCCATAACATAGCCTACGAGAGCTCTTCCGAACGGCCTTGAGGCTATAAGCCCCAAACATAATGTTCAAGGATAGAGGAAGATGATAAGAAGAAATGGTCAAATGAGCCAACGAAGGTACTTGGATAGAAAAAACAACGCCAAAACACCCCCATTTACATAGGGTTATGACACGGTCATCGAGGCTTTGGAAGATTGACTGGCGAATGCAATTACTGCATTTTTAAAGAAACGAATTGATGGCGGAGCATTCATCTTGGAGAATGGGAATCGACAATGCATTGAAGGATGTCAAATACATAAGTCCATGGGACACCCGGTGCCGCAAAAGCTCGCGCCATAGGTTGCATCATTGGCATGACATCACCATAAGAAGCTCATGGAGTCAGGTGTTAGAATCATTTCCCATCGCTTCATTCTGGTAAACGTGGAGACTATCTGTATGCGGCAAAATTGGAGGACTTAATTTCTAGCTATCAAGACACTTTGGAAGAATGCCTCGAGGCCCCGAGGACGTGGAGCTGTGACTAAGTCCCCTCCCTCTGGGCTCGGCGAGGTCTGACTCAAAGAAGACGAAGGTCAAGGCTAGAGCAGAAGGGGAAGTTCCCAAAGCACACGGCTAAGTCTGACAAAGTCGGCCTATCCATAGCCTATGCTGAAGAATCTTGTCTAGTCTTACCATCTCCATACATTACAATTAATGCATATTGTACTATAACCGGGTTCCCCTCATTTATAAAGGGAACCCAAACTATTTTGTAAAGGGATGATGTTGCTCCAACTATTCTCCACAAGATCAATAATATATCTCTCTCATTCTTCTCTCTAACTGTTCATTCCTACTAGCTCGAGGCCACTCTTAGCGTTTATTGCTTTCATACTTGTTCTTCATTCATTGCTTGGCATTGGCCATAAAAAGCTTTGTTTGATCATATCTTAACTGTTATCCCATCCCCGACTACCCCCGATAGCTCGTGATCGAGCCGGATACCGGCCCCGAAGCTCCTTCATCGACCAGTCCGAGGCTCGGGCGACAAGCCCCTAGGTTTGATTACTGCCCCATTCTAGCTTGTATCTCTTCATTAAACTTCATACCCTTAGCATCAACTGCTCTAACAACTAGCATCAAAATAGATCATATATTTTTAGAATCCCATTTACAAATTTAATTGTTGTTACCATTTTCATGGTAAACAAACCTCATGGGCTATTCCCTTCTTTTCTGGGTATAAATATGACATGCTACCCGTAGATCTACGGCTGAGAGCATCGTCTACTACGTTTGCCTTCACCGGATGGTATGAAATATCAACGTCATAGTCTTTAAGTTGCTCCAACCATCTCCTTTGACATAAATTTAATTCCTTCTTTTTTTTGCTTGAGGATATATTGGAGGCTCTTATGATCTGTATATATATTAACATGAATGCCATACAAGTAGTGCCTCCACATCTTTAGTGCATGAATCACCGCAGCTAACTCTAAATCATTGGTCGGGTAGTTCTTTTCATACTTTCTTAGTTGTCTAGAAGCATAAGCCACAACCTTACCATTCTGCATCAACACACAACCCAATCTAATGCGTGAAGCGTCACAATAGATAACATAATCATCGGTCCCTTCTGGGAGCGGTAGAACTAGTGCTGAATTTAATCTTTCTTTCAATGCCTGGAAACTCCGTTCGCAAGCATCGGACAATTGAAACTTAGTTCCCTTCTGAGTTAACTTACATGGGTATCCTAATCTTTTACAATTCATGAAATTCCCCTCTTTGGAGGCCCAAACTTTATCCTTTATCCATCCCGATTTCGCCCTTATTCTACAATCAGGGCTGCATTTTATCTATTCTAAATGTTACTAGTCTTAAACTCCTTTGAGTTATTTAGGCTATACTGAGCCTTCTGTAACTTATAGAAATCATCATCTCTCTTATGAGCTTAACCCTACGGACTTATCCATTCCTACCATACTTTAGCTTGCGACGACACCTATTTATTTATACTTATTCGCAGCCTTTCTTCAACTTGCCTGCACCATAGATTTACTTATGTTATTCCCGAACATCAAGTGAGACACCACATGCCACTTTGGTCAAAGGTGCTTAGAAAAGAAGAAAATTTCTTTACAAGTTTCTCGTAATAACTGCTAAACGGAGAAGCTACGAACCTTCATCGGTGTTGTGGGTCTAGGCCAAGTCTTCACTGCCTCAAACTTTTGTGTATCCACCCAGATGCCTTCACCCGAAATGATATACCTAGGGAGAGCTACAGAGTTAAACAAGAATTTACATTTAGAGAATTTTGCATACAACTTCCCTTTTTGTAGAACTCTGAGCATAGTACGCAAGTGATCTGCATGTTCAGTCTCTGAACGAGAATATACCAATATATATCGTTGTTAAATATGATTACGAACAGATATAAAAAGGGCCTGAACACACGGTTCATCAAATCCATGAACACTGCTAAGCATTGGTCAAACCGAACGGCATAACACGAAACTCGAAGTTCTCATATCTAGTCCGGAATGCTATCTTTGGGATATCTTCCTCCTTAAGACTTACGTGATGGTACCTGGACCTCAAGTATATCTTAGAAAAATACTTGGCACCTTGCAACTGATCAAATAAATCATCAATCCTCGGGAGCGGGGTACTTATTCTTGATCACCACCATATTCTACCTTATATAATCAATACATATTCGTAAGGAACCATCTTTCTTCCTCACATATAACAGATGTGCTCCCCATGATGATGTACTAGGTCTGATAAAGCCTTTTTCAGCCAAATCCTTTAGTTGCTCCTTCAGCTCTTTTAGTTTTACGGGGGCCATCCTATAGGAAGGAATAGATATTGGATGCATATCTGGTAGTAGGTCAATAGCAACTCAATTTCTCGCTCTGGAGGAAGACCCTAAAGTTCATTGGGAACAAAACATCGGGAAACTCATTTACCACAGGGATGGATTGAATGGTTCGTAACTCTACTTTCACATCCCAAACCCGAACTCAGTGATAAATATGGTCCTTTCTTATCATTTTCCTTTCCTTGAGGTGGGGATAAATTTACCTCTTGGCGATGTCATATTACTTTTCCATTCTAAAGAAGGCACTTCTGGGAACTGAAATCAAACCATCTTTGATCTACACTTCATGTTAGCATAACAAAAGTCCAACTAATCCGTACCCATTGTAATATTAAGTTCTACCCAACCGAACACCATGTACCTTATCCTTGTTTATTATCAAATCTATCACGGGCCATTACAAGCGACATCCGTATACATAAGTGTTACAACCCATATCCACATGTGTTAGTTCATGACTTATATTAGTTAACATAAATCCAAGAAGGAATTATCTTTGAGATGATAAGAAGTCAATCCTATTGGTCTTAAGTGATACAAGAGTGTATAAGGGTGATTAATAAGTATTAGAAGTTAAATGAATCAAGGATGTTGTAACTCATATTTTCAGGTAAATCTAGCGATGCTTAATACACTCAAGAGATCATGTATTAAGGTATTTTAATCATATAATATCCGTATCATAAGTCTTGAAGTCAAACGAGTTATGAAACAAAAGTCAACAAAAGTTGTCACAACTTAGGTTCATAATTTTACTTAAATATTAGGTCAAATGTTTCTAATCTTTTCTCCTAATTTACAAGGAATTACGGGGTGATCTACCCACCAAATTAAAGATCTATGAGTCTAGTTTCCAACGCATTAAACCGTTCATCGATACGATCTCGGAGTAGAGAGATATTCGCGTTTTCGCGAGACTGCGCCAAGCACCTCTCTATGGGGCCCACTAAGTCGGTTTAAGATATTTGGACCTATATAGGATGCCTCCAACCCGTTTTAAGTCATTTCTTTTCACTATTTTCAGACCTTAGAACCCTAGGAACATCCTCTCAAGGTTCTCTCAAGATTCAAGACCCAAAAAAGGGCAAACAACACAAATCAAGTGTCGGGAATTCCGTGGCGCTAGTAAGTCTCTTGTTCTTCTTGTTGTTGCTCATTTTTGTGTCGTTCCAGCTCGTGTGGGAGGTTGTTTTAAAGGGTTTATGTTCTGTAAATACTCCCTCATGTTCTTAATATCAATCCTAGGTGATTTCAAGCCTTCTAAAGTGATTCTAGTGCCGAAAAACACTAATTGATCGCTAGTTTCGCTTTTTTGTTGTTGTGGCAGCATTGGAGGGATATTTCATGGAAATTTAAGGTCAAATTGGAGTTGTTCTTTCTGTATAAAGGTAAGGAACCTCTTACTCTATATGTATTTAAGATTATCCAAGTTGCGGCTAAGCCATTGAAGCTAGAACTTGTGAAATATATATCGAAAGGCTTGGTAGTAATGTTATTGTTTTGTGGACTGTTTTGCGTTGCTGTTGCACTGCCTATTTTACTACTGTTTTGTGGAGTTTTGGAGGAGTAAGGGTGTGGATAAAAACCATATATATGTAGGGTTGTGGGATGATAGTTATTCGTAACATTTCCGGGTCGCATGACACGACTACGGTGATCGTCGTATGTATGGAGTGATTAGGCTGTGCGTGGACTATTTTGGGAGGCTCAATATGTTTATTATTGATGTTGTTTGGGCTGTTTGGTGACTGTTTTGAATGGTGTGAAGTCATATATATAGGGGAGGTGCTGTCCGTTTCATCGTAAAATAGGTTGTGGTCGATACATAATAGTTATGACGCTTAAATGATAACGATAGTATCGTTTCTCTTATTGTAGACTAAGGAGTTTTGACAATTGCATAGCTTGAGATTGGGGCAGTATATACAAGGTATGTGAGGCTATCCCTTTCCTTCTTTTTCACGACTCCGATTGTACATAATGTAATGAACGAGCTTCCAAGATACTCTACTCTTAGAAGCTAGCAGTACTTACATTGTTTTCCCTCTTATGGAACGATTGATGTTAATGTTGCTTCTCTTATTCTTATGTTATCAATGTTGTTGGTACTTCCTGATTCTTATAAGGTTCATAGTGAAGAGTTAGTCCTAATAACGTGTACAGAGGATACCGACCTTACGTCACTCCGAAAGGTTTAGAATGTGATTCCATGAGTCGAGCATGCATTATATATATGTATCTATTTTACTCTACCGAGCCACGCTATAGTTGGCCGGGTACGGCACCTATTGTGCAACCACTGATCAGTTGGGTTTTACCGAGCTCCACGTGGCCGGGTACGATTCTACCGAGCCTATTATGGCCGGGTACGATATGATGATGATGATGCCCACAGAGGCGAATGCTTTAAAGGTTTATGTATTTATACATATGTATCATGCATTTCATGTAAGTAGCCCTCAGAGGTACTAAGATGTTACAGGTTGTATATTCTCTATCCTTGCTTACATTACTGATCGTATTTATGGTTCCTTGCCTTACATACTCAGTACTTTATTCGTACTGACGTCCTTTTATTTGTGGACGCTGCATGTCGTGCTGCAGGTCCTGATAGACAGGCAGGTGCAGCTCCCCCACCACAGTAGACTGTCCAGTTCAGCGGTGATTGGCGAGATCCCTTCTCCGGACTTGCCTTGGTCTTGGTATGCAATTTTTGTTATAGACATTATGGGTATGTCGGGGCCCTGTTCCGGCTATGTTGCAACACTTATGTTCTTTTAGAGGCTCATAGATAGGTGTCGGCTCATGTATAGTTTGGTATGCCTTGTCGGCTAGTTTTTGTTGTATAGTCTTTCATAGTAGCGTGGTAGCTCATACCTTATATGTAGTTTCTTGATTGTCTGGTCATCCCCTGCTATGTATGTTCATGCCGTCATATTTTATTGCTGGTTGTCCATGATCCAGGTCTACCATTTATATTGATCTCGTCAGCCCTAAAAGATAATAATGAAGGTTAGATGAAATGTACGTTGGTGCTCGGCAAGTATGGTCGGGTGCTAGTCATGGCCCTCCAGTTTGGGTCGTGACAAACTTGGTATCAGAGCAAGTCTGTCCTAGGGATTGTCTATGAGCCATGTCTAGTAGAGTCTTGATTATGGATGTGTAGCGCGCCACATTTATAATCAGGAGGCTACATGACATCTAGGGTTGTTACCTTCTTCCTGAATCTAGATCGTGCGTAGAGTTGAGTCGTAAGTGTTCGTCTCTAATATTCACCTTGTTTTTTTCCAGTCCTATTCGTGCGGAAGAAAGATGGGTCGTTACGGATGTGTATCGACTATCGACAGTTGAATAAGTCTACTATAAAGAACAAGTATCCACTTCCAAGAATTGATGACCTGTTTGACCAACTCCAGGGTGCCAAGTATTTCTCCAAGATTGATTTACGTTCAGGGTATCATCAGGTGAGGGTTAAGGAGAAGGATATTCCAAAGACGGCCTTCCGGACAAGATACGGGCACTTTGAGTTCTTGGTGATGTCGTTCGGGCTAACAAATGCCCCAGCAGCTTTTATGGATCTCATGAATACTATATTTAGGCCCTATCTTGATGTGTTTGTGATTGTATTCATTGATGACATTCTAGTATATTCTCGTTCGGAGGCGGAATATGCGGGGCACTTGCGGATAGTATTACAGACGCTTCAGGATCATAAGTTATATGCTAAGCTCTCCAAATGTGAATTTTGGCTGAACTCAGTAGCGTTCCTTGGCTATGTGATATCTAACGAGGGTACTCATGTCGACACTCAAAAGATCGATGCAGTAAAGAATTGGCCGAGACCTACAACACCATCAGAAGTCCGCAGCTTCCTAGGGCTAGCAGGATATTATAGGCGGTTTGTGGAAGGGTTTTCCTCTATATCATCACCATTGACTAAGTTAACACAGAAAGCTACCAAGTTCCAGTGGTCTGACACTTGTGAACGTAGTTTTCAGGAGCTGAAGAATCGATTGACATCCGCACCAGTGCTCACTCTTCCTGAAGGAACAGAAGGTTATGTGGTATATTGTGATGCCTCAGGTATAGGTTTGGGGTGCGTATTGATGCAGCGTGGGAAGGTGATTGCTTATGCATCAAGACAATTGAAGAAGCATGAAAAGAATTATCCAACCCATGATTTGGAATTGGCTGCAGTAATATATGCTTTGAAGATATGGCGGCACTACTTATACGGCATCCATGTTGACATCTACATAGATCACAAGAGTTTACAATACATCTTCAAGCAGAAAGAGTTGAATTTGAGGCAGCGTAGGTGGCTTGAATTATTGAAAGACTACGACGTCGAGATATTATATCATCCCGGTAAAGCCAATGTTGTGGCAGACGCTCTCAGCCGTAAATCAATGGGAAGCTTAGTACATATTGAGGCAGGTAGATGGGGGTTGACTAAAGAGCTTCATCAGCTAGCCAATATGAGAATCAGATTGTTAGACTCTGATGACGGAGGTGTTACTGTACAGAATACATCAGAATCATCTTTGGTAGCCGAGGTAAAAGCACGGCAATATGAAGATCCTATATTAGTACGATTAAGAGAGAGCATTCAGCAATGTAAAAGTATGGCTTTTGAGATCGAAAAAGATGGGGCACTAAGACACCAGAGCCGATTATGTGTGCCTAATGTGGTAGGGTTGCGAGAGAAGATTATGAATGAGATTCATCAATCCCGATATTCCATCCATCCCGGCTCGACAAAGATGTATCATGATGTCAAGGAGCAGTATTGGTGGGATAACATGAAGAAGTCTATTGCAGAATTTGTAGCCCAGTGTCCCAATTGTCAACAAGTAAAGATAGAACATCAGAAACCCGGTGGATTGCTTCAGAATATAGAGATTCCGACCTGGAAATGGGAGGTGATTAATATGGACTTCATTATTGGATTACCTCGCTCTTATCATAAGTTTGACTCCATCTGGGTGATAATTGATCGACTTACAAAATGTGCCCATTTTCTGCCAGTTAAGACAACTTACACGGCTGAAGATTATGCGAAGTTGTATATCAAGGAGATTGTTAGGCTTCATGGTGTGCCGGTATCTATTATATCAGACCGAGGAGCTCAATTTACAGCTAACTTTTGGAGGTCTTTTCATAAAGTGCTTAGGCACACAAGTG